>NC_064859.1:29872990-30172990 GCF_024139225.1 Suncus etruscus | reverse complement strand
AGACACACACACAGACAGACAGGCAGGCAGGCAGGCAGGCAGGCAGGCAGACAGACAGGCAGGCAGGCAGACAGACAGACAGACAGACAGGCAGGCAGGCAGGCAGGCAGGCAGGCAGGCAGGCAGACAGGCAGGCAGGCAGGCAGGCAGGCAGGCAGGCAGGCAGACAGACAGACAGACAGGCAGGCAGGCAGGCAGGCAGGCAGGCAGGCAGACAGAAAGGCAGGCAGGCAGACAGACAGGCAGGCAGGCAGGCAAGCAGGCAGGCAGGCAGACAGACAGACAGACAGACAGACAGACAGGCAGGCAGGCAGGCAGGCAGGCAGGCAGACAGAAAGGCAGGCAGGCAGACAGACAGACAGACAGGCAGGCAGGCAGGCAGGCAGGCAGGCAGGCAGGCAGGCTGGCAAGCAGACAGACAGTCCTGCGCCCTGAGACACCAGAGACCTGTCTGTTCCTCCAATCCTCTCCTCCTCCAATCCCAGAGGCCCCCACCCCAGCTCCCGGTGGAAATCCCTCCCCTCCCCCCAGCCTCTGGACGAGGAACGCCAAAGCGTTCCAAATTCTCCCTGGTCCCCCGTCCCCGCCCCCGCCCCGAGAGCCGAGACTCCGGCCGGCCGGCCCGGCCCTGGCAGGTGTCATCGAGCCAGGGCCCGCCCTCCTCCAGGCCACGCCTCCCCGCGGGCGCAGGAACCGCCCCCTCCCTCGCCCGTTAACTAGGCCGGGGAGGCTCCTGTGAGCGCCGGGATTGGCCAACTCGCCGAGACCCACCGTGGCTCCTCCCACCAGCCTCCGCGCGGCTGAGGCCTCTGGACGCTGATTGGTCAGAGCGGCGGAAGGGCGGAGCCACGGATGTGAAGTGGGCGTGTCCATGCCCTCCCCTTGCAGTTCCCTCCCACCCTCGGTGTGGAGGACTCGGGAGGCGGGAGGCCTCTGCGCTCACGCGTTGCATCAGCTTCCAGCTTCACAGGAGCGCTGTGGGAAGTTGGGACGCGGCGCGATCTCCTCAGCCCGGGACCCCAAGCAGTCTTGGAAAGAAAACCCGCGCCTTTTCTGCCTTTTTCTCTCACCCGCTGCTGCATTGAGAACGGAATTCCACCCAAGACCAAGCTAAAGGCTGCGGCAGAGCGTTGCATGCAGCGTTGCATGCTCGCATCCATTCATTTTGGAGAGCAACCCCATTTTTTTTTAAAACAAAAATCAGTGCCCGAGTTCCTCGCCTCCTGCACCCGGGAGCTGCGGCTGTCAGAGCGCGATGGAGAAGAGCGGCGAGACCAACGGCTACCTGGACAGCGCCCAGGCGGGGCCTGCAGACGGGCCTGCTGCAGCCGGGCCCGAGGGAGGCGCGCCCGCCGCCGAGCCCCGGAGCCACGCCGGGGGCCGCGCGCAAGGCTGCGCCCGCTTCCTAAAGCGCAACGCGCTGGTGCTGTTCACCGTGTCCGGGGTGGTGGCGGGCGCCGGGCTGGGCGCGGCGCTGCGCGGGCTGCACCTGAGCCGCACCCAGATCGCCTACCTGGCCTTCCCGGGCGAGATGCTGCTCCGCATGCTGCGAATGATCATCCTGCCGCTGGTGGTGTGCAGCCTGGTGTCGGGCGCCGCCTCCCTGGACGCCAGCTCGCTGGGGCGCCTGGGCGGCATCGCCGTCGCCTACTTCGGCCTCACCACGCTGGGCGCCTCCGCCCTGGCCGTGGCCTTGGCGTTCATCATCAAGCCCGGCTCCGGCGCGCAGACCCTGCAGTCCAGCGACCTGGGGCTGGACGAGGCCGGACCCCCGCCGGTCCCCAAAGAGACGGTGGATTCTTTCCTCGACCTGGTCAGGTAAAACGCCATCATCCCACCTAACAGAGGGTGTCCCCATCTCAGGTAACGGCGACCCCTCATCTAGCACCTTGAGGGTGCCCCGTAGCATGGGCAGAATCGGATGCTCTTTCTTTGACGCACCCCAATTCTGTGTGTCTGTCTTTCAAGAGTTAATCATTTGGTGAGTGCTGCCGGTTTTGAGCATTACTTAAATATCAGAATCCTGTCTGGGATCTTTGCATGCTGACCACACCTTGCAAACACACACACCTTAGGGCGCACCAGACAGTCTGAAGGAGCTGAGCTTCCTTCATCTTGCAGCAAGAATTCACCTCTCATTAGGCGGGAGTGTGGGCCGAGGAAGAGGCTGTCTGTCATCCCCTTGGCTTTTTCACTTCTTAACTCATCCCCTTGGCTTTTCACTTCTTAACTCCTTGTACTAAGAACACTATTGACTCCCAGGCTGCCTCTGTTACCTGTAAAGTAACAACAGCCAAATCAAACAGCCAAGCAAACTCTCTCCCCATGTGCTGCCCAAAGCTTCTGGGAACTTTTGTCATTTTTCCGCCTCTTAGGCAGTTCTCTGTTTCAGGCACTGAGGCTATTAGGAAGCTGGTGATTTCCTCGAGGTGTCAGTGGATCCAAGAATAACAAGCCGGACACTGGTGGTGTGGCTCCATTACCCTGGCACACACCTCTCCTGGGGGCTTGCCCAAATGGCTGTCTCCTGGTGGTTGTCCCCAGGTAGCTGTCCAACATCTCTCTCCCCACACCTATAGTTGGGATTATTGCTAAATAATATGGGTTTTTACAGAGGCTTTATTGGCGGGGGGGGGGGGGGGAGTAGATTCTAGAGGGAGAGAAAGAAGCATCTTCACAACTTTATGTGCTTGTGGGATTCTTGGAAGTTGGTGTTCACCCCTACAATGTAGAGTAGGTTTTCTGTGGGTTCTCCTCAACTTCTTTGAGTTTCGCACGCACACATTTGGGGACACAACAGTTTGAAGGCATTCGCTCACCTAGCCAAGCTCAGCTGAGTGAAGTACCAATCTGGTTCCTCTTCCAGAGATTTGATCATCAGATTTGGACTGGAGGGTCCGGGTTGATATTTAGTCTTGAGCTGCTGAGGTAAAGCTTCTGTGGTTGTGGTTTGTGAATGGCTTGGTTTGCGAACGTTTCCATTTCTCTTTCTGGAAAATGTGATGACTGTCTCCCACTGAGGAGACATTTAAAGCCACAATAAGAAATCAAGTAAGTCCAAAGCTTTTGCCCTGGGGGAGGAAAAGTAAATTCAGATTTGGGTGACCAAAAAGTATTTGCCACAATTTCTTATCAAAAAGGCCTATAGAGGGGCCGGGCGGTGGCGCTGGAGGTAAGGTGCCTGCCTTACCTGCGCTAGCCTAGGAGACGGGCCGCGGTTCGATCCCCCGGCGTCCCATATGGTCCCCCAAGCCAGGAGCGACTTCTGAGCCCATAGCCAAGAGTAACCCCTGAGCGTTACCGGGTGTGGCCCAAAAACCAAAAAAAAAAAAAAAAAAGGCCTATAGAGATTTAACATAAATTGCACCCTTTGTTCCCACTGTGGCATCTTGTCTTCTGAAGGCTTAAAGATTTTAAAGTTTAAAGGCAAACTTTTTGTGTGGGTGGGTGCTGAAGTAAAAAAGCTTCTTGAGGTTAAATGTGGTTTTGACTTATTATATAATGGGCCAAGAATATTGGCCCTGGGGTCAGCTCTCTCCAGGAGGCCAGGTGGTTAGAAGGTAAAGGATTTTCTTCTCCAGGGATCAGTGGCTGAGCATGGAGTGAGCATACTTTGCTCAAATCTGGCACCCAACTGGAGACTCAGTGACTTGTGATTTACTCAGTTATTTTAGCTGCAAGATAGGGGTATTGGTCCCAAAACAGGAGTCAGTGATAACGTGGGGGATTCCTTTATCTCCACCAACCTGAAAGTCTTTTATTTTCAGACCATAACTTCGTAGTTCCAGATCTAACCTCCTTCAACCTTCTGCTTGCATAGTGACCTTGCCTCATGGTCAATTGGGTAGGATCAGTGCAGACTTTTTCATGAATTGGACTGCAGCTTCCAAGATGGACTAAGAAAATATTTGTAGTAACTCGTTGGGAGTAGGGATCATTTCATAATGTCACCAACGGACAACTTCACTTATCCAACCACTCATGGGTAAAGGGAGGACAGGTGTAAAGACTCTGTTTTGTGTCTAAGAAAACTGAGACAGTGAGAGATTAAGTGATTTGCTCGAAAATGATTTCTCCAAAGAAGGGTTAGAAGGATCTGGAAGTAGTGGCCACAGTACAGGGCTCCAGTTTTCCTTCTCTCACCTTCTCTGAGTTAGTGTGCCATAGCATGAAGCCTTGCTGGCCTCAGCCAGCAACTAGGCAGAGTGGTCCCCACTTCCTCTAGAGTTATACCTTCCCATTCAGCCATTCAAGTGTGTGTGCAGCTGTTCAGACTCAGCTTTCAAACAGTTTGCAAGAGGAAACTTGAGTCCTTAGCCACATGGCAATGCCTCCTAGGTCTGGGGTGTATGGGGGGGAAGAAAAAATGAAAAATAGGTAAACTTGTTTACTTCAAAGAGACCTCATGGATGCCAGTTTGATAGGACTCTGAGCAAAAGCAAAGTTTTGGGCAAAGGCAAGGCCCAGTCCTTGTGGGCATTGAATGAAATGAGATTCTCCCTGATCACTTCTGTTATCTAGCTGGCTTCACCCTGGACTGGTCCAGAACGTAAACACCTGCAAGGATCTTTGTGGCTCAGTGAGCACCAAACTTACTCCCAGGGTTTCTCTGCCATGATTTCTGATGAATTTAGAAATGAGGATAATAGACATCTATTATCATGCTTTTAGAAAAATTCAAAATGCTTTGCTCTGTGCTTTATTTCCTAACATGCATGAGTTAGAAATAACTAAGTAGCCTGGGGTGTGGGGGTGTGGTGCTGGAACTGCTTGAAGGCACTTTGAAAGCTGAGAAGTGCCAGGTTGATTGAAACTAGGAATTGAGAGTATCAAAGACAGTCTTCTGTGAGCTGTACGAAAGCTCTGCTTGGGAACCCCAACTCTGTTGAGCTCTCAAAACTAAGTATGACCTAACTGACAGAGCTGTGATTTTCTTTTTTCAATCAAACTGAATGGTTTGGGAAACTCTTGAGACAGAAACAGGTTGTCAGAAACCTACTCATTTTGGAACATCATGGTCTCCAATGATGTTTACTGGCTAGGGGGGCCTGAGCCTCTCAATAATACTATCATTTGTTTTGTATTGGGGATCAGGACTGTTCCTACAGCATAGGGTTGTTTCCTGGGTTAAGTGATTTCTGTTGGTAAAGCTCTTGGAACAGAGCTGGCCCTGGATAACACTGTTTTTGTTATAAAAGGAGTAACATTACAGAATGTTTTGGGGTTTCAGGTTTATAGGGATTGTCCTCATAGTTTGAATTTAGTAAATGAAAAGCAGTGTCTGAAGAACTAAAGAGGATCTGAAGTGTATATTGTCCTGACGTTGACTGGGAACCTTGGAGATTCTAGAGGAGAAAGGGAACCAGGATTGTGTTCTGGACTAAGGGACATTAGGAAAATGGAGAAAAGTCAGCACCAGTCATCATTTCGAAATGGGGAAGAAAACCTCACAAATTCAAACTTGACTCAGCCTTTTTCTTCTGCTGAAAAGATGGAGATTATTAGCTTCTAACATACCTTGTTCCTCTGGGTGCTGAAACTACTAGTTTCCCAGTGGACCCAGAGGTGATTCTACATAGGGGTGACGACAACCCCTGATCCCGAGGTTCTGTCTGCTTTGGCTGCCAAGGAGACTCTGAGCCACTATCTTTTGTAGAAATGTAGCAGAAGGCTGCCCTGTGCTGGTAAATACAGTGAAGTGTTACCTGTTTTCTTGGGTTTCCCCCGCCCCCAGGTTATATTCTTATTTACTCATGCCATTTTCTTTTCTTTTTTTTTCCCCAGTGGAGCACGATAGTTTTTAGTTATTCAGAAATACATGAGGGGAGAGAAAGAGAGGAATGCACGCTTGAGAGAGAACAGAGGCTTCTCCAGAGTATGTGTGCTGGAGGTGGGCAAGCAAAAGACATAGAGAAAAGTGGGGTACATATTCAAGGGAGAACACAGGATTGAAATGAAAGCTCTCTTATGCTCACTTTCTTTACAGTGGGCAGTGCTATGAGTCTTTTCCTTTACAGAACAAGACATAAGAGACGGCAGTGAACATCATGCTTCTCAAGCTACAAAGAATACATTTTTTTATAATATTTGCAAAGAAGCCTATCAAGACAGAGATCTAAATATACTAGCCCCTAGGGCTAATGTCTAGCCAAGGGACAAAAGGGTGAATTCATTTTTTAAATGTTGTACATGGCAATTGAATTGACTTCTGCCTCTCCCTCTTTGTTTTAGAGACAAGATAAAGTCTGTTAACAAATCTAAACACACACACACACACACACACACACACACACACACACACATTTAAGCTCTCTTAAGACTAGGACTATGGCTTGGTGGTAAAGCTCATGTATGGGGCCCTGAGTTTGATTCCCAGTACCACCAAAAGAAAAAAAGAGAAGCAGAAAAGGCTATTTCAACTTCATTCCTTTGGTCATCCAGGAGACTATTGGAATAGTTATGAAAAGAACATGACTCCAGAGAGGATCCTTGGGTAGTGATGAAGAGCAGCCCCTGGAGTTAGTGTCCAGGTTTGAATCTAGCTCTACCACTTACTAGCAATACATTGTTTAGCCACACTGTACTTCAATATTCTCATCTGTGACTGAGACAAATAACAATAACCAGTTTTTGTGGTATTTTTGTGGTATCTCTTACTTTGTTATGAGAGTTCAATGAGTTTGTATTGGCATGACCTACTGATATGCTAGTGCATTCTGTCTTTCAGAAGCTCCCAAGGCCTACTTGATTTAGAAGATAATTTGTGCCCTTTTACCTCTTCTCCCTAAAAAGCCCTCCACACTAGGAGCCCAACATTAGTCTTTCCAGCTAGAAGTTAAAATTGTGGGCCTTAAAAAGAGGGTAGGGAGCTGAGGAGATAGCTCAAAGGCATGGAGCACTTTCCCTGTGTGCATGAGGTTTTGAGTTTATTCGACAATACCACTTAACAGCCACCCCACCCCATCCCACCCCTGCCTCAATCACTTGGTGGACTCTATCACATTGCCAGTCCTAGTATTAAACCATATCACTCAAATTGACTTAAGTTTCTCCAGGGGTGACCCTCAGGCTCTTGATTATTACACCCTTCCTTTACCATCGTGTTAACCTACCACACCCAGCCTTTCTGCTCCTGTAGAGTGTACCCAGCTCTGTAGGGGGTACCCAGAGACAAATCTTTGTTCACTGACTTTTAAAACAAACACCAGGGACAATAAATATTTATCAAATATACATGCCATGCCATGTCCCACTCTAAAGAGCCTTTGAAATTTTCATACATTTAGTAAAGAATCTTTGAAGTTAAATTAAAGGAAATACTTTAGGAACAAAAAATAAATAAATAAACCTAAGCAAAATCAAGTTGTTTTACATTCTTATATGGAGCAGGGAAATGCATACTACCTTTGACAATAGGATCAGAGAGCACACCCTCCCAGATGTATGAAGAAGGAGCACGTTTGAAGTTTTTACTAGGATGCCAGAGTCTATACAAGTGCCTCGTAGAGGTTCTCCTTTCACTAATTCAGCCTTGGCTTTTACCAGCTTTCTTATTCACTTCAAGTGACTCATTCAAAGATTCTTAAGAGCACTTGAAAGCATTCATTCACTGCAATTTTGTTCTGACTGAGTCTCTGGATTTAGTAGTATGGTATTGGCATTTTTGCTTGATTCCACTATAAAAAATATATTTAATGCATTGATACCAACACATACCACCAATGACTTTCACTTGAATGTGGCTCAATTGACACAAATTGCAGTGATGGCTTCAACATGTTAAAATGATGGCATCCACATCTATTATATACTTCATTCCCACTCACCACATATATGCAAGTTCATAAACCTCCAGATGTTTATATCTGTATACTTCATTTCCACCCACTCCATACAATGCCAACATTTTAAATGTGATATATTCATCTATCTTTCAATTCTGTCTCATGCATTCTATCTCATATAAATGCTGCTTAAAGTCAATAAATTCATTTTGCAGCCTATTAACACTTATACAATTTAGTCTATTGTCTATGTTGTATTATATAACTTCAGTAAATATCTCAGAATCAAATCACAGAAAAAAAGAGACGTCAGAGAATTTGAATAAGATGATGAGTTCAGTGGTCAGCCTGAGTGCTGTGCGGAACTGGGCAAGAGATTTTCAAACTCTGCATCTCAGACCTGTTTCTCTGCACTCTGCAAGCTGACACAAACACACACCACAGTGGCTACTTGTTTAACTTGTTTAATAAGAGTCAAGTTGAAAAGGAAGATCCATCAAAGAGAGCTCAATGGACTGACTAATTGTATGCCAGAGGCCTATCTTCAACACTTAAAAAAAATAGATTTTTAGTAGGATTTCAAGTGCTCATAATTTCTATATTGAATAGCACAAATATAGAAAGTTCTGTTGTCTAGATGGAACATCATGAATCAGCGCAAGTGTCTCTGGACCTTGGTGTCTGCTTGTGTTTAGACAAGGGATTAAATTTGATCACTTCTAAAATCCCTTACAGGGTTGATGAGATAGTATAGATATTAATGAGCATTATTCTGGTTTGATCCCTGGCATCTCATGTCCCCCTGAGCATGACCCTGGCATATCTGGAGCATTGTCCCTGGGTACCAATCAGGTGGCTCTTGTGGTTGCTGGTAACATAGGACTTGAGCAGCGCCACATCCCTGGACCCTGGCACTGAACCACTGGCTTATTTGGTAAAGAACCACTGGAAATCATCTTGGGATGCCCCTGACCACTGCTTGGGATGTCTAGAAATAAAAATAAAATGAAATTCTTTCCAGTTCTGATGTTCATTTCAAAATCCTATGAAACTATTCAATGATTATAAGGGACTTGGGATATATTTTGAAGACAGGAATCTTGAGAACAAAAGTGCTTGCATAAAGAACAGTAGATCACTGAAGACACATGACAAAGAATAACTACTGTTCACTGCTGGATTGACAGTCCAAGGGGAGAAGGGTCAGGGCTCAGGGAAGAGAAAAATCAGAAGAATGATACTACCCGACAATAAGCCTTATAAGATTACAGTCAACAAGATGATGTGTCACTGGACAAAGAATGACAAATAGATCAATGCAATGGAAGGTTCAGAACTAGGTCCTCATAAGTATAGTCAGTGATCTTTGACAAAGGTGCAAGAAAGATACAACTGAGCAAACAATCTTTTCAAAAGTGATGTTAAAATGCCTGGAATAAAACATGACAAAAAATGGCAGAGATCTCTCATCTAGTATAAAAACTAACTCAAAATAGACCATAGATCTATCAAATGTCAAAGTATAAAGGCCTTAGGAATTATAGGAAGAATTCTAACTGACTTTGGGAATGGTGATGACTTGATAGCTACAATTCCACAGGTCCAGGTACTGAAGAGAGCAAAGAAAAGTTGTGCTTTGCTACTGCAGCCTCATCTCTTTGATCCCCATCCCCATACAAGCAGTAGAAGACTCCTGATTCTGGCTTTAGCAGCAAGAGGTACCAAGAGAAAGAAAACTGTATTGTTAAAGCTTCAGCACTATAGTTTTGGCTGCAAAATCTCTTTGGTTGCAAAACACAACATTTTTAACTTCAAGAAATTTTGAGGTTAAAAAAAAAGAAATTTTGAGGTGTGATTTACATGCATGGGTCAATTTTAAGTCAAAACATCAATAAATTATGACAAATGGACAGTTCATTTAACCACCTCTGCAAACCAGACACTGAACGTTTCTCTCTTTGCCCTTTCTGTGCAATCCTGACTCCTGAATCTACATCCCTAGCCCCAGGCAGCTTGGCATAGAAAATGCTACTTGCCCGAGCCAGAGCGATGGCGCAAGTGGTAAGGTATCTGCCTTGCCCGTGCTAGCCTAGGATGGACCGCGATTCCATGCCCCCACGTCCCATATGGTCTCCCAAGCCAGGAGCGATTTTTGAGCAAATAGGAGTAACCCCTGAGTGTCACAAGGTATGGCAAAAAAGGAAGAAGGAAGGAAGGAAGGAAGGAAGGAAGGAAGGAAGGAAGGAAGGAAGGAAGGAAGGAAGGAAGGAAGGAAGGAAGGAAGGAAGGAAGGGAGGGAGGGAGGGAGGGAGGGAGGGAGGGAGGAAGGGATGGAAGGAGGGAGGGAGGGAGGGAGGGAGGGAGGAAGGAAGGAAGGAAGGAAGGAAGGAAGGAAGGAAGGAAGGAAGGAAGGAAGGAAGGAAGGAAGGAAGGAAGGAAGGAAGGAAGGAAGGAAGGAAGGAGGAAGGAAGGAAGAAAGGCACAAGGTATGGCAAAAAAGGAAGGAAAGGAAGGAAGAAGGAAGGAAGGGACAGAGAAAGATATCTCATACTCATCACTAAAACATTAATAACAATGGGAGAGAATGGGAGGAGAGAATAAAATAACAAAAGCAAATAAACCTACTGCCAATAATTGTTTCCTTTTAATTGCCAGGTAGGAATCCATTGTGCAGATGTATTGCAATCTGTTTATCTACTAGAATTTGATGTTAATAAACATTCAAATTTGTATGGTAGCATTAGGAACAATGGCACTATACAGCTCAAGTCCTTTTTTGCGACTTATTTTTCCATTTCTTTTGGGAAAATGTCTAGGAATGGAGTTGAGTCGTGGTCAACTTTATAAGAAACTACTGGAACACATTTTCTTCTAGGAATGTGGTTTAGGACATGAGTTATCATGGTGCCTCTGGTATTATTTTTCTCCAACTCCCCAAATCTCAAAAGATTTTGTAGACTAGGGAGCAGAGCCTACTTGGAAACAGGTCAGTGTGTCAGTGTCTGTTTGGATCTCAAAGTTTTGGCTTAGGATCAAGGTTCATTCTGAATGGGACCACATTGACTCACTGCTCATGCTCAGGCCAGCAGGCTCAGGAGAAGAGTTTAAACAAATAGCATATGCCCTTTGGAAGAGAGTGGTTTTAAAGCCTTGGATAAGGCTGTTTTTTTCACCATGAGGAAAAAATCTGGCCCCTGAATGAGGTGAAGTTCTTGCAAGGGAAGTTGGACTTCCAACCAAGTTCTTTCTTTCATTTCCCTGGTCTTCTAAAGACTGAAACCTGCCTCAACTGTGGAAATTTGTCCCCCAGCAAAAGAAATAACCAAGGTATGCTCCTAGGGAAAAGAGTTAGGTCTTAGAATGCACAAATGTGCACCCAGGAAAGAATAGAATAGCAAAAAAGAATACAAAAGATGACAAATACCTGCTAGCTGCAAATGTGCAATAATATAGAATAAGACTGTTCAGGGTCTTTTAGATTTTTGGTGTAGGTTATGACACTGGCAAAAATAGACTAGGAAACTGTTGTAGACTTTATTTTTTAAGAACTTTTTCTGACGAATTATGTAAATACTCCAGCCTCTGCTCTTTATCTACTGAATATTGAAGTGCTTCTTGTCCTTAAAGTACCTGTCAATTTAAAACAATGACTCACCTGTTGGGAGCCCTGAGGGAGATAGGGAGCACTATTGAATAAATGTCCTTTCTGTAAGAGAACACTGATGGTTCCTTGGCTACCCTAAAGCTTGGACGGTCCATGTGGTGCTTGCCTTATTTTCTGTGACCAACTTCCACTGGACTGAGGTCGAAGTTGCCAATCTGATTAGCTTCAGACACTCAGCTTATTCTGGAAATTATTGAGAGTGACAAATGGTAGAGGGAGAACAAAGGAACCTTGACTCAAGGCTTGTTTCTGCTTCCAACTCAGAGTAAATGGAAATGAGATAGATACCAATAGATCTGACTAGTTTGAACTATGTGAGTTGATGCTTTGTAATGGAAATAATAGACAAATACTAGTTGCTATGAATCTATTTCATAATAAATAGCCATACAAATCTCTTGTTTGCTTTATTCTTTAGGAGAGGGTAACATTGGGGGGGGAGAAAGTTTGTGGGCCACACCTGAAGGTGCCAAAGCTATTCCTGGCTCAGTGCTCCTAAGTTACCTGACAGTGCTCAGAGTACCATGTGCAGTGCCAGAAATGGAATCAGGGTCAACTGCATGCTAGGAAAATTCCTTCATTTCTGTACAATCTCTCAGACTCATGTTTCTGCCTTTTTAAAAAGTAAATATGTGGAGCTGGAGTGGTGGCGCAAGCATAGAGCGTTTGCCTTGCACGCACTAACCTAGGACAGACCGTGGTTTGATCTCCTAGTGTCCCATATGGTTCATCAAGCCAGGAGCGGTTTCTGAGCGCATAGCCAGGAACATCACCATGTGTGGCCCAAAAAGCAAAATTAAAAAATAAATAAATAAGCATAGGATCAGGGATGTAATCCAGTGCTAGAGCTTTGTAGGTTTGAAGCCCCAAGTTCAAACCTTAGCTATGCATACACACACATATACAAATGCTTATGATAGAAATCAATTCCTTTCTTTGTTTTAGTTTTTGGACCACAGCCAGTGGCAGTTAAGGATTACTCCTGGCTCTATTGCTCTGAAATTATTCCTGCAGGTTTAAGAGAACATTTGGGATGCAAGGGGTGTCGGGGTTCCAACCCGGATTGGACGCATGCAAGGCAAACATTTTACCTGCTGTGCTATCACTCTGTCCCCAAATCAATTTAAATTTTATAACAAATTAACTTGGTATATATCCTGTTAGAGTCACTCTGTATTGGTTGTCTTGTTAAAATACCCTAAGTGTTCTAATTATGTTGCTTTTATGTATTATTATCCCAGTATTGGTAAATTGCTACCAATTTAGCGACTTAAAATGACACTATTTTCTTTCAAATCTCAAAGTATTTTTGGGTCAGTAATGCTTGCATAGTTTATCTGGATCTTTATCTTCAGAGTTTCACAGGCTGCACAGAAGCTGTGGGCCATGACACCTGTCATGTCCAGAAGCTTAACTGGGGAGGGTTCGCTTCTGAGGTCACATGGTCGTTGGCTGACTTCATTTTTTTTAATTTTTTTGTTTTTAATTATGAGAACAAAGATGCAAAGAAAGAGGACAAGGTAAAGTTACAGTGGAAGGACAATCACCTGTAACATAATTCTCAGAAGAAGTCCCCTTGCTAATATCTTAACTTTGAACTTTCAGCCAAAGAACATTAAGATAAATAAAACAGAATCCATGTACAATTACTTTGTCCCTGAAGTCCCCAGATTGTAATACATTATAATATTTCTTAGTAGCAGACAAGGCAATCTAAAGCTATAAAACTTACATAACTCCTTAGACATTAGAGGCATAGTATTTTTTTACATTTCCATGTACATGCATATTAGTTTAAGTTAACCTCAAAAGTTTAAATGGTTTTTTTTAATGATTAGAGTCAAAGGAGCACAGTAAAAACGGTGTTAGAGTGGCAATTGTTGTTTGCATAGGCCCACCAAAATATGAGGGGCATGGAAGGGCCCTTGGCCTAAATACAAAGAGACCCTGCCCCTGAAGTTTCCTGGCATAAGACCAACTCTAGGCTCCAGGCAAGCTAGATCGTCCAATCCAAGACATTGTCTATAGTGCCAACACACTTTTATTTTTCACATAGTCTCTGTTGTTGGTATCATGTTTCTGTATTAGAGATCCTGGAATCTGCATATCCTACATTGAAGTCAGGATGTGGAGCATCCTCTAGTTTCACCTCACAATTAAAGGGCAATGCAGAGAGCCCTGTCCTGTAAACAGGTCGTTGCTGTTGTTAAGTCTTCTCAGTGTTAAGGGAAGTCTCTTTTGAGCAGGTCGATGTCTGAGCAGTGGTAGGGTCTTTTGTGGTAGAGGATTGCTTCCAGGTGATGTTATAGACAAATCTGGATGTTTTGTGGATGGCTTCCCTGGTTCAGGGGTGAATGGAAAATGCCCATTCTTCTGAGGCCTGTGCCAGGTCATTATGTCAATGTTCAGGGTGTAAGGTCCCTTTGCACTACAAGATTTGTGTGTTCTAATCTCTATTAGATAAGATCTTATTTGTATGTATAGTATTTTCCCATTTTAATGTGCCTATGCAAAAAAGGAGCAATGCCACGTGGCGTTATTGGCGCATATGGGGGCCATAAGAACAAGTCCAACAATCCCCATGACATGGTTCAATCAAGAGCATTAAACTGGGGGACTCTTTCACCAAAATTCTTTATTGAACAGCTCACAAAGAGAAGATAAAAAGTGGTTAGAATCATAGGTGTATAAAAGAATATTTAGCAAGACTTATGGCTGTCAGAGAAAAAATACATAAAATATTCAAAAGAAATACGTGTCCATTTTATGTCTTTTGAAATAGTTGGGGTTGTTACACACGATGCACGGCTTTGGTCTGTGATTAGGATTGTGCAGTACTGAAGTTAAAAAGAGTAATGTGGGTTAGTGATGTTTGGGGGGTGAGAGAGTTAAGGAGTAAAAATGAGCTTTGTAGGGGTGTGGGAAAGGGCAGAATACAAAATGGACATTCTGGATACGCAAAACATAAGGATAGGGAATACTCTTAATACATGCAGACTGGTCAGAAATTGACAGTGACAAACTTAGTGCAACCGAGCAAATCTCAGCACACCCCAAGTTAGGACCCACCATTTCTGTCCACCTGGGCTGAAACCCAGGGAAGGCCTGGAGGCCGGGGGCAGAAGAGGGAACGGCTGGGGACCTATCAAGGCTCCCAGCGCACCCAAGTTAGGGAGAAGGCCTTCCACATGGGGTCTCCCCAAACCCCATCTGACTTCAGTTTGTTTGAGTTTAGATTGGGATCCCCAGTGCTTAGTGGCTACTAGCCAAAAATTTTTAGTTTCTTGACATCTGGGCCTTTGAGCACGGTCACTTGTTTCATTGGACACGGAAACCCAGTTAGGAACTGTCTCTTAGCAAGACAGAGGCCACAACTTTATGTAATTGATTCCTGGAAGAGATAGCCCTTCACCTTTGCTGTACTCTAGTTTTTAGAAGCAAATCATAGCCACACTCACCAATAACCTAAGGAAGCAACTTTAGCTTGCCCATGAGCCCTGAGGGAAGCAGGCAGATCTACCTACTCTTCACAACTACCACTAGCTGCCTGGAACTGTCCCAGTGCTATGAGCTACATGCATTCTGTTAGGTTACACGTTATTTTACCTCAAATAAAGATCATTCCTGGTTCTAACTAGGATTTACTCCAAAACAGAGATTATCTTACTTGTAAACCTGGGTGGGTCTGGCTCAGGATAGCCTGGGCTAACTGTTCTTACAGCCCCACTTAGGGGTGGTCTCTGTACTCAATAAAAATAACAGTTCTGGGGCTCGGAGAGATAGCACAGCAGCGTTTGCCTTGCAAGCAGCCGATCCAGGACCAAAGGTGGTTGGTTCGAATCCCGGTGTCCCATATGGTCCCCCGTGCCTGGCAGGAGCTATTTCTGAGCAGACAGCCAGGAGTAACCCCTGAGCACTGCCGGGTGTGACCCCCCCAAAAAAAAACCAAAAAATAAAAAATAAAAAAAATAACAGTTCTGAAAAAAAAATAACAGTTTTGGCAGGCAGCTGGCTCTCCATACAAGGTAGAGGACTGCCAGACTATACGTTTCATCCTCAGCCTGGTCTGAGTAATTTTATGCATGACCCTGATTCAAATTCTTTCACCTGGGGTTGGAGATAAGGTGCATGGGGTAATTTTACATACATCCACACAATTAAGAGTTGGTGCTAAATTTGGCAAAAACTGAAAGGAAGAGGATGATCCAGAGTATTTAATTCTTCTAGACTTGTTTTATTTATAAAGTAGGCAGAGAAAAAAATGAGTGTCACTGAGAATTTCTTAAATATCAACACCAGCAACCCACAGAGTGTGACCCCAAAGAGGCCCTCCATAAAGAATGCAGACTGGGGAGATGACTCAAAGAGCCTGAGCAATGCTTTGCAGGCAGGAGCACTGGGTTTACCACCCTATTCTCCTCACTATCCACCCAAGCATGACTCTGAGAGTTTCTCCTGAGCATTCCTGAGTGTGCCCACCCCCCCACTCACAATCAGATCAAACAAAACTGTATGAATAGAATTTTGCTTCAAATTTTAATTTAAATTGGTCAGTTCTTTTGCCTGCCATTTATATGTAGTAATATCCTTCATTATCCTACATAAATTAATGAATAGAACAGGGGTGGCGAACGAGTTCAACACGAAGAGCCAAAATTTTAAACTGTGAGAGTCAGAGAGCCACACCACGCGGTGACCTGCCAAAACAGACAAACACTCACACAAAAGCATCTAATTTTAACAATAATATATTAAACACATACTGCATTTTGCCATTTTGAGTGAGGGTCAAAATCCTGTTCGCCACCCCTGGAATAGAACTTACCTGCCCATATAATTTCAAGGCATTAACCAGATATCGCTAATATAAAAGACAAAAGGAAACTTAATATTTCTTTACAATGTGCTTCACAATGTAAATGTCCTAAAACTATATGGTCAAGTGCTTGCTTCTGAATTTAAATATGCCATTCATGAAACAACTCCTCGCTAAGACTGATTGATATTTGATACTAGTATGGAATTCAGTTACAACAGCTTCCCTTTGATGACATGATTTTTCAGGAAGAGGAACAATTCTTGGAAATATATGAAAGAAACAAAGCAAAAAGTTCTCTCACATTTTATAGTAGTTGTATTCCTGGAAAATTTAGCATGGATTCAAACTGTAAACACTAGCTTGCTGTGGAGTTGGCCTGGGTTTAGGTGTATTTATAGTTAGGTGGAAGTAGGTATAAACAGATTTAATGCCTTTATCAGGCCTGGCTCTGTGCAGGGCTGTGCCTATCTTAGTAGAATGAGGGCTACACCTTGATGACCTCTGACACATGCTCCTCCAGTTAAACTGCCACCAATTCCTGTGACTGCAGGAACTCTCCTTTGGATTTCTCTCATGGTGGTACTCTGCTTCCTCTGAACCACAGCATAGGGACTTACCCTTTACGGGAGAACAAAGGGGTAGTCTGGTTGGGTAGAGTTAAGGCTTAATATCAAGGAATCCCATAAGGAGAGGTGGTAAAAACAAACAAACAGACAAAAAAAAACAACAACAAGTTCACGTATCTGGTAGGGCTCAGCATCTGAGGTTCTGTTGGGTGCTTGGATGAAGCAGCAGGTGGTAAGAACTGCTGGGTGGAGAAAGGAAGCCTGGGGTCAGGCGATCAAGAATGGGTATTTATTTGAAAGTGGATACTTTGAGCATGAATTTATGTGTGTGTGGTGTCAGGGATTGAGCCCAGATTTCATGCAGGCAAAGCTTGCCTTTTCCCACTGAATCACATCCCACATCCACAGCTCCTTGAGTACTTGACCTTTTAAACCTTTTTTAAAAAGCGGGAGCTCCATGATTTTCAATAGTGTTCATAATAGATTCTATGCATCAAGTTCCACCACTATCCCCTCCCCCAGAGTCCTCTTCCCTCCACCACTGTCAGAATTGTGTTCCCCCCATCCTCACCTTCTACCTAGTTCTGCAAACCAGCTTTCGGGTTCTTTTGTCTTTATAGTTTGTTACACTTCTGCCACGTTTCTTTATATCCCACGTAGGAGGGATATCATTCTGTGTTTGTCTCTCTTCTGGCTGCCTTTACTCAGTATCTCCATCCACATGGTTTCATTTTTCTCATAGTTGAATAGATGCTTGAATTTTTTTTTTTTTTTTGGTTTTTGGGTCACACCCAACAGCGGTCAGGGGTTCCTCCAGGCTCTCTGCTCAGAAATTGCTCCTGGCAGGCTCAAGGGGGACCATACGGGATGCCGGGATTTGAACCACTGACCTTTTGCATACAAGGCAAACGCCCTGCCTCCATGCTAGCTCTCCGGCCCTGGATGCTTGAATTTTAAGAACACTTATGAAATGCTTTTTCCCCAACAGAAACCTGTTTCCTTCCAATCTGGTGGATGCAACTCTCCGTACGGTAAGACTTGGTGCTTTGTTAAAAATATGATTCGTGAGTGGGTGTTGATTAAATAATGCTAGAGCTAGGAAAGGTGAGAAACAAAGATGAATAGATTGGTAACAAAACTTGATAATACTGACCTGATTCCTGGCATATAAAGCCCTAGAATTAAAAAACAAAAGCAAATATAAAGCCAAAAAAATTTTCCCTAAAGTATCCCACTAGTTTTAATATTTCTTCCATAATTGGAGACACTCCCCAAATTTGGGGTCTCTTAAGTGTTTCAGGGATTCAGAAAATATACTTAAATCTCGTTTTTCAATTATAAATAATATATACAGAGGAAAATTAATATTACCCATAATCACTATCTAGAGCAGGGGTCCTCAAACTTTTTGTTTGTTTGTTTGTTTTTGGTTTGGGGGCCACACCTGGTAGCGCTCAGGGGTTACTCCTGGCTATCTGCTCAGAAATAACTCCTGGCAGGCATGGAGGACCATATGGGACAACGGGATTCGAACCAACCACCTTTGGTCCTAGATCAGCTGCTTGCTAGGCAAACACCGCTATGCTATCTCTCCGGGCCCGTCCTCAGACTTTTTAAACAGGGGGCCAGTTCACTGTCCTTCAGACTGTTGGAGGGCCAGATTATAGTAAAAACAAAAATTATGAACAAATTTCTATGCACACTGCATATATATTATTTAGAAGTGAAGAAACAAAATGGGAATAAATACAATATGTGGCCCACGGAAGACCCCTGATCTAGAGCATCATGTTAATATTTTGATTCATATCCTTCAGATAGTTTTTTTCCCTCTTTGAGACATATGCTTTTCATGCACACACTACAGGCTCTTTAGCTCCCAACTTCTGTTGTGACAGGCCATCTCACTTCCTGACAGCCTTCAGCATGACCAGCCCTGATCCAATCTTGAGCACTCAGTTGTATTGTCTGCCCTAGCTAATATCAACTGGCTGTTTTCAGCTGTTCCCTGAGTTTAGCAATACTTAAAGCAATATCCTGAAGCCATATTTCCCAAAGTGCCACTTTGGGGGCTGCTGGAACAATCCAGGGCAGAAGGTCTAATGAGAGGTGAGGGACACTTTCCATTTCTTTTTTTAAAAAATGGTAGATTTTCCTGGGTGTGGGTGGTATTGAGTGTTTCTTTTTCCTAAAAGGGGGGTGATTGACCAAATCACTTTGGGAGCATTTACTCAAAGAAGGAACAGACTGCTATTAATTCTGCGAGCTAATTTGTATTTTTGAGCAAACATGTTTGTTCCTACTTACAGACTCTTTTTTGACTTTGCTTGTGGCATAGTTATAGCTTGGAATTATACTGAGGCCAGAGGGAAAGAACATATCTAGGGTGCTCAGGGTGCAGTCCCAGAGGTGGAATGAGGTGCTACCTCCATCACATCTAACCACTGTCTGTCTGAAACTTGTCTAGCTAATATGAGGGACACCAGCATTCCTCAAAGGCAGGCACAAAGGCCAGAGCAGTAGTTCTGCAGGTAGGGCTCTTGTGTCTTGCACACAGCCAACCTGGTCCCCAGCATCCTATTTTGTCCAAGAGCACCACCAGGAGTGATTCCTGAGTGCAGAATCAGCCAGGAGTAACACCCTAGCATTACCAGGTGTAGCACAAAAACAAAAACAAAGAGCAACAACAACTGAAAAAAAAATCTTTGAGCCAGTGGATAGTACAGTGAAGAGGCACTTGCCTTGCATATGACCCATTCAGGTTCAATCCCATGAGCACTGCAAGGTATGTTTCCTGAAAACAGAGCTACGAGGAAGCCCTGAGCTCCTGCCCCCAAATAAAGACAGACACAATGCAAGCTACAGGCTCTGTGCCTACATTGGGTTGCTTCTAGCATCTCAGAAGCAGTGTGATCCTTAGAAGGGGTCAAGGAGGGTGCTTGTCCACCAGGACCCCTATGTGCTGTGAGAGGAAGAGAACAAAGGCAGGTGCAGCGTTGGAAAGTTTCTCTTGGCCACAGCTCTGCCAGCAGTGTCCTTGGCTTCCTAGACTGGGCTAATTCAAATCAGATCAGGGCAAAGTGCTGGCATGCTTCAAGTAAAATACTTTCTGGAGCAAAATGCACATCTATATGTGAGTGAAAAGAAAACAAGATGCTTAAAAGTGAACCTTGTTGTTTATAGGGTGGATGCTGAAGCCCTCTGAGTGCTGGTATTCATTGGTTGTTTGAAGTTGCAAATTCTGCACAAAGCTGGGTAGACCTTTCCTCCCAACCAGTGTTCAAAGGATCTAGGAAAATTCTCCTGTTTCCCTGGGTCTCTACATAACCCACGTACTAGCATGCAGACAGCCTGAATCATGTGACTTCTGTAGTTGTTCCTGTGGGCCCTCATCTGAAACACTCAGGGAAGAAAATCCAGGACAGCCGGGTGAACACTGGTGGACAGTGGGAGGCCCAGTCATCCCCTGGGTTCATCTCAGACTTCACCAGCAAACTGACCTCTTTCTCTCTCTCTCTCTCTCTCTCTCTCTCAGTATGCAACCGATTATAAATTGGTGCCTCACAATACAAGCTCTGGAAATATAACCCATGAAAAGGTAACGTTCTTTATACGATCTCTTGTAAAAAGTACTTCTCAAGGGAGCACTATTTCAATGGGCAGGTTTGGTGCAAGGGTTGTGGTGCCAGGATCAAACTAGAGGCCACACACACACACACACAGACACACACACACACACAAACACACACACACACACACACAGACACACACACACAAACACACACACACACACACACACACACACATGGCTTGTGCTCTGTTATCTCCAACCCTGCCCCACCAATTCTATTTCTAATGGGAAATGTATATATAACATTGCTTTTTTCACAACAGCCTTGAGCATTTGGAAGGTTAAATGGACTGTCTGAAGCCCTGTCAGACATGTACCTTTGGTTATTTACCAACATGGCCAAATGCCAGCCTCTGTGGCCCTGGAATCTAGCAATTCCACTTTATCGATTTGGAACTACTGTCTCCTTCCTTCAATAATTTATCACACCCCTCCTGCTATCTCATAGAAGGGTTAAACTCATTCTACAGTTATTCACAGTTATCTTTTAAGTTCCTGTTGCTTGCCAAGCTGGGTTCTGGCTCATCCCCCATCATTGACCTGGGAGACACGAGACACTCCATGTTGGGTTTAGTATAGCCAGAGTCGTCATTGGGAGATGGGGCCCTTCTCGATCCCACTGGCTTTGCTCTGTTCCCATGGTTGTGTGTCTTGATTGCAGGAAAAGTCCTACTTTTTAAAGAATTGAAAACTGGGCCTGGGTGAAAGTAAAACGGGTAAGGTGTTTGCTTTGAACTCAACTGACCTGGCATCCTGATTCCTAGCATCCCATATGGTCCCCTAAGTACCACCAGGAATAATTCCTGAGCACAGAGCCAGGTGTAACCTACAAACATCGCTGGGTGTGTTCCCAAATGAAAACAAAAGAATCAAATTGAAAACTGATTTAGTCTAATTTCTTTCATGTTCTAGATGAAGCTGAGGTTTAGAGCAGTTCTTTAATATCCTAGCTGGGACTGAACTATAGGTGTGTGGTCCAAAATGCTCTGAACTTGCCAATCAGACCTGTTTCCTGTCTAGAATTTGGTGATGTTGTTTCATGAAATAAAACATTCGGGGCCGGGTGGTGGCGCTAAAGGTAAGGTGCCTGCCTTGCCTGCGCTAGCCTAGGACGGACCGCGGTTCGATCCCCCGGCGTCCCATATGGTCCCCCAAGCCAGGAGCGACTTCTGAGCACATAGCCAGGAGTAACCCCTGAGCATTACCGGGTGTGGCCCAAAAAACCAAAAAAAAAAAAAAAAATAAAACATTCAATTGCATGCTTGCAGTAGTAAGATTCAATATTACTGGTGATAGGGTGGTGTTTTGACTCTCTCTATTTTTGAGTTTAGGGATAAATACCCCAGAAAACATCCTAAAGTTGTTCCTGATGATTCTCTGTGATGTTTATCAGGATGGAGGTTAGAAGGATCTCTCACCAGCAAGCTCTTTTCAGAGCAGCATTTGGTGATTGTCCAGCCACTACTTGCATCTGTCCGTGGACAGGACACTCACACTTCCTACTTCCACCTAGGCCTGTTTTGAACCACTTTTAGAGCTATTGACTAGATGAAATATTCTTTTAACTTCCCACTTCCTGAGAACCCTGCTCTTCTTGCATTTCTCTCTGCCATTTGTTCTGCAAAATCTTTGAAGGGGAGAAAACATATGAAGTTTTCCTCACTGGGCATCAGGTTTCAGTTTGGTGGCAGTACCCATCAAGGGTCTCTTTATTTCACCCATCAGTTGTAAACTCAGACCTTCTGTGTCCTCTCTCCAGGTCCCCATTGGCACTGAGATCGAAGGGATGAACATTTTAGGATTGGTCCTATTTTCCCTGGTGTTAGGTGTGGCCCTAAAGAAACTCGGCTCTGAGGGAGAAGACCTCATTCGGTTCTTCAATTCCCTCAATGAGGCAACAATGGTGCTGGTGTCCTGGATTATGTGGTGAGTGTTACCCCAACCCACAGCCTTCTCTTCCTTTATTTCTTCCATCACCCAAACCCTACCCTTGTAGGTTGCCTTTCTGGGTCACTTAGTTCAGGGCTTCCTCTGAGATACATGCCTCATTAGCCCCTCTTAGCATAGGGTAATATTTACTCCTCTTCTAGAAGACATATCACTTTCAGTATATATCCATTCCATGTTTTATCCTTTTTTTTTACTCAAACCAAATTGTACAGCTTTTAGCTTCTATCCCTGTTCTAAATATTAGTTTATCCTTTTATGCATAAAGCATTCTCCTCACTGTCAAAGCCTTCTGTGCCCCAGAACTTTTCTTTCTCAGATGGCATTGGGACTCCAGCTGGATGGGTTTGAGGCCAGAAGTCTGGAATTTAATGGAATAGTTAAAATTAAGTGAGAGGCCAAGTGCAGAGCTTCCAATGGTGATGTTTGTCTTGTTCAACCAAATTTTCTTGCTCAACCAAAAATTCCAGAATATGACCTTAGCATTGAAAACATGATCTTTCATATTGACTGTTGTTGATCTGGGGAGAGAAATATTTTCTGAATAGAAAAATATTTTCATTACCTGTCAAGTAATTTTCCTAGCTTTGTTGTTTAGTGTAAAAGCCTCCCTAAATTTGGAATGAAGAAAATCATGTTCAAGAAAGTGGCGTTGCTATGTTAGGAAATTTGTTTTTAATCAGGAAACCAATTTCCAGTCATTCCTTCCATTTGATATACTGGATACACAAGCAAGTATTCAGTAAAGCATCCAAGTGATTGTCTGTCTACACTGGGATATCTGACACCAGAAAGTGCACATTTTATATAGAAGTGGAATATTAAGTGCCTTGAAATGAGCTAGGGAAATGGCTCAAAAGGCTGCATGCTGGGGTCAGAGCAGTGGCATAAGTAGTAAGGTGTCTGCCTTGTCCGAGCTAAGCTAGAACAGACCATGGTTCAGTCCCCCAGTGTCCCATATGGTTCCCCAAGCCAGGTCCCCCAGCGTCCCATATGGTTCCCCAAGCCAGGAGCATTTTCTGAGTGCATAGCCAGGAGTAACCCTAAGTGTCACCAGAAAAAAAATAAAATAAAAAGTCTGCATGGTGGAGCCCAGTTTTGACCCTAGTACTCATAGTCCCTTGAGCACTACAAGAGTGACCTTTGAGTATTGCTGGCTGTACTTCCCAAACGAAAACAGCAAAAATAAAATACTTCGCTTTATTTTTATTTAAAAATAAAAGTAAAAGATTTTAACTGATGAAAGCTCTGTGGGAGGGACTTTGAACAGTGTTTCTTCTGCTCATTAATTCTTTTTTGGAGGTGGGGAGTGTCACACCCAGTAGCGCTCAGGGGTTACTCCTGGCTCTGTGCTCAGAAATCATCCCTGGCAGGCTCGGGGGACTATGTGGGTTGCCGGGAATGAAACCACCATCTGTCCTAGGTTGGCTGCATACAAGGCACATGCCCTACTGCTGTGTTATTTCTTTGGCCACTGTTCATTAATTCTTAATTTCCAGATCATACCCCTCGTTTGTCCCAAAATATCTACAGAAGTGAATTTTAGTGCAGACTCAGAAGAGTTTGCAGATCATCTCTCTATTGTAACTATCAGCAAAAGCAGTAAAAGCAGTGAGGCAAAAGCAGCCAAAGTCAATTTGTTAATGAATCAGCATTGATGATGTTCCTCTAAAATTCAGATTATAAGCCATGTATCAAACTATCTAGAAAGAAAGAAAGAAAAGAAAAATTGGTGAGAGGACTCCTCCAAAAGAATTAGAAAATAATATTGTAGGGCTAATTTTTCTAAGCAAAATGCAGAAAGTAAAAGATATCAATAATGCTAAATTTGACTATACCAATATATTTTGCATGCAAAGGATATTTTTTAAAAAGATAAAAGACAAGATGCAGGAGCCGGAGAGATAGCATGGAGGTAAGGCGTTTGCTTTTCATGCAGAAGGTCATTGGTTCAAATCCCGGCATCCCATATGGTCCCCTGCGCCTGCCAGGAGCGATTTCTGAGCGTGGAGCCAGTAGTAACCCCTGAGCACTGCCAGGTGTGACCCCAAAAACAAAAAACAAAACAAAGCAAAACAAAAAGACAAGATGCTTACTGAAAAAATATTTATATTTACCGTATTTTCCGGCATATAAGGGAACAAAAAAAAAGTCAACCGAAAATCGGGGGTCGTCTTATATGCCGAGTATATCCCGAAAAATGTTTCAATATGCCGCTAAACAAAAATTGTCTGAATATTGCCACAAAATGAATTTTCCAACTCGATCCTGCACCAATCACTGCCAGGCTGCTCAGACCGCCTCTCTGATTCAGCCAATCCAAGCAGGCTTTTTATGCATGCAAATTAGACAATGTTCTGGACCCGAAATCCACTGTCAAAAGCCTGCTCAGATTGGCCAGAGTCAGAGAGGAAGTCTATTACAGTATAACCTTTGGACCTTTGCTTGTTGTGATTGGCTCACTGTGGTACATACAGTTGCAGCACAGGAACGTTCTGTCATATACAGCAAATATAGGCCTAAACCTATGTTTTACCTGTAAAATTAGGGGGTCGTCTTATACGCCCGGTCGTCTTATACACCAGATAATATGGTACATATAATAGGTTCATGTGTGTATATGTACATAGAATCTCAAAGATTAGTCAAAGAGCTGGGAGCAGTTCATAAGTCACTTATCTGTTTGCACTGAGATTTATAGAGAAGTTGAGTCTCAGTGTTTAAAAACTTCTATAGCAACAGCAGGAGAGATAGTACAATGGGTAAGGCACTTGCCTAGCATGCACTAAAAACTTCACCAAAATCCCAGCTTTGGCTCAACTCTGTATCACAGTGATTCTCAGGCATTTTATTCCCAATTCTCAGATAAGTCCATTCACTGCCAGAAGCTAACTTTGTTGCCCAGAGTTTGAAGAACACCTTACCTTGCCATTTGGGAGCTCTGGTTATTGAGTAGCATTCATCAGCCAAGAAGAGAACTCACCCAATGGGAAAGACATGCAGATTCTGGCCCTAGTTCTGTTCTCTGTGTAGAATGACAAGTTTTACCTCACTTTGTTTTCACAGCCTGGAAAATGGGCATGAGAGACCTTAAGCCTTCAAGGCCATCGTGGGTATAGGTCAGTGCTTCTCAAATAGTGGGGCCCGTCCCCCAGGGGGGGTGTGAGGCTCTGTAAAGTTTGACCTCGGTAAACACTCATAAGTTAAGCCCGTGTTTATGTCTCTGCAAGTCTCTGGAGCTGAGAGCTGCTGTGTCCTGCTTTAAATCCTGCTTCGAAAAGCTATGCATTGCAAAATGTGCTCATTGTAGCCATTAATCCAGACATTACCTCTGATTAAAAAATCGACTCGAATTATTTTATATATTTTTGTTTTTCAGGTTAAAGTTTTTTTTAATAAAGATATTATTGATAGTCGCACGGGAGGGGGAGCAAAATGTTTTCTTCTTCCTAGGGGGGGCATGACAGAAAATAATTGAGAAGCACTGGTATAGGTGAAGACTTCCTCAGGGGCCTGTCTCCCAGCTCCAGCCCCTTTACTGACTAGCGCCTATGCTCACATCCTAGGTATGTGCCTATAGGCATCATGTTCCTGGTGGGAAGCAAGATTGTAGAAATGAAGGACATTGTGGTGCTGGTAACCAGCCTGGGAAAATACATCTTTGCATCTATATTGGGCCATTTCATCCACGGAGGAATTGTTCTGCCACTTATTTATTTTGTCTTCACACGGAAAAACCCATACAAGTTTCTCCTGGGCCTTCTGACACCATTTGCAACAGCATTTGCCACCTGTTCCAGGTGAGTAGGTCTGGGGGGCCCTAGACTGCTCTGAGTCCCTTTAATCTGGAACCAAATGAGCCCAGTGGTTTAGGCACAGTCTGCAACTTGGAATATTTTCTTTCCACGTCTAAATCAACCTATTTTAATGTGTGTGTGTGTGTGTGTGTGTGTGTGTGTGTGTGTGTGTGTGTGTCTATGTGTGTGAAAGTAGATTTCTATCACAATCCCTAGTCTCTTGAAATTCCCTCACTTTGTTCTAGAACTTAGCTAGAGCTTTAGAAAACTCAACAGGGGCCCTCACCAGCACCTGAATGAAAGAAGGTAACCACATTATTCAAAATCCACAGCAGGGAAGTTTCTAGAATGGCACCTGCCTAATTCTTCTAGTTGATGTGTGAATCAGAAAACAAGAGCAAGGATTGTTGCACAATTCTCTAGCCATCCATAGTATTAGTTAGCACAGAGGATGCACCTTGTCCTTGGAAATCTGCCACAAGCACAATAGGCTTTCCAAATCCCTAAAGAAATCCTCCAAGAACGGTCAGAGCAGCATATTGTGTCCTCCATATAGTACATTTCCATGTATTACTTTTTTCCTCTATCCTGCATGACAGGTGACATGGTCATGGTAAAGAAAATTAGGGAGGTGAATTTTTTTGTCCCAAACAGAAGCAATCCCTGCCTCCCTGCCATGCTACCTCCTCTCTTCAGAGGAACTTCAGAGAGCCGGGCTAGTTCTAACAGCCATCTAGATTCCCAGTTCCTTTTTCTAAATTCTCAGAGCTATTTCTGCTTCTTAGCCTACAGAAAAAAAGAATATGAAACAAAACACCCTGGTTTTATCTTTTACTTTGGGGAAAATATTTCAAGAGAGGAAATGCACAAAGAGCAAATAATTCTTTGTTTCCTTGAGAATAATTGTGCCAAGAGCAGGTAGAAGCAAATAACATAGCAAGCAAGTAAACCTAAGGAGTCATATTTTGAATACTTTGGGAGCTGTTAAAATCCCATTTTGTGATGGAAACCTTTCCCTGCCGTATTTCAAGGGATGAAAGCCAGGGAGGGAACGTGGCTGGTACTTTGCCCCCTTGCTTAAGCTGAGTGATATAGTCTGGTAGGGCACACTGCACTCAGGGCTGATTGCTTTTCCACTTCTAGCTCAGCAACCCTTCCCTCCATGATGAAATGTATTGAAGAAAACAATGGAGTAGACAAGAGGATCGCCAGGTTCATCCTCCCCATCGGGGCCACTGTGAACATGGACGGGGCAGCCATCTTCCAGTGTGTGGCAACTGTGTTCATTGCTCAGCTGAACAACGTGGAGCTCAATGCTGGCCAGATCTTCACAATTCTGTAAGTCCCTCGCCTTGTGATGTCCTTTGCAAAATCTTCTTGAAAAACCAATCTCCCCTTGATCTGAGCAGTGAGCTAAGGAGGAAAGAGAGGGGCTCATTGCTTCTCAAGGGCTTAACCTATAGAATCTGATGGTGGTGGTGGTGGTGGTGGTGGTGGTGGTGGTGGTGGTGGTGGTGGTGGTGGTGGTGGTGGTGTGTGTGTGTGTGTGTGTGTGTGTGTGTGTGTGTGTGTGTGTGTGGTGTTTGGTTTCCAGTGAGTAAATGCGCTGGGTTGTCACATTATACCTGTTTGGGAGCCCACACCATGTGATATGTAAATGATTGTCCATGCTCTGCTTTTTCCTAGAGTGACGGCCACAGCATCCAGTGTTGGAGCAGCTGGTGTGCCAGCTGGAGGTGTCCTCACCATCGCCATTATCTTGGAGGCCATTGGGTTACCCACGCGTGACCTCTCTCTGATCCTAGCTGTGGACTGGATTGTGTAAGTAGCAATCCCTGTTGGTGCAGAAAAGACAAAGCAAAAGACAGAAGTGGCATCAAGTTCCCTAAACTCAAATCTCAGTTGCCCTGGGAACCAATCAAAGACATGAAATATACTCCTGGCCTTCTATGGATGCCCCCCCCCCCCACCCTATCATACTAGTAAGACAAGATTGAGAACAAAGCAAAGTTCAACAAGATGAGAGTCAAAGATCCTTATATAGGCACTGGGAGAAATATTTAGGGCCTATGACTAAACATGTGCCCAACCTGGGTTCAGTTTCCCACACCACATGGTCCCCAAGCATTGCTGGGTACAGATCTAGAGGCCTCTGCATTGATCCTGCTGGTATCCAGCACCATGTCCTTAGACTATTGCATCGAACTGTCACCTGCTCAGCTTGGTAAGAAGATGGGGATGGAGGCTATTTGTGGAGATATTTCTCCACAAAACAAAGACTCACCCAAAAGAGACTCAAAGGGCCATAAAATGTTACCGAGAACTTGCCTGTAGCTTCCAGAGATATAGGGATCCAGACCCCTGCACAGGCCCAGGGGACACAAGGATCCATAGAACTTGTTGCTCAAAGTGGTCAGGGGCATTGGAATAGTGGGCTGGGTCCTCAGGAATGTAAATCGTTGTTGGCTGGAGGGGCTAGAGAGATAGTGCAGTGAGCAGGGCACTTGCTGTGCACACAGCTTTTCCAGGTTCCACTTATAGCCCTCCCACCCCCCCAAGTCCTCCAGGACTGATCCATGAGCAGAGAACCAGGAATATGTTCTGCTCACCTATGGCTGTGGCTCAGATTTAAAAACAAAATGGTTCAAAGAGTGATTTCTGTGAGCAGGGAGAAGGTGAACCCTGATAAGAGGGCAAGTTCGGGCCCAGAGGAAAATGTAGCCAGTGGTTTGGGGTCTGGATCTTTATCTCCAGGGCTTCTGGGAGACTCTGCACTGTTCTAGACTGTGGTGATTTTTTTTCCAGGTAGACACAATGTCTTTTTCATAGGGAAGCCCAGGTCCTCCTGTTGTAGCAGGGGATGGTGAGGAAAGGCAATGTGTGCCGAGGGCCAGAGAGACAGTAAAAGGAATAAGGTGCTTGCCTTGAATGAAGCAAACCTCACTATAATCCTGAGCATAGACTATGCTCTCCTGACCAGGAGTGATCCCTGAGCTCAGAGCCAGGAGTCAGTCAGTCCTGAGTATCACCAGGTATGGTTCAGATCCCCCCACCCACTGTGGGGGGAAAACTATGCCCCATAGCCCAAGTGCCTGGGTTTGAATTCTGTCTTTGTTCTCTGTTGTGTGATACTATTCACCTGTGTTTTGTTCTGCTTGTCAGTCAACTAAAAGAACCCACAGCAGAGCTGTGGTGCAGAGTAAATCTGTTACCCTATGCACAGCATGCAGGAGAATTCTGGGCACTAGTAAGGTGCTCGGTGCACATGCCTGAAGGAAAATGCCTCAGGCAGCATCAGGATCAGAGGTCCTGAGCATCATAGCTCATCAGGAGGCCCTGCCACAGCCTAGGAAAAGGATCTCAGTCTTTTTCTTCTTAAGTGCAGCACAGATCCAGACCTCTCAAAGGGGCCCAAAGCTGGTGAGATAGAGAGAGAGATGAGGTCAGAAAAGGGTGTCAGGACCCTGCGATCCTTACTAGCTGCACCTCTGCTGAAGGGTGTGTGGGACACAAGCTGGAGGGGCTGCTTCGCCAGCATGGGGCCCAAAGCAAGCTGGGGTCACAGGCCCTCAGCCCACCCTGGCCTTTCATTCTTTACTCACACCCTCCAAGCTCTAGGAGAGTCATGTGTGGGGGCTGGTCACTGGGAGAAAGAGCCTCTGTTGGCCAGTAGCCACGGGTCTGAGGGCAACTTGGTATTCAGCAGAGGCACCAAGTTCTCATGAGAAAAAGAAGAGAAACTCATGCCAGGCAGTTTCCACTCGGGCTGAATGGAAGGAAAGCTGGACTAAACCTTCCTGTCCCATCAGCTTCTACAGGGCCTATGGAACAGTGTCTGCTGGCCCCGCAAACACATGTCCTAGGGTTCTGCTGCCCTATCCAGCACAGAAGAGTTGGAGTGGTGTCTTTTTTTGGTATTAAATACTACAACACAGTGATTTGCATAGTCATAGATGTTTCAGGAGTACAGTGTTGGGACACCAGTCCTACCACCTCCCTCCCAGACTCCAGTCAGTCTCATAGACTAGTGGCATATTTTCAAGTTTAGTTATTGCTGTTTTGACAGTGTTTGGGCACCGTCTGCTCTTGGGTTGTTTTCCCCAGTGTCCCACATTTTTTCAGGTAAGTGAAAAAGATGCCAAGAAAACTGTGGGTGTGTGGATGGGGCAAGGAGGCCTTAAGCAGTAGGCCTGTGGGGGGATACTCCCCTCGGAACTGCCAAAGCCCTGGCCTCATGTCACCTTCCTGTGCCCTCAGGGACCGCACCACAACTGTGGTAAATGTGGAAGGAGACGCCCTGGGAGCTGGCATTCTCCACCACCTGAACCAGAAGGCAGTGAGCAAAGGGGAGCAGGAGCTGAAGGAGGTCAAGGTGGAAGAGGCTGTCCCCAACTGCAAGTCAGAAGAGGAAACATCACCCCTGGTGACACATGGCCCTGGGGCCCAGGGGCCCACTGTGGAATCCAAGGAGTCAGTTCTGTGATAGGGCCAGGCTTTGGCCCAGCTAGCCAGTGGGGGTGGCCTGGCTTTTGAGTCCAGTCAGATCCCAGACACTGCCTCCCGCTGATGTCCAGTGCCCCCGTCTTAGCAGTGCTTCAGCCCAGTCACTGCTTTGAGGATGACTTCCTGGCGCTTCCCAGTGGGAACTGGTCACCCAGGGCCAGGACACTCACCCTAGCACGGGGCTATGCGTGTGCACCCTCCAGCTCTCCTGGTTGGAGAAAGAGCACCTCCTGGGACCAGGTGGTAAAAGCTTGGGAAAATGCAGTTGTATTTTCCATTGTGGCTGGGCAACTTAGCTTTTGGATGCTTTCTGGGCAAGCCCCAAGAGGCTGGTAGGTTCCTATCATTTTGCCTTGTGAGCTTTCATCACTGGAAATGAACCCCCAATACACATCCTACCCCGCTCCAATCCTTCTTCAGCCTTTGCCGGAAGTCACTGAACAGGACCTGGAGATGCTTAGAATTTCTACTCCAACTCACTGTGACTGCCTTCAGCTTCTTGGTGTGGGGGCTCGACACGTGGTTAAATTAGCATTGCTGGGGCCTGTGTCAGTCACACTCAGAAAACAATTGGAATTCTAAGGTCAAGGAGAAGGGAGGTGGAGGGAATGAGCGAGGCACTCTGTTTAGGACAGGGTAGTTGTCCTCCCTCATTCATGCTCTGAGCCTGATTCAGTATCATTTTCCCTGCACTCTCACCTGGCAAAAGCCAGCAAAGTGCCATCTCCTCCAAGGAGCGGAGACATAGCAGCCCATTCAGGATCCTTTCATGGTTGATCAGTCCATTGGTTTAATTCAACCAGACCCTCCTGAAATTGCAGGAACATAACCGAGCACACCCTGCGCACCCCATCCCTTGCTAAGGAGCCTCCAGATCTGGTTTCATTTGAACTCCATGGTGAAATGTCCATGCTGGCCATTGCTCAGAGTTGAGAAAATCCGCCTTTGCTCCAGACTCCTGCGGGTGCAGGTCTGAATCAAGGGAGGGATCCCAGGGACAGGGTCGACCTTAACACACTCACTTGCTATTTCACAGGGGCATTGGCACCTCTTCAAATCTGTGGGGTGATTTGCAGACAATCTCGGGTCCCACTCTACCCATTTATGAAGTGGGGCAGATGTCACCTGCCTCTTACCTACCTCAGAGGTTTTGGGTGAGGTGAACAGTGGATCCCCCAAAGCAATCATTTCACTTCCTGCCATTTCACTTCCCAAAGAGCAAATGCTGATACTCCTCTGCAATTCATTTTTCTTTTTTTTCTTTTTTCTCACCAAGTTGAGGCCTTTCTCCTGCGTGTTCTCTGCACAGGGGCTTGTTTCTCAGCATGTTGCTTATACCCTATTTCCCTTTCAACTGCAGTCTCTTCCTGGTGTCCCTCAGATCTTGGTTCCTGCCCCTCCTTTCTCCACATTTCCAGGCGCCCGACTCTCCCTGCACTGTTCTCTCCCAACAGTCTATTAGAGTGCCCAAGCTATGGGCCTCATCCAGCTTCTTATTCCAGTTGCTGTGGTCTCACTCTCACCAGGCCCTACAAAAGGGGACACACACTCCCCCCGTGCCAACAACGATGTCCTTTTGTGATGAGAATGTCAGACAGGACAGATGGTAAAGCTTCATTTTCCTGAGTGAGGCCCCAACACCTGCTCCGGGGCATGGCCAACTCCCTTTGGCACCCCCTGAAGCCGGGAAGTGCCTAGGAACAGCCATGGCTGAGAGAGACCTGGAAGCTTCAGCCCTCTGACTAGAAGACCTTACAGCTTGCAAAGGGGGAAACAGACACTGTTGGATTCCAGGATGCACAGAGTCTCTTTTAGACTGTGTAGTTCCTCTTTCCTGCTCCCATCTCTGTGGCTATATGCACATACATGCATACAGATAGGCCTCTCTCTTCTCTGTGTACTTATGGATATTGTTTCAGTTCCTGTGTTGGAGTCCTGACAGAGAGGACCAAGTTGCCAAGTGGCATGGCTTTAGCATTCTGATTATCCTGTTGCAAAGAGCAACTTTCACAAGGTGTGGAGTCAGGACTGATCAGAAAGACTTCAGGATGGTACCTCCTCACCCTGGAACCTGGAAATGCAGCCAGAAGAGCACAAGAGGGTCTAGAGAAGGTGCTTCCAGACACACCCAACCCCGTGATGATAGCCCCCTTCCCTGAAAGAGAAGAGGAGGGAAAGTCTAGCTCCCCCCACTTTTCATCGCATCCCACAGAAGGGGCCAGACCAGGAGAGACCTGGAGCTGAAGGTGTCTCTGCCACTACCCTCTGATAACATGTTGTTGTAAATACTGCTCATCTCTTATGGTTTTGTACATGTGACACTTGCCTTAAAACATAGCATTCTCACAAATGAATACAGTGTTTCTACCAGCACCTGTGTGCCTTTGTCCCTTTCTTGGGTTTTGAGGTGGCCTTGATGGGTGGAGCTCTTGCTTGTCCTGGGGTTCATTTGCAGGGGGGACCAGCTTGCTTTTTGCTGCTCTCAAGCAGGCTGCACAATGCTGGTACTACACCAGCACACACGTGAGGCTGGTGGGTACAGAGCTGCATCCAGTCACATTTTTCTCTCAAAGGTGAAATCTTATTAGCACAACAAGGTCCTCAAGTCCTGCCTGAGCATCTGCAGGAGCAAAGAGCCCAGCTGGAAGAATGCCCAGTGTGTAAATGACTGAGAAAGGCCCTGGCCTGTACCTTCTTGACCATTTTCATCACCGCCACACCCAAACCTTTCTTTTATATAATCTTATTTTCAAATGAAACCACATTCCAGCACAATCAGGGAATCTAAAAGTTTCTTGTTAATAGGATTATCCTACAAGTTCACACTGGAAACTGTCATTTCCTAACCTCGGGGCCTCTGAAGAAATAGGTCGATATTCTGACCTTCTCATATATCCTTAGAAAACTGATTTTTGTTTCTGAGTAAGGTCCAAAGAGAGAAGAAGAGAATTTGCATAGATTTTGTGAAGGGCCTGACAGGACCTGTCACTGATGACAAATGTGGATTCTTGCCCTGAAGTGAGGCTATCTTGTTTCTCCTGGAGAATATTTGTAGGGGATTGATATCCAGTGGTTCAGCCTCTTAAGGCAGCCAAAGCAAAAGGAGTGGCACTGCCTCTTTCCAGGTAAGCAGCACAGATCTGTTGAGTCAGCTGAATTTCCTCAGAGATATTCTCAAGCCCTCTGTGGTCTTGTACTGGTGATGTATGAAGGGAAGTGGTAGAGCAGGAGGGCCAGATGCATGGAGTAAGCCAGGTGAATGCCTGGAGGTTGGGTCTTAAAGCCTGTCTGAGGCTCTTCACAGCCTGGAAACCATGATCCTGTCAGCCCAAACAAACAGCCATCAAATTGCTCTGGGCCCACTTGCTCTTCACAGCATGGAAGTTAGTCTGTGGCTGGAGAGGCAGTCCCACTGATAGAGAGCAGTTACCTTGCATGTGGCCAGTCTGGGTTCAATCCCCAACAAGGCATATTGGGTCTTCCCAAGCACCTCCAGGAATAATCCCATTGTAAACCCTGAGTACCAGCAACAGTGGCCACAAAACAAAATGAAAAAGACAGTCACTAACCCACCCAGATTTTCAGGGACTCCTGTACTCAGGCTGAGGGACAATATGCTTTTGTCAAGAAAAGTCGTCAGTCCTGACCTCCACCTGAGTTCTAGGTTCTTCGTCTATCTTTCAGAAAGGAATTGTAGGAGAACATGTAATCTAACAGAACAGTTTTGCTCAGGAAAAATGAGAGGGAAATTGTCCTATAAAGGAAAATATTAAACAGCCAGAGCAGGTATGTGTGTGTGGAAGTCCAGAATAAAGTGACTGGTTGCTTCAGGAAGCATATTAGAGGGCCCTCTCCCCATCTGCTCTTTAAGACAATGAATGAAGTCTAGAAGTATGGAGAGATAATACAGTGGGTGTGCTTCACTTGCATCCAACTGCAGTTCTTAGTCCCTCATTATAGCATTAAATAACGATGGATCTGGATGAAGAGGGATGAAGGTGGATTTCTCTGCCACCCCAGGCCACGTGGCTCCGCAACCCCCATTCAGCTGGCAGGTCCCAGGTTTAGGTGAACGTCGGAATCAGACTCATCCAGAGACAGGCATCAGGAAGTATCAGCTTTATTCATGCCCTATCCACCTTATAAGCATTCAGCCATTCTTAGCTAGCCCTGCATTTTAACTCCTTTCAGCCATCTTCCCTTTGACCTCCATGCTGGTCAAAGACCAAAAGGGCAAAAGCCAAAAGGGCCGAGAGACCTTAATCCCCTGGGTCAAAGGCTTTATATAACCTTCCAAGACCACTCCCCGGAATGGGAGGGTCTCAGGTAGGTACACCTAAATCCAGGGTGAAGTTACATCTCATGTTCCCTGAACTACCACCCTGAAGAACCCTGGGCATACATTAGGGTAATTCCTGGCACAGCAGAACCCAAGCAGCATTGGGCTTGAGCCATGAGCCACTAGCCTGGTTGGAAGAGAGACACAGGGTGGGGCATACAGTAGCTTAGAACACCTGTCTTGCAGCAACTATATGGTCATGAATCAAATCCATGGTGTCACAATGTGCCAAGTACAATCCTGGCATATAAAAAAGAGAGAAAAAGAGTCACTTTTTTTTTTTTTTTTTTGTGGTTTTTGGGTCACACCCGGCAGTGCTCAGGGGTTACTCCTGGCTCCATGCTCAGAAATTGCTCCTGGCAGGCACAGGGGACCATATGGGACGCCGGGATTCGAACCGATGACCTTCTGCATGAAAGGCAAACACCTTACCTCCATGCTATCTCTCCGGCCCCAAAGAGTCACTTTTTAAGGTGCTGCCAAGAAAAGAACTTTTGCCATGGTGACCAGTTGTTGGTTCAGTCTTGGCAGAGTCTTTGTGCCAGCCTGTGAGTTTCGGAGGGTTCTTGCCTTTGGGTCTGAACTGATCCTCTTCAGTTCCAACCCTTATGCTGGTGGCAGAATAGCTCCTTTTCAGATCCTTTCTAGTCCCAATATTTTTTGATTTTGTGATTTCCTGCAGCACATTGCTAAGAGGCTCTCTAACTGTCTCTTCAACTGGAGGACTTCATGGATGAGAACTTGGCATGGGAAGTTATACTAGTCAGCCAGAGAAACATCAAAGGGGCCAATTTACTTCTTTTACTTCCAGTCTAGATGGTCAGCTCATGTTTGACCTTTTATTCTTTTATGAGAAAGGTTGATTTCCAAATTTATGGACACCACTGCTGATAGCCACAACATATTTAGAAGAAAAAAAAAAAACAGGCCAAAGTGATAGTAGAACAGGTAGAACATTTGCCTTGCACTTGACTGACTTGGTTTTGGTCCTCAGCATCCAATATGGTGTGACAAACCTGCCAAGAGTAATGTCTTTGTGCAGACCCAGGAGTAACTCCTGAGCACTGACAGGTGAGACCCCAAAACAAAAACAAAAACAAAAAACAAAGGGAAAGGAAGAAAAGGAAAGGAAAGGAAAGAAGGAAAGGAAAGAAAAGAAGGAAAGGAAAGGAAAGAGGAAAGGAAAGGAAAAAGAAAAAACCACCAGTGTAGGGTAAAGTATGTAACAGTTTTTATGTTCTCATGTAAAAAATTATTTTATCTGGGGCTAGAGAAATAGCATGGAGGTATGGTGTTTGCCTTGCATGCAGAAGGATAGTGGTTCGAATCCCGGCATCCCCTATGGTCCCCTGAGCCTGCCAGGAGTGATTTCTGAGTGTAGAGCCAGGATAACCCCTGAGCGCTGCCGATTGTGACCCGACCCCCAAATCTTTTACCTGTCCCTCCCTTTGCCAATCCTGTTGGCCAGCAAAGAGCCAACTTCTTTCCCCTGGTGTATTTGGTACCAAGGACTGGGGAAAAACAGGAGCTAGGCTGATAACCAAAGATACTTTATTCTGTTACAAAAGTGCTTACATAAAACAAAAGGAACTGGATGTGTGCAGGGTGATAGGCATAGAAGTATAGCCTGAAGCAAGTGATGTGCCAGGGAAAAGATAAGCATGAACAATGAGGCTTAGGGATGCCAGAAAGCAACACAGTGTTTGTAGGTAGATCTCCTATAACCAGCGCTCACTGTAAAGGGAGGAGGGACACCAGAGTCAAATCCAATTGGGAGAAGGTGCCCCTTTTTGTGCAGTCCTTTCCCAGGTTCTCTCCCCAAGATTTTTGCCTCAAGAATAATCCCTGGATCACTTGCTAGGATTCCATCTGCCAGGGGGTTCAAGAACTATGTCTTGGAAGGGATCCAACATCTCCCCTCCAGGTTTTGGAACTATCTCACATACTACACAGACACTCACACACATAGCCTTACATATACCAGAAACACACACCACATAGACAACCACAATACATCACAATATCCTATATATATATACACATGTCACATTCACACAGAGCATGTACACTCACATACCCATGCATACACACCATGTATACGTATAGACTATACACACACACAGACCACACATGAATCCCATCAGGCCAGTGGTGCTTTGTCCTGAGACTCCTGCTAACAGCAGTTAGGCACCAACTTGCCCATTTCCAGGAATAGCTCAATTGGAAAAAGAGAATAATAGTGGTTTTTCTTTTTGTTGTTGTTGTTGTTGTTGCTTTTGTTTGGGGGTCATACCTGGGCAAGTTCAGGAGACCAAATGGGATGCTGGGGATTGAACCTAGCTCAGCCACGCACAAAGCAAATGGCCTATCCACTGTGCTATATCTCTCTGGGCCCCTGTGAGACAAGGTTTTCTTCTCTGTCACCTAAAAATATACATGAAACCTTCAGTTTTGCCTCTTATCTCAGATGCCTAAATCCCTCAATATCTATTATTTTATGGGAAAAGATTGCAAGTTCTTCTATAAAGAAAATCTTACCCAGTCATACATAACCTGACAGCCTTAGGTCTGATGGTTAGGGGTTGAGGTTTATAGTATCAGCAAGTCAATGGGGATTCATGTAAGGGAGACATCAAAAGGCCTGAATGCTGCCTGCAAGGTGGTGCCAGTGCCCTGTCAGCTTACAGCAGATCACAGTTGATCCTCCAACCACAGATGTGGTTCTATGGCTCAGTCCACAGACACAGGTGGAGAGGAAAGTAAACCAATTTCTGAGGATTAAATGGGGCAGAGTGAAAAACCTACAAGATGGCTCTCCGCCTTGAGGGCTTCTTAACATCAACTGAGTGTTAAAAATGCCCACACTGGGTTTGCTCTTCAAGCCCATGGTCTCCCTTAAACACTAATCTCACTTAATCTCACTTGGCTATTTTTCTTTCTTTCATTTTTTTTTGTTTGTTTGTTTTTGTGTCCCACCCAGCAGCCCTCAAGCGTTACTCCTGGCTCTACGCTCAGAAATCACTCCCTGCAGGTTCGGGGGACCATATGGGATACCGGGATTTGAACCACTGTCCTTCTGCATGCAAGGCAAAAACACACTACCTCCATGCTATCTCTTCAGCCCCATCACTTGCTATTTTTCTTTCTTTGTGTCTTTGCTTGCTTATTTCCACTCTGGAAAAGCCTATGTTCTCTCTCAAACACATATTTCTCCCTTTCTCACCCCTTGCATCTCTCTTAATAAACTTCAACAAAAACTATCTTGCTTCATGAAAAAATAAGTAAATCATTAGAAATTAAAATGCCTACAATTACCTTCAAAGATACTATTTCAATTGGTTCCTGGGGTAGAGAACATTTTTTTCTTCAAAGTATCCAAATAACTTTGAGACCATCCAATGTCCTGCAAGGGGCCTTTTTCCAGGTGAAAACACACAGCACTCAGTATTCTGCACAAATCTGGTGGTGCTGTTCTCAGGAGATATTATAGAACTAAAAACCAGTGGTGGGGCCAGAGCGATAGCACAGCAATAGTGTGTTTGTCTTGCACACAACGGACCCGAGACGGACCTGATTTTGATCCCCCAAAACCTTCCAGGAGCGATTTCTGAGCGCAGATCCAGGAATAAGCCCTGAGCGCTGCCAGGTGTAGTAGCACAAATCTGCCAAAAAATAAAACTAAAAAACAATGGAAACACTTTTTTTTTTTTTACGATACCCGTTAACTGTCATTGAAGTGTCCATGTCTCCTGCTGCCTGTGCTCACAGCCATGCTGCACTCTTGGATCAATGAGCACATGCTGTGGTGTTCGTATTTGGAGTCAGGTAAGTCAGCACATGGATGTACCCTCCTGGCCACTGTTCTCATGTAAAGGATGATGGGGCTGGAGCAGCCCAGAAGCACCAGTGTGCAAGGGAAATAGCACTGCAAACCCTGAGCAGGAACCAGAAGTTGCTCAGAGGCTTGAAGGTCACAACATGCTGCCTCAGCCCGGACAGAAGACCTTTAACTTGTCAGAATTTATTCCAGAACAAAGAAGACTGATAGATACTTTTGTTTTTGTTTTTGGGTCACACCCAGTGGTACTCAGGAGTTACTCCTGGCTCAGAAATCACTCCTGGCAGGCATGAGGAACCATATGAGATGCCAGGGATCAAACTCAGTTCGGCACGTGCAAGGCAAACACCCTACCCATTGTGCTATCTCTTTGACTCCAGGTACTTTAAAAAAAAAAAAACAGATGAAAAAGAACTTTATTGACAACCAGGTCAGTGTACTTATTCTCAAAGCCACCATCTTGTCCACAGGGTCCCAAGAAGGAATGGGAGAGAGGGAGGGCAGCAAAACCACAGGCTCTGATGAAACAATCACATCCCCTCCTGGGCTGGGCTTTGGAGGTGGCATGTTCCACCTTTGCTACAAACCCAAAGCAAAGTGGGTGGAGGAGTTGGGGGCACTACCCTTGATTTGTAACCAGTACAGGAGCCTTGTAAATATTGATTTGGGGTGACAGGCACTACTTAGGAGCCCTACGTTATTGCTGAGGAGCGGAGCGAGGTCCCTAGCAGCCAGGAACTATACCACTCATTGTCCGAGTTCCCAGAAGACTGTTCTAACAAGATCTGTCAGTGCTGTTGATGTCTTACTAGGCAACTGGGAAGTCTCCCGACCCTGCACCCTCACCCGACACACATTACTCTCCCCTCTTTTCTCACTCTCACCCCCAAGGCATACAGGTGCTCTCCTTGGCAGAGCTTCAAGAGTGTCCAGAAGGTCGTTTTTTTGGTCTTTTAGACCTTGAGGCCCAGGAAGTTATAGCTGTGTGTGTGTGTGTGAAGTTATAGCTGGGTGTGTGTGTGTGTGTGCGCGCAGGGTGTGTGGGTTGGTGGACCTTGGAGGCTGTTTTGCAAGGTTAGCCACATCCTTATTTCCAGACACATCCCTAGACAAGTCTGGACTCTCTGCAGGGTGCTCTGTGACCCTTGTGGACTTGCCTCAGTGGACAGAAGAGGACTCCAGATCCCTCCAAGCTGCCCACCCAGCAGTGCCCTCCTCTTGTCCAGATGTATGTGCTTTACTCTGGGGTTCTCATCCCTCTCAGGCAAGAGGAGACTAGTCACAAGGCATACAGCTCTCATAATTAAAAGAAAAAACAACAGAAGCAGAGACCCACACTACATCCCATCCTCAGGAAGGAAGGTCAAAGAGTGTGAGTCAGATAGAAAACACACACACAAACACACACACTGCTGAAGTATAACTAATGGACAATGTATCACTGGGGGTTCATCCTTTTGCTTACTCTCCTGGATAGGAAACTTACATGGAACTATGACAGGTGGTTTTCAATTGTTTGCACCTTCTTCCATGAGTACATTTTGCACCCCCATTAGTCTAGGAAGTCAGCTTACATTCTAGAAAGAAGCTAAAGAATAGGTGTGCAGGGAGAAGAGGTCATGGGGTTCAGTCTGTAGCCCCCCAGCCCTGCCCTGCCAAGTACGTAGCCCAGGCCCTTTCCAATACTAGGCCTTCAGCCTCCCTCTTGCTGGGCTGGGAGTGAGAAGAGGGATCTGTGAAAGGGCATGGCTGTAAGAGAAAAGGCGCCTCCTTCCCAGTCAGGGTCTCCAAGGAGAGTGACTTTGGGCAAACCCAAATAGCAGCATTTGGCCATGAGCCATGGGCCGTGCAGAGGAGGTATTTGTTCTGTGTGCGCCTCCTTCTAAAGTGATACTCCTGCTCTGGCTGACAAATCTTCTTCCCGTCTGCCCTTCCACAGTGCCTCTGACTGGCAGTAGCACCTTCCAACCCACCTTTCCTTAGCTGAGGAAGCCATTGACAAAACTTTGGTGAACAGCAAACCTCTAGTGCTATAACTGATTATTTGATCTTGTTTTGGGAAAGAGAAATGGTTTGGAATGTTGACAATAATAAAAAATTAGGTTTTGTTTGTTTGTTTGTTTTTGGTTTTGGGGCCACACCCGGTAACGCTCAGGGGTTACTCCTGGCTATGCGCTCAGAAGTTGCTCCTGGCTTGGGGGACCATATGGGACGCCCGGGGATCGAACCGCGGTCCGTCCAAGGCTAGCGCAGGCAAGGCAGGCACCTTACCTCTAGTGCCATCGCCCGGCCCCACTTATTTTTTATTTTAAAAATTAAAATTATATTTATCTTTTACTTTTTCAAGTTTTATTTGATTTTTTAAAATAATTTATTTAAGGGGCTGAAGAAATAGCATGGAGGCAAGGCGTTTGCCTTGCATGCAGAAGGACGGTGGTTCAAATCCTGGCATCCCATATGATCCCCGAGCCTGCCAGGAGTGATTTCTGAGCGTAGAGCCAGGAGTAATTCCTGAACGCTGCTGGGTGTGACCCCAAAAAATATTTTTATTTAAGCACTGTGAAAGTTTAAATTAGAGGTGCCAATGGCATCATTACTGAGTGTAGAGGGCCACCCTCTGGCTAAGTATCAAAAATAAGGTCCTGGTCTGTCCTCTGTCCCTCCACCCTTAACCTGCTGGCTGCAAAACACACCCTTTGCAGTTCTGCAGTTAATTTTCTTTATTCAAGGAATAGACAGGAACCCAAGAAAAAACTGGCCAAGTTTCAGCTCAGAACCATCAAGCCTCCTAGAATAGATGAAATATTACAAAGCCAAAGTCCTTGTAAAGCCTCACCAAGCACTATCAGCATGACCTACACACCTACACACTTACTAAACTGCCGGGTGTGATCTCCCCCCACAATAAAAAAGAAGTTTCCTTGTTTCCATTGACGTTGGTTCCACTGAGGCTGAATCAGTTTCATTTCCTGCCAGTAGTCTTCCTGTCTACATCCCTACCAGCACTGATTATTTCTGCCCTTCTTGATGTAGGTTGTCTTCATAAGTATATAGGTTGTCTTCACAAGTATGTAGGTAATTCTTACAAATATGAGGTGAAAAGTCAAATGCAAACTTTTAGGCCCAACTTTAACTTACTGAATGAGAAATTCTGCAGGTTGGAGTCAATAAATCACTTCAGTTTTAATAAATTCTCCAAGTTGGCATTTCTCAACCCGTGGATCCCAAAGATATTGAAGTGGGGTCACAGAAATGGGGTCACATAAATGGGGTGGGGCACAGCATGCAAACAGGGCCAGCCAGAAGAATGAGATAGGGTTAGGGTCAGGAAGAAAACAAGGTTGGAAATGGACATGGTTGCAAAATAATGAAAAGCATTAGTCTAGAAATTCTAGACATTTTGTGGCCCGCGGCCAGCCTTCAAATATGCGAATTTTATTCAGTAAGCGAATAATCGTGAATACTGCGATATTTGAAGGCCGGCCGTGGGCCACAAAATGTTGTACGGAGGCCGCAACAACTCGAAGGCTGCGAGTTTGAGACCCCTGGCAGATGATGGTGGTACCAGGTAGTCTGAGAGCCACTGGTTTAGGATAGAAATAGCTCCCCCTGCCAACCTGGGTTTGATCTTCTGCATTGCATATGGGTCCCCTGAGCAATGTCAGGTGTGACCAATAAAACCAAAACCAAAGCCACAGCATCTGTATCATGAAACATAAGGGATATGCAAATCAAAACACAATGATAAATCATCTACCAAGATGACTGGAACTCATCAAAAAGAACCACAACAACCACTGTTGGCGTAGATGTAGAGAAAAGGGATCCTTTTTTTTTTGCCTTTTTTTTTTTGCTTTTTTGAGCCGCACCGGGTGACACTCAGGGGTTACTCATGGCTGTGTACTCAGAAATCGTTCCTGGCTTCGGGGACCACGTGGGACGCCAGGGGATCAAACTGAGGTCCATCCTAGGCTATCACATGCAAGACAGACACCTTACCACTTGGCACCACCGCTCCGTCCTGAAAAGAGACCCTTTTAATTTTTCCTACTACTGGTAGGAATGTTGACTGGTCAGACTTTCTTTCAATTAAACAATATGGGGGGGCCGGGCGGTGGCGCTAAAGGTAAGGTGCCTGCCTTACCTGCGCTAGCCTAGGACGGACCGCGGTTCGATCCCCCGGCGTCCCGTATGGTCCCCCAAGCCAGGAGCGACTTCTGAGCGCATAGCCAGGAGTAACCCCTGAGCGTCACCGGGTGTGGCCCAAAAACCAAAAAAACAAACAAACAAAAAAAAAACAATATGGACATTCCTCAAAAAATTAGGAATTGAGCTTTTATATGACCCAGCAATTCAACTCCTAGGAATATATCCTAAGGACCTAAAAACACAATGCAGATAAAACATACGCACTCCTGTGTTCATTGCAACAACCCAAGTGCCTGAGAACAGATGAATGGATAAAGAAATTATGACACATAGACACAATTGAGTACTATACAGTCTTTAGAAAAAAATGGAAAAAAAATAGCTCCCTGGGCTAGAATAACCACATTTGATTTATTATAGAGTTCATCATTCTTCAACATTTAACAAAAAAAAAAATAAACCACTTATATATAAGGTTGGAGGTGATGCTTAGGAGGGAGAGTAGAAGAGACAGAGTCAGGTTGTATAGGAAGTGAATCCAGGTAACGACTCTTGTGCCTTGGGGCCCCTGGAGGACACACAGCAGGCATTAGGCATGAGGCTGATTGCTTATAAATAGTCACTTCAGTTCATGGCTAGGGGACAAACAGCAGTGGGAAAAGGTAACTAAACACAAAGCTGGAAGAAGTTCAGAGGAGAGAGTTGGGCTTTCATTGGGCTCTAGAGTGTTGAGGTCATGAGAGGTCTCATCTTGGATAGCTTTTGAAGGGCAACCAGCAGAAATTGTGGGTGAATTGGGTCTTAGATGAGACCAAAAGGACTCTAGGAAGACTGAGCAAGAAACAATAAAATGCTACTACAGATGAAATAAAATCAATAGCAGGTTCTTGAAGAGTATCACTTCACTCCACATAGTTGCATTTATAGCATTCATGGGGAAAGAGTCCATTCTGGGCCAGGGCTATCATCTGATTGGCATGTGCATATGCTCTCATCTGCCTGGTCATTTCAGGTACTCTGGCTACTCCCACATTCCAAAATGTGCATGTTAAGGTCACAGTCCTGCCTTCATTGTCACTGGTGCAAACAGAATAGCCTCCTCTCTGGCTGGTTCCCAAGATCATGCCCTGAGCTGCTAGAATCACCCTCCTGGCCACCGAGATCCTAAAATGGAATATATAGGCTGAAAATGAATAAAACAATAATAGTTTAATAATAAAATATTAGGCTCTTTGTTTAGAAATGTGATGATGTTTTATGACCAGAAATAAGCCACTAGAACTTATCTTTAGTTCACATTAACCAGTTGAAGGTAAAATTGTGAGTTTCCAACAATTTATTCATGATATAAAGCAAGGACTTACTGTATACTATAAATGTTTTAATAGAAAAAATAATTCAGACTATGAATGTTCTTTCCACAACTCACCTGATTCTATGTTGTAAAAATATTTTATCTTCTTTTATAAAAATTTAAACAAGTAATTTGGAATTTCATGTTCAGTCATCCTTTCATACTCTAGTGTTCATTCTACAATGGAGGTAGGGTCGCACTTAAACTAATCAAGGGTTATTCTTCACACTAGAATTAAAAGTAGAGCTTTATCAATTTGCTACTATTGTTCTCTCTGCAGTACAAATTAGCAGCAATTATGCATGGCTGCAAACATACATTTTCATTTACAATAGTCATACTCTCTGTTTAACTCTGCAGCCAGGTTCCTGGCAACTCCAACCACCTGGAATTCCAACTCTTTTCCAAACTACACCAGCCACTTAAATGATATGTTTAAAAATAAGGTTAATGATACTTGATTTCCCCAGGCAAACCTCTGTTTCTTTCTCAGATTAATCCAATTTAGCAAGTGGTTATTGAGTGTGGGGGTGCGGGGCTTCTGTAGGGCTAAGATGAAGAGAAGAAGAGGACAACAAAGAATACAAAGTGGAAGAGGCCTGCTGCCTATATAGGAAGAAATAGGAGGATTATGCAGAGCCAAAAGGGCCCCAGCTTTTGAATTAACTCCGTCACTACAGATCACTAAGAAGTCCTCTAGACTGAACTAGGACCGGCCCCATGCCTGTGTGTTCCTAATATAACTAGGTCATAAAATTTAAAAGGTAATAAGGTATTGTTGATTTAATACTAGAAAGGAATAATATAAGACACGTTAGGAAAAACTTGACCAAAATAATTAGTATTTAACACGAGAGGGTCATTTTCAGTCTGATTAATTAAATCTAGACACTCTCATGCCCATAAGAATCAAGAGCATGGTGCTGTAAATGTGTCTGAAAACTCTGGAAAGGATGAATTTGTAACTGCACCTTAACTGATCCGTTGAGCTTTTAGTCTATTCAGGTGGGGTTGGGGTTGCGGCAGGACAATGATGGTAACTTTTCATTGTTGCTGCTTCAGGATTTCCCTTCTGGGGAGAAAGGGGTTGGAGCAGAGGTTCCTAAACTTCTTTGGCTCACTTCCCCCTTTTATAAAAAAAGAAAAACAATTATTCAGACACATGTGTTGCTGTGGTACATGGGGCCCAAGCACATATGACCCATCTCCCCTCCTGAGATTCAGACTTTCTTTTTCTTTTTCTTTCTTTCTTTCTTTCTTTCTTTCTTTCTTTCTTTCTTTCTTTCTTTCTTTCTTTCTTTCTTTCTTTCTTTCTTTCTTTCTTTCTTTCTTTCTTTCTTTCTTTCTTTCTTTCTTTCTTTCTTTCTTTCTTTCTTTCTTTCTTTCTTTCTTTCTTTCTTTCTTTCTTTCTTTTTTTTTTTTTTTGCTGGTCTGTGTACCAGGGTGCCTCTCTGCTTTTGGAGAAGCCCATGTCCTTTCTTGAGCAAATAGATATTAGTTATTCACTATTCTCTCTCTTTCTCTCTCTCTCCCTCCCTCTCTCTTATCCATCTCTTTTTTGCTCTTAATCTCTCCTTCACCTTCCTCAGTACCTCCAAATAAAATCTATTTTTACTTAAAAAAAAATCATTCAGTGCCCACTTAGTGGCTTCCACTCCCCCACTCTGGATCATTTCAGCTCCTAGGTGAGGAAGTGAGGAGGGGAGATGAATGGCAACCCCCCCAGGGCTTGGCACATGAGAGATATTTACTCTACCACGGTGCTCCACCTGCCTGACCTCTTGAACATCTTTTTATCATGAAAAACCTTAAATATAAGGCTGGACCAATAGTATAGCAGGTAGAGTGCTTGCCTTGCCTGTGGCCAACCTGAGTACCATTTCCCAGCACCACATATGATCACTCCAGCCCAGCCAGGAATGATCCCTAAGCATAGAGCTGGGTGTAGTTCCAAAAACAACAAAAGCAATTTTTAAAGAAATATATAGGGGCCCGGAGAGATAGCACAGCGGTGTTTGCCTTGCAAGCAGCTGATCCAGGACCAAAGGTGGTTGGTTCGAGTCCCGGTGTCCCATATGGTCCCCCGTGCCTGCCAGGAGCTATTTCTGAGCAGACAGCCAGGAGTAACCTCTGAGCAATGCCGGGTGTGGCCCAAAAAAAAAAAAAACAAAAAAAAAAAACAAGAAATATATAAAAGTGTATAGTACAGAATAAAGAGTCTTATGTATTCATTACCAAAAAACAATCCTTGGCCATCTATAACCATTCATGTCCTCCTCCAGCTTTGTTTTGAAACCTGTTTCAGGATCATATAATTTCCTCTTATGAGTATTTCAGTATTATCTCTAATATACAAAACCTTTCTTCCCCATTTTTTAGGTGGGTGCTCCAGAGTGGTCCTCAGGAGGCCCAGGAGCCTATCACAATACAAGGCTAATCTGACTGGTGGTTCAATGCTACGGTCCAACTGCTAAACTGTCTCCTTGCCACTAGATAAGTACATAAACATTTTTTCAGGACTAGATTAATAATTCAGTGTGCAAGGTGTTTGCCTTGCATGTGGCTGACCCAGGTTGAACCCCAATACCTCATTTGATTCCCTGAGCCCTACAGGGTTGATCCCTAAGTACATAGCCAGCAAATAACTCCTTAGTGCCTCTAGGTGTGGCTAAAATATAAGCAAACAAAAGTATTTTTTCAATCTCACGTCTAAAAGATTTAACAATTCTTTCATAAAATATCTAGTCAATTCAAATGTCCAATTGCTTCATAAAATAATAACTTTACAAGGCTAATTTGAATTGGGATCTATATCAGTTCCATACCACAACTGATTGATATGTCTCTTAGTCTCTGTGGTTCCTGATCACCAACCCATTGCCCTTTCTTGTTTAAAGTTTTTCACTGAAATTACTTTGGTTCACTGACAATAGAACTAAGAGTACCATAAGAGGAGGGGGAAGGTGGAGCAGGGAGACAAGAAGGAATAGTGTAGGAGTAATATTGGCACTTAGGTGGTAAGTATGGTTCAGTAACAGTGTATGCCTAAACCACAAACATGAACACTATTACAAACCATTTGTGTCAATTAATAAAAGTAGAAGAATTAGTTCCGTACTACAAGGCTTTCAGCCTGGAGAGTTCCCCCATTGTCTGGATTTTGCTGTTACAATTCTCTGGTGGTATCTTTTACTATTTATCTCAATTCTTCTTTGAATTTCTTATAAATTGGGATTAGAACTTATTCAAATTCAGGTTCAATATGTTTGTTTTTTATTTTTTGGTTTTTGTTGTGTGTATGTGTGTGTTTTTTTATAATTTGGGGGGGTGGGTGGGAGGATTGGCCCACACCTGGCGGTGCTCAGGAATTATTCCTGGCTCTGAGATCAAAAATCACTCCTGACAGATCCTATCGGGACCATATGGGATGCCAGGAATCAAACCCAGGTCTGTCCCGGTCGGCTGCATGCAAGGCAAACACCCTACTGTGCTATTGCTCTGGCCCTAGGTTCAATATGTTTGTCAGACTTTGTCCTGGGAGACTTAGGAGAGAGCTCCAAGGGCTACTGCATACCTTCTGCAGGCAGGAGGCCAATAACTTTTTTGCTTTTGCTGGGTTTTGTTTATTTTGTTTGGGGGCCACCCAGTGGTGCTCAGGGGCATCTGGTTGTCACTTCCAAGGGTGCTGTTGACTCCATCAGCAGTGCATGCACTCCAGTTCTTTGAATTCTCTCTGGCCCAAGGCCTGCTTAGATCCCTGGTACTGCATACACCTATCCCTGCTGAATGTAAAAGCAATACACCATAAGAAGTCCCTGAGCGCTGCCAGGTGTGGCTCAAAGCAAACAAACAAAATGACTGTTTCCTGTCTAGAGAAATATTCTGGAAGGAAATTCTTCCAAAATGTTTTCTCTTTTTTGTTATGATGACATGTGTTGAAAACATGGCACAGATTAAATCAAGCTGTGCCTCTCGGGGTTCTTCAGAGGTTCAACAAATAAGCAAGCAATTAGACTGATTAGGGGGAAAGTAAGGAGAAATTCATTAATAGATTTCCTTCCTATATCCATATGTGAGAAAGCCCCAGAAAAACTGCATAACTCACCACATAATTTTGGAAAATCCTCACACAGTTCTCCTTGGAGCTGCAGAGATAGGAGAGCAATAACGCATGTCTTACTTGCAGCCGAAATGGACTTGAACCTGGTGCCCATATGGTTTCATGAGTGATCTCTGAGCACAGAGCCTGGAAGAAGCCCTGAGCACAGCTGGGTGTGGCACCCCCAAACATAAATAAATAAGTAAACAGCAAGATGACATTGAGAAGGAAAAATAAGTTCCAAGATTTACATCCTAATTATCACACTCAGATTTGTTGCTTTATTTTGTTATTGGGGTGGGGGTCAATATGAGAACAAATTTTTCAAAAACTTCACATGCCTCACTCCATTTTTTTGTTTAGAAAAATCTGTCTTAAAATCTGCAACAGTTATGTGGTGAAATGTGGTAGGGAGATTACACAGTAAAACAAAGGCCAATAGATTTGAGTTCTGCTTTCTCCATTAACTAAGTCATACATCAAGACACCCTAAAGAGATGTTGAGATCAGGACCAAAGTGATAGCACAGTGGTAAGGCGTTTGCCTTGCATGCAGCCAACACAGGATGGACCCTGGTTCAAATCCATGCATTCCATCTGATCCCTCCACAATCCCCCGTGCCTGCCAGGAGCAACTTCTGAGTGCAGAGACAGGAGCCAGGAGTAACCCCTGAGCACTGCCGGTGTGACCCAAAAACAAAAACAAAAAAAGAATAAACTTAAAAGAGATGCTGAGATCTATTTTTCAAAGGTTACTTTTATTCTGCCCTTTGGGTTCCTCCTATAAAATTAATCTTTTGCCAAAGATATATTTTTGAGATGACAGATATCTCACCCCCATCATAATGTTCAATATCTTATTCTTTAATAATGTGGGATTTATCAGGAAGAATCTAATTGTATCATTCCTGAATGATACACTTTTTCTTTTTTTTCTTTTCTTAACCAAAGCATCTTTTACTGGCTATTTGGTTACCAGTGGTACAGTTCACATAGAAAAGCAAAAAACATTAATGCTTTGAGCTGTTTATGATTAACAATTATATCGTACCAAATCTGTTAACCATGTTACTTAAACTATAAAAAAATGTCTTGGGGCCGGGCGGTGGTGCTAGAGGTAAGGTGCCTGCCTTGCCTGCGCTAGCCTTGGACGGACTGCGGTTCGATCCCCCAGTGTCCCATATGGTCCCCCAAGCCAGGAGCAACTTCTGAGCGCATAGCCAGTAGTAACCCCTGAGCGTTACCGGGTGTGGCCCAAAAACCAAAAAAAAATGTCTTGGGGCTGGAGGGGTGGCACAGTGGTAAGGCATCTGCCTTGTGTGTGCTAGCCTAGGACAGACAGTGGTTCAATCCCCGGGTGTCCTGTATGGTCCCCCAAGCCAGGATCAATTTCTGATTGAATAGCCAGGAGTAACCCCTAAGTGTCACCAGGTGTGGCCCAAAACAAAACAAACAAATAAACAATCAAAAAGTTTTGTAGCTTATTAAGAAAAAAGTTATTTTCATTTGCAAAGGATTACTTTTTCTGTTAAGAGTCTGTTGAGATTTATTGTTCATTGAATGATCAGCTTTCCTGTAATTAATGTATATTCTATTTAATAAGTAGTTACCTATACTAAGACTAAAATTAACTGCCTAATTTTTTGTTTTATTTTTATGAATGGCTTAAAATTTTAATTATTTCAATTATTGCATGGCTACAAGTCAAAAGTATGAATGAAGCTATATTTCAAAGCAATCTGGCTTCTCTCCTTGTCTACTCTATGGTTGTGGATTCTGCTCACTTGATTCTGAAAATTCTCCCACCTGCCTGGGTTCTCCTCAGGCTGATAATCAAACAACCTTAGTGGGGCCAAAGAGATAGTACAGCAGGCAGGGTACTTGTCTTGTACTTGACCCTCAACAACACACATTTTCCACAGTTCCCAGAAGTGACCCCAAGCACTAGGAATGGCCTCAAAGCAACACAAACAAAATTCATCCAAGGAGCCAGCAGATAGTACAGCAGGTGTGGTTCTTGCCTGGCATATGGCTGACTTGGGTTTGATCTCCAGCATTCCATATGGTTCCATGAGCACCACCAGGTGTATGTGCAGAGCCAAGAGTTATGTTCTGTGAGCATAACTAAGAATGACCCAAGCCCTCTCCAACAGAAAAAGAACTTTAAAAAATCCCAACCAAGGGCTGGAGTGATAGCACAGCAGTAGGGCGTTTGCCTTGCATGTGGCTGACCTGGGATGAACTGGGTTCAATCCTTCAATCCCCTGCATCCCATATGGTCCCTTGAGCGTGCCAGGAGCAATTTCTAAGCACAGAGCCAGAGTTTGGCCTGAGCGCCACTGGGTTTGACCCAAAAAGGCAGAACAAAGCAAACAAACAAAAAAACCCAACCAAGTTCAGAAGAAAAAAGAGCAATTGAATAATGTGTACATGGTGAATCAACAAAGATCACACAGATTCCTTTTTAGTCATTTTCTTTAAGAAGCTTTAAACCTGTAACTAGGGGCTGTGAAAGAAAAGTAGCATGCAAATGTGGGTGCTTTTCCGGGAGGTTAGTTCTAAGGGCAACCCTCTTTCTGGATAGGCCTCCTTTTTTCCTTCTGGTTAGATGAGGGAGTGGCCAAACATTTCTCTGATGACAGGGAAGCATAGAGATTGTCCTGCCTTCAAGGGCCTTCAAGGGCCTTCAGTAACCTAAGTTTAATATCTAGATGTATATGTGAAGAGTATTTTGGGAAAATCAGTTGTGTTCTGGGCACTTAAGGTTCTTATAGGGAACCTTTGTTTTTCTTCTTTTTTTGGTGCAAGAGGAATTGGACCACACCTATCAGTACTTAAGGGATATTCCTGGCAGTGCTCTGGTAGCCATACATGGTTCCAGGGATTTGAACTGGAGTCAGTTGCATATAGCAATGAAAGTACTTTGCCTCCTGGACTAGTCTTTGGTCCCTCACTTTTTCCCTTTTTTTTTTTTTTTTTTTTTGGTGGGAGGGCACACCCAGCAGTGCTCAGGGGTTACTCCTGGCTCTCTGCTCAGAAATCACTCCTGGCAGGCACAGGGGACCATATGGGTGCTGGATTCAACTTCGGTACTGGGTTGACATTTGTGAGGCAAATGCCCTACCACTGTATTCTCTCCGGCCCTAGCTTTCTCCTTTATTGGTTTTTCTTCCATCATTTGATTCTTAAAGTGTGTCTGTGCATGTATATACATATATGTATGTATATATGTTAAAGATGTACATTTCACTTATAAACACTCTACACTTTTTTCACTCTTCTCACTTTACCGTACATGCTAGAGATCACTCAGGCAGGGGTCCTCAAACTTTTTAAACAGGGGACCAGTTCACTGTCCCTCAGACCATTGGAGGGTCTAACTATAGTAAAAACAAAACTTATGAACGAATTCTTATGCACACTGCATATATCTTATTTTGCAATGAAGAGACAAAACAGATACAAATACAATATGTGGCCCGCGGGCCATAGTTTGAGGACCACTGAGTCAAGGGAACAATGATAGAAATACTTCCTACCTGTCATTTTTCAGGTTTGTGGTGGTGGTGGTTGGGTGAGGCATAGGGGGCGGGGTCCCTGCAGGTACCGTGAGCACCCTAGGCAGTGCTCAGCAGCCAGAGTCACTCCAGAAACTGCTAAGGTGACTAGACCAGAAACCAGGACCTGAAATGGTAGGGCTGCATTTCCCCATAGCTCCTGCACCCCACTTCATTCATTGTATGTGGGCAGCAGCCAGCCATGGCCTACTGCTGAGCTCACTGGTGTGTGGGGACTGTTCTAAGTGGTTTAGAGAGATTATCCCATTTAATCCTCAGAATAACCCTGCAACGCTGGCACTACACTAATGGCCATTTTACAAATGAGAAGTTGAAGGGTGAAGTAACTGAACCAAAGTTACGCAGCTAAAAAGCAGTTATAATCTTTTGAAATTGAAAGAGGAAATAGGGGAGGGGGTTCATATCTATCACGTATTTGCTTCTGGTGACACTTAAAGCTCATTGCCCACACAAAAGCAGTAGCCCACAGCACCTCCGAACCCCTGAAGCCCTGCCTACTTGTAAACAAGAACTCCCTGAGACATTTGATGGGTTCAAGGTTTGCCCAGCAGGCTGCATTTATGCAGACATGAAAAGTAGTTTGGATGCAAGTTCTATTTATTTTTTATAAATAAATTCTTTGAGTCACCATGAGATACACAGTTACAAAGTTGTTAGGGATTGAGTTTCAGCCATACAATGTCCAACACTTTTCACCAAGGCACATTTATGCCACCAATGTTCCTAGTTTCCTTCCTGCCCTCTCTTCTGCCTGCCTCTGGGGCAGATATCCCCCTCTCCTCTCCCCCTCTCTCTCTCCTTCTTCTCTCTTTCTCTCTCTCCCTCTCCCATTCCTTCCCTCCCTCCTTCCCTCCCTCCCCTCTTCCTGATATTTGGACATTGTGGTTTACACTATTGTTACTGAAGAAAAATCATGAATATCACTTTATCTCCTTTCAGCAGGAGATACAAGTTTAAAAGGCTATATTAGCATATCAACACAGGAGTAAAAAATAAACAAAAACCAACAAGACATTGCATAACATAGATTAACTATATAAAACATGAGGTAGGGGTCAGGGTGCTAGTACTGGAGGAAGGCATTTGCCTTATAAGCAACTGTAGTGGCTGCAATCCTGGTTCGAATTCCCTGTAATACATATGGCCCCTGAGCACTGCCAGGGTTCACCCCTGAGCGCAGAACCAGGAAGAGCCCAGAGCACGGATGGGTAGAACCAACACTCACCCTCAGTATCCCCCCACTACAATGAGATAAGGGAGAGATGAACAGGACTTAAGGTGCCTGTCTTGCATGCAGCTATCCCCAGCTCTATTTCTGGCACCGCATACGGTCCACTCAACACTCCTAGGATTGACCTTGGAGTACCATCGCATGAATTGGTCATGCAACGTAACAGTGCAATGCTCTAAACAGCATTTTATGTTCTCTAGATAGGAGAAGTCCACTGTTCTCCAAGACTCTCCACAGAAAAATCTGTGACCTTTGAAAATGTGTCATTGCCCTTAACTTTGGGGTTTGGGGGGCTTTTTGTTAGTTTGTTTTGGAGCCAAACCTGGCAGTGCTTAGGGCTTACTTCTGGCTCTGTGCTCAGAAATCACTCCTGATAGATTGGGGGACGATAGCATGGTTTCTGGGTATGGAAACCAGTTGGCTGTGTACAACAAGACAAGCACCCTACCTGCTGTACTATCTCCACAGTCCCCACGGTCTTTAGTGTTTTTTTATAAAGAGGATTAGGGGGCTAGAATAATAACACGACAGTAGGGTGGTTGCTTTTCAGGCGGCCAACCTGGGAGAGATCTGGGCTCGATCCCCGGTATCCCATATGGTCTTCCCTGAGCATGCTAGGAGTCATTTCTGAGCACAGAGCCAGGAGTAACCCCTGAGTGCCATTGGGTGTGGCCCAAAACCACACACACACACACACACACACACACACACACACACACACACACACACACATACACGAGAGAGAGAGAGATGTTTTGAAATATATAAGTAAAATGCCCCATAAATAAATCCCTTTAGTTCTGTTTAATGTCCCTTGATCCTTCCCACCCCCTTTATGTACATTTTTAGAAGTAAAAACTAACCTCTCTCCTAGGGGCCCAGTTTTGTAGTTAACTCTAGACTGACAAGTGATGATCCTGAAAGGAAAAGTTCCCCGATCCATATAGTCAAAGCCAAAAATCCAACCTTGGTGTGAAGTAACATAACCTGCCCTCCCACAGATTGTAGCCCCGGACCATACAAACCTGGAAGGTCCCCAGGAAGCAGAACCAGCTCAGAGAAGGCACTTTGTGCAACACATTGCTCTCAGCGGTTCCCGGGAATGCGTGTTCCCTGCCCAAGTCCTAAAACTTTGCGCACAACGCGCTCCTCCTAGTGGTCTTCCTGGAGAACTACATTCCGTCGTTCCACAGCCCTTGCCCTCAAGGCACTTAACCCTCTCCTCTTTAGCCACTTGCAGTGTTCTATGGAAAGAAAAATACTCAAAGTAGCCCAGTTAGTTGTGCACTCTGGCACGCAACCACCAAGTGTGTGAGAGCACCGCAACTAAAATTGTGTGATAGCTGGCAAGTGTGCAATCCCGTCCAAACAAACAAACGTGTATACAGCAACAAAGGAAAGGGAAGGGGTGAGGGAGTGGGGAATAATGAGTTGGCCAGAAACTACATGGTATATAGCATAGTCCTAAATACAATTTGTTTCAAACCAAGCACATTTCTTTTAGTTTTGGTTTGCTGGCTTAATTTTGGCTTTTTTTCTTTTTCTCCTCAGGACCAGTGATGGAACCCAGGACCTCCTCACCCAGGCAAGGCAGCTAAACCATTTGCCAGCCTCTCTGGCCAAGTGTTTCTTTCCCATCCAAGTATCACATCTCCTCTCTCAGAGCACCCATTTTCTTTCATTCCTTCAAAGTCACAGGGCTTTGGAGATAGTGTCACCTATATCTATTATGGTAAAATAATAGCTCGGCAGTGCACGTGTTTAACATGTACGAGGCATTAGGTTTAATCCTGGCACCAAAAATTAATACTAACAAAATTATATAAGTATGGTAACCCAGAAATAAATTCAGAGAGTCAGGATATTACTATTGATGCTATCTATTCATCCCTATGATCTTTAAGAACTTTATTATCAATACTTTTTTTTTACCATTTTTACTGAAGCACTGGAATTTACAATACTGTTAATTATACTTTTTGTGCATACATTATTTCAATATCAACACTCATCAACACCAGAGATTCCCTTCTTCCACTGGTGTCCTCAAGGGCTTTGCCTAGCCACATCCCCACTCCCCTAGGTAAGCCCAGTTCCATACCACAAAATCTCCAGTTCTGAAGGCTTCGGCCATTTTTTTGATCCCATACTATGTTTATTTATATCTCACATATGAGAGCAAACTGTGTGTACTTATTGTGGAAGTAGTGACTATCTGCACACACATGGGTTAATAAACTTAAAACTCCTGAAATATAAAAAAATCATAAAATATATTTAAGTCAAGTTTATTTCAATCCAGACCAGCAAATATCCTGCCTTGGGTGTTCCTCAGAAGACCCCAAAGCTATGGGTCAAATCTGGTCACTGGCAAGTGAACCCAATTTACCTAGTTCCCTCAGTTCTTTTTTGAATCACAATCTGGAAGTACTTTTTGTGATGCCTACACACATCTGGTTGGGTATGTCAGCTCTACCACACAGCTGTGTGGTGTGGTTCCTGGGGCCTCTCTCCTCTCTTGATGCATCTTTTTTTTTTTTTTTTGGTTTTTGGGTCACACCCAGCACCGCTCAGGGGTTACTCCTGGCTCTATGCTCAGAAATAGCTCCTGGCAGGCTCAGAGGACCATATGTGATGCCGGGATTTGAACCACCGTCCTTCTGCATGCAAGGCAAACGCCTTACCTCCATGCCATCTCTCCAGCCCCTCTTGATGTATCTTTTGTTTTTGCTTTTGTTTTTGTTTTTGGGCCACACCCGTTTGACGCTCAGGGGTTACTCCTGGCTATGCACTCAGAAATCGCTCCTGGCTTGGGGGGACCATATGGGACACCAGGGGATCGAACCGCGGTCCGTCCTACGCTAGCACTTGCAAGGCAGACACCTTACCTCTAGCGCCACCTTCCTGGCCCCTCTTGATGTATCTTAATGGCACTCAGATCCAACTTTGAGCTTCTCGCTTCCATGGCAGGCAACTCTGCCACTGAGTCACACACACACACACACACCCCTCTTTTGTTGCAGCAGTGACTCAGAGTGGAATACACTGTGTTCCACTGGGGTTAGTTATAGTGTTATTTGTAGTGTTTTCACATACCTGGCTGCCAGGAATCATGTACCTCTGGCAGCAAGAATCTTTGCAGTAGAGCTGATATCATACAGGACACATGGAGGGTGGAAACAAGGATCAATGTCATGGCCTCATGCTCACAAGACAGGCACTTTTACTGCTGAGGTATCTCCAGATGCTGTGCTCACTTCAATTGCATAGCCTGCTAGCTTACAGGTCACCTGTAGCAGGTGAGGCTGGGAGTCACCCTACCCCACCCTGCCTCACTATTCTGTTCTGGGGTGTTGTTAGGGAAGAGAATGGTTTTTCCTGAGATGAAGGAAATCCTCCCAGGCTCATTTAGAGTCCTTTCAAAACTGTTTCCTCTCCCTGCAGAGTACTAAGTCACTTCTGAGGACTGAGATCTTTTTCAAATAAAGTCAGAAAAAACATGCTTTGTAGGCAAGTTTTTTTCAGTTTGTGACAACTTCCCCTAGGGGGAAGGATGAGGGGGGACAGGGCTCATGAGAGGCATCTCATTGGAGTAACTCCAAAAATTACCCTACCTGTGTGGTTCAATGATCAGCCACTGTCATAAAGAGGGGATATTAGGAGCTCGAGAGACAACGCAAAGGTGGGAAATCATGCTTCATTTGCGGAAAACCTAGGTTTGATCCCTACAATATGGTCTCTCAAAGCACCACCAGATACAAAACAAGAAACGAACAAACCAAGTGAATATTAGGCATGTGTCTGACTGCACATGGAGGCAGAAGTGGTCTGGACAATGGTAAATCCCATTCGCTTCACAGTTGCTCTTGCTTCTCCAATCCTAGACTCTTCCCTGCCCCTGGATAAGACTGGGAATCTCTCTTCAATGGTACTCCCACATCTAACCTCCAGCTCCAGCTCAATTCTAGCTTGAATTCTAGCTTACCATTAGCTCAGTTTTGCATAGCTGTTTCACTCCGGATTTTCAATTCTCCACTCCAACCCTAAGTTTCAAACTTCACCCCAGGACTCCCACCCACCACCATACCATACCTCCTCTTCTGAAGCATCTGAGCAACTCTTCCCTGCCCCTGGATAAGACTGGGAATCTCTCTTCAATGGTACTCCCACATCTAACCTCCAGCTCCAGCTCAATTCTAGCTTGAATTCTAGCTTACCATTAGATCAGTTTTGCATAGCTGTTTCACTCCGGATTTTCAATTCTCCACTCCAACCCTAAGTTTCAAACTTCACCCCAGGACTCCCACCCACCACCATACCATACCTCCTCTTCTGAAGCATCTGAGCAATAACATTCCTATCAGTGTCTTGAATGAGGATCTCACTTCTTCAGTGAGACAGGAGTGAAGAGATCCACAGGTTCTCCCTCTACTGTGTCCTCTTACAGAAGCCTCTCAGAGCCCAAGAGAGCCCCCAATTTGGGGGCTGCTGTGCAAAGGTGGTTCTGTCTAGGACTACCTCAGAGGACATGAAGAAGCTACAGAAACCCTTATCCCAAGTGCATGCAAGAGAAAACATCTGACTCACCAGTCTCTATTAAACAGCCATTGACAGACCAACCAACCAAGCCATCCCTCCAGGGACCCTACAGCAGTGTCTAGAGAGGGGGTGATACTGGCAGGCATGATATCATATTTTGGGGTTACATGATAGCTGTTTTTATTTATTTTAAGTCTCTATACTTTTCTACTGAGGCTGAACCAGCCTGGGACAGTACCCATTGTCATTTTGATTTGCATTTCCTTGATTATCAGGAATGATGAGCACTATTTCCAAGCTTTTGGCCATCTTTAATAATCTTTGAAGAAATGTCTATTTAGTGCCTTCTCCCCAATTTTTGTTGAGTTTGATTCTTTGTTATTGAGTCCTGTGAGTACCTTCCATCTCTTAGCTAGTTGCTAGATGTGTGGTGTGTGACTATTTTTTGCTCTTCAGATTAAGTGGTTTATTTTAGCCATCCTTGTGGTGATATTGAACATATTCTGATGTCCAATGTATATCCCATTCACATAAAGTGAAGCTAAATATTTCTGTGATTAAAGACTTCTGAGAAGGCAAAAGCCTGCAAGTCTTGTTATTAGGGATATTCCATTGTTTGCTTATTGTGAAAACTGTTTCTCCTTTATAAATGCACAGCTTCACTCTGGTAATCAGTAAGTGATTTGTGGAGAAAGGACCTGGACCCTGCATGAATATAAATATTGTTTTTAGTCAATTTCTTTCTTGAAGATAGATGATCCATGACTTGGTTAATTAATATATTTGGAGTTGCATACAGTGATTGGTTGATCTATTATTCCTTCCACAATTATCACTTTATAATATAAACTTTTCTTTAGCTTGCTCTTTTGATTATGCTTTAGGAATTAGATGAGGACATTTTTGAGAATTTAAAAAATATTTTTAAATTATTAAAGCGATAGTACAGAGGTTAAGGCACTTGTCTTGAACAGAGACCCCGGTTTGAATACTACTAGCATTGTATATGGTCCCTGAGCACCACCGGGGTGATCTTTGAATACAGCCTGCTGTTACCCCAAAACAAAAACAAAAGCAAATAAAATATACGTTTTTCCCAAACAAACTCATTTGAGGGTAAACTGTTCTTACTATTAAACATTTGTGACGTCTGGGCTTGATAAAACCTCTACCAAACAAGACAAGTTCAGGAAAATCCAACAAGTCTAAGTTGCCTAAGTCCTAGGAGCATCACAGAAAAGAATCCAAGCAGGATTCCAGGGCTTTAAAGACCCATTTTCAGGGTGGGTCGCCCATCTCTGAGAGTGTAGCTGGGAGCCGGAGAGATAGCATGGAGGTAGGGTGTTTGCCTTGCATACAGGATGACAGGATAACGGGATGTGTGTGTGTGTGTGTGTGTGTGTGTGTGTGTGTGTGTGTGTGGAGAGAGAGAGAGAGAGAGAGAGAGAGAGAGAGAGAGAGAGAGAGAGAGAGAGAGAGAGAGAGAGAGAGAGAGAGCACAGAGCCAGGACTAAGTCGAGTTCCAATAGTGTGCCCTCCACAACAAAAATAAAAATAAAGGGGGCCAAAGCGGTGGCACCAGCGGTAGGGCGTCTGCTTGCACGCACTAACCTAGGACGGACCCGTAGTTCGATCCCCGGGCATCCCATAGGGGTCCCCCAAGCCAGGAGCGATTTCTGAGCGCATGGCCAGGAGGAACCCCTGAGCGTCACCGGGTGTGGCCCCAAAAAAACAAAATAAATAAACAAACAAAGGCAAGATAGCCTCTGAAAAGGTGGAAGGGATGGAGAGGCCTTGGGCGGGCGGACGAGCACAGTGGCCTCGCAGAAGCTGGCCAGCTCTCACTTTCTTGCAAACGCCAAGCCGATGCATCATCGCCCATGGGAGCTCGCTCCGAGCTGCTCAAGCAACGCCCGGTGCCTTTCTCCACATCCTCCACGTCCATTCAGAGTCCGCCTGAGTTCCACCTCCTCGTCATCTCGCCGTTGTCCAACCTCTCCCCTCAGCACCTGTTGGGTTCGGTCACACCCCCCTGGGAGTTCCCAGGCGAAGGCACCGCGGCCCCTCTTCCCCGTAAGTTTGGCAGCCGCCCAACGAAGCGCATGCGTGCAAAGAAATCGTGGGGCAAAGTTGGCGTGTAGGAGGCGCGGCCTTCGCTCCGACCCCCCAGGGACCGCTTAGTTGAACCTCGCGCGACCCTCCCTCTGCAGCGACGCGGTGAAGAGCGCTCGAGCTCCCATTGGCCGAGACGGCTCGGGGAGGCGGGCTCGCCCGGGGGAAACGTGTGATCTCATTGGCTGATCTTCCAGACGGAGCCTCGGGATTGGCCGCGCCGCGGAGAAGGCGGAAGAGAGGCGGGGTCAAAGGGCGTGGCCGGCGCGGGTCCCTCCCGCACAAGCGCGCCTGGCACGGGCGGGAGAGGATTGAGATCTGGTCTGCGCTGCAGACCCCCCTTGCCTAGAGAGGGCCGCCGCATGGGGGTGCCGCCGCTGCAAGCCTGCGGGGATCCCCGCTTCTGAAGCGCTTGAAGCTCGGTAGGTTCGTGGGCGAAACAGTGGGGGGTCTGACTGAACCCCTCAGCGCCGCCTGGCCCTCTGCCCTGCGGGTCTCCAGGCGGCCTGCTGGGCCTTGCAGCCCGCGCTCGAGCCCTCGCCTCCATCTTACATTGCAGGCTGCGTGGGGGATCTCCGGGTGAGGGGGATCCGGGGTGCGCTCTTGCAAGCAACCGTTGGAGCAGCTGCGGGCCCAAATCCCGGCCTGGCCTCGCTCCCAGATGTGAGGTGCCAGCCCTGGTTTTGTCCCCCGCGCCCTTGCTGGGCCCCTGCGTGCCTCCAAGAGTTGGGCGCTGGCCTTCCTCTGGGGTTCAAATTTAAACCCTCTTTCTCTTGTGCGCTCAGGGGTCATGCCCACTGCCAAGATGCCATTTCCACCCTGTCATCTCCACAACACATCTCAGCAGCACAGAGGCACAAATCCTGCCTCGGGGGTAATCGATTTTGGGTTTGGTGTTTTTTGTTTTGTTTTGTTTTGTTTTGCAATTAAAATGAGGGAGAGAACTTTATTTTATTGTATTTGGTTTGGGGGTCACACCCGCCAGCGCTCAGGGGTTCCTCCTGGCTCTATGCTTAGAAATCGCTCCTGGCAGGCTTCGAGGGACCATATGGGATTCCGGGATTCGAACCACTGTCCTTCTCCGTGCGAGGCAAATGCCCTGCATCCATGCTATCTCTCCAGCCTCGGGGAGAACTTCAAAAGTGATTGCACAGCTGGTAGGGCATTTGTTTATCTTGCTTGTGGCCAGCCCAGGTTCGATTCTTGGCATACCATATGGTCTCCTAAAGCACGCTAGGAGTGATCCCTGAGCACCCCTGAGTGTCTCCCCCCCTCAGCCCCAAAAGGCGGGAAAACAAATGTCAGAGCGGGACAGATCTCACTGAACACTCCCTCCGGGGTGTGGCAGGCAGGATGGTGGCAGTGTTCATGCTTACCCCAACTTTCCTAGATGTGGGGTGTGAAGGACGTTAAAATGCATCCCAGTGGGTAAGACTAGAGCTTGGTAGGTGACTGCTTTCTTTCCTTGTTTCCTCCACCACCTGTCCCCTTTTGAAGTCAGTTTCAGGTGTTCTGGAAAGTTCTTCCTTGTCCACCTATGTCCCCATATCCCCCAACTAATATGCTCCCCTCCTTTGGTCTCTCTTTTGTGGCCTCGGCTCTTAGACTTCACACTGTTCCATTGTGGTTTCCGCCATCCCTGGCACAATGCTGGGAACATACAAGGCTCTCAATGATTGAAGCCCAAAGAAAACAAAAATTAAAAAGAAAAATAGTACTGTAGCCAAAAGTTGACAAAACAAAAACTTTAGGTTTCTTTCTCTTGTCAGACCAGTTATTCTTCCAGCTCAGGAGGTAGTCGAACTATTGACTCGTGGGTCAAATTGGACTAACCCTGCTACATTATCAACTCTGGATCAGTCCCTTAAATTCTCTGCCTCAGTTTTCCTTCCCATCATAAAATGGAGTTATTATGGTAACTACCTACATGGGTCCTGAGTATTAAATTATTGATTAAAAGTTCCAGGCAGCAGGGCCCGGAGAGATAGCGCAGCGGCGTTTGCTTGCAAGCAGCCAATCCAGGACCAAAGGTGGTTGGTTCGAATCCCGGTGTCCCATATGGTCCCCCGTGCCTGCCAGGGGCTATTTCTGAGCAGACAGCCAGGAGGAACCCCTGAGCACTGCCGGGTGTGACCCAAAAACTAAAAAAAAAAAAAAAAAAAAAAAAGTTCCAGGCAGCAAAAAAATGTTGTTGTTCAGACAAAATCAAAGATACTTGATTTTTGTAAATAGTACATCATATCTCATTGTTATAATGTGCATGTATGTGTAACTGACTTTATCTTTACTGTACCAATACCCACACATCAGGAGGGGGAAGGTCAGACAAAAGTACCTATCCAATGGGCTTTTATTTATCAAAGGAAAAGGTTTAAGGAAGGAGGAAGTTGGTAATGGGATTGATAGCTGGGTGTTATAATACTTGAGGCAGATTCACTGTTACTAAATATCTGTATAGTTCTGTATAGTATTTACTCTTCAAAGTCTCTGCCTATTAGTCCTTATTTTTTCATGATTTAAAAAAAAATCTTCCTTTATTCGATATTTTCTGGTTTCCCCTATAACTCCCACAGTAAAATAATTCCATAGAATATAAATCATTTCTTCACACAGAGCCTTACTATATATTAGCTTACATTGCCAAATCACACTTTGGCCAGATAGTACAATAGTGTTTGACATGTTTTTAGTGTGCTCTGGTTCTTGAAGGTGTCATAGAAGGAACATAGGTATAAAACAGATGGGGCCTGATGTGGTTGACAAAAAAAGCTCATAGCTAGAGAGGCAAAAAAGATGCTGGTGGGCTATGGTTTATGAAGGCTAAAATGTATTCTCATGAAGAAACTCATTTAGAGGAAACACACTTCAAAGTCGTTTCCAAACATTGTGCACTGTAGAGGAAGTTTCCTGTTGGCTTCAGACCTGCTTGCCAGAAATGACAAACAGGTGGCTGCAACACCCGGGGAAGGGGTTATGGCTTCCCTTCCTGTTCACAGGAAACACCCCAAGTTGGAAGTTGTATATTTCCTTCCAGCTGCAGGCCAAGGCATACCAGTTTGTCTGAAATTATTTGGAATCTCCAAAACAGATAACCTTCCAAACCTCAGCTGTAAAATTTTCAAGTTTCTGGGCTCTGATTCTTGATGTGGTCACAGTGAATCTCAAATCCCCACTGATGGCATACTCTGCATCCTGAGGTCCTTTCCAACTCTTGTTCAGTAATTGCAATAAAAACATGCCCTCCTTGGTGCTGCAAAAAAAACACACCTTCCAGGGGTCTCAAACTCTATTTACCTGGGGGCCGCAGGCAGCAAAGTCGGGGTGATCCTTGAGTGCAAAGTCAGTAGTAAGCCTTGAACATTGGGGGGTGTGACCCAAACAACTAAAACAAAACAAAACAAAAAGATTCCTCTAGGACAGGGCCACATAATGTTGTACGGAGGGCCGTTTGCACGGGCCGCGAGTTTGAGACCCCTGGATTAGGGTGTACCTTTTCTGTGTATCTAGCATGAAGAGAGTGAGTGGTTAGAAAGCCATAGTGTAGCTTTTCAGAATGCTGAAAAAGTCCTGCTTACTAACTTGGTGCCCCTGAATTTTGATTGTAAGACTGTAGGGCCTGAAAATCTGCATTGCTAGTTCTGAGACAATATTTTGAGTGAGAATATGCTGGTGAAAATATGCATTTGTCTTTTATAAGGTAGTAATGGTTTTATTTTCTTTTGGTACCCCATAGCTTTTTCTGCAGCTGCTATAATGACCAGGGAATGTTTGGTTTGTCTGTTTCTCTCTCTCTCTCTCTCTACTCTTACTCTCTCTCTCTCTCTCTCTCTCTCTCTCTCTCTCTCTCTCTCTCTCTCTCTCTCTCTCTCAATTGGGTGGTTCTCAGGCCATTTCTGGCTCTCTTCAGGAATGACTCTAGGCAGTACTCAGGGGACCTTATGTGGTTCCAGGGACAGCTGGATGTGACACAAGTGCTTTAACCCCTGAACTAGCTCTCTGGCCCTTCCCAATTTATTATGTTAATGTTTTTTTAAACAATTTTTCTATTTACTTTCATTATGACACAATATTTAGTCAGGTGGGGCCAAGGAAAAGTTAAGAGGATGTTGTCCAAAAAGTAAGGAAAAGTAAGCTAATCACCTATGCTGGAAGAAGGGTGAGTGCTACTCTGTGCTCTGACCTTTTCTTGTGTGGGAATGCAGTTTGGATCTGAGCTTATCAACAGCCAGAGCAGAGAGGAACATTCGACCAGTTTTGCTGGTACCTGTAAAGTAATAACACCCTGGTTGCCGGGTGAAATAGCTGTTTCTATTAGTGAGAGTAGAGTCCTCCCCTGGGTTCTCAGGGAGAGACAGGGAGCAGTGTCCTTAATAGCATCTCTTGGGACAATAAGGTTCCTTCAGTCTCCATCCAAACAGTGAAGCGGGGCCCAGCCCCACCATCCTCAGAAGGCAGGAGCCATTGATGTGTCCCAAGTAGTTTTTCTGCCTTACTGTGTGGTGGGAACAATGGCCCTGTTGGCCTCAGCATCCTCTGACCTAATGGGAGCAATTTGTCAGCCTGAGAGCTTGGGGTGCAGTGAGGTGACTGGAACAACCGCCTTGTGGCAGTTTCATCTCTTCAGACCCTCTGAAGATCTCAGGACCGCCCACCAAGTGACAAGTGACAGGGCGAGAGATTCTCCCACCACAGGGCTTTCGGGCAGTGTTATCTGAAGGGGCCAAAGGGGTTCAAGCTCCTGGGAGCAGAAGTGTCCTTGAGTGCAATAAGGGTCAGTAGGGGGAACTTCTGTTGCTCCCTCAGGAAAGTGTATTTCCTGGAAGGGGGTGATCAGCCATGATGTGTGGCCACTGCTCAGAGAGCCCAGAGGTTTCTGTTTGGACCTGGGATGGGGGCTTTTGGGTCTAAGGAGACTCCATTGCAAGATGGGAGACTGCCGGTTCCTTGAGATCTGGGAATAATACAGCCCACCAAGCCTTGAGTCCATGGATAACATTGTGCCTTCTCCTTTCCAATCTGCAGAGGGGACATGGCGCCAGGGTGACTTGCACCAAGGCACCAACTGCCAGTTGCCCCTGCTCAATGGCCTGGGGTCAGTGACCTTTGCCCACAGCGTTTCTGTCAACCACCCACCTCTAAGGCAGACCCAGGTCCCTGTGTTTGTCTCCTTTGTTGGTCTCCCCCCATATATGCATATTACAGCCTTTCTTGCTGCCTCCCACACCCAGACTGGCTGTTGTCTTTCAGCTCTGTTCCCCCAGAAGTCTTCGTCCAGCCCCCAGCTGTGGGGAGTGGAATGGGGAGCACTCACCATGTCCACCCCTTTGACATGAGCAGGGCCATATTCTTAAAGAAGCCAATACCAAAAGTTCTCTGGGTTCTTGACCCAGCTCTGCCTCTGTGTGCAAAATCTCCCCCTACACACAGTGTTCTGAGTTAGGAACCTTTGGGGGCTGGGGCCCTGGCACTGGCCGGCCTGGCTCTGCCAAGCGAGCCTTAGCTTCCATGATGGATCCTGGTGACTGGCTGTGTGCTCTGGTACAAAACTAAGTCAGGAGCAGTCAGGTTGGAGGAATCCTAGGGGAAGTGTTTTGTATATGAGTGATTTCCTACACTCCAGGTGAGAGAGCAAGCTCACCATGCTGGCCTCCTGTCTGACCTGGCAGTCCATGGGGTCCCTGCAGCAGATAGGGGGTCTGGTCAGGTGTCCCTATCGAGTATTCCACATACCCAAGGCGGGAGGTATTTTTACCGTAGGCTAGAGTGAGCCAAGCCCTCGTCACTCCTAATTATATCCAGCGGGTCATGGCCTCTACACAATCTGGAAGCCAATAGAGACTTTAAAGTAATAGCCCAGCTGCTCCTTTGGGATCCTACAGCTCACCGGCTGGGCTTCTGGTTTGGTCCAGCGTGGGGTTCTGAGTTCACCCCTTTCATGGGTCTCCCCTCCACTGTTGTAGTTTATAGGCCATGTGTCCTTCACTGAATCTCCTGATAATTTCTGTTAGGGTGGAGGCCAACTCAGGCCTCTGCCCACCCTATCAGCCTCTTGGGACCCTAAAATGAACTCAAGATTAGAAACTGCCACAGAGAATTCTAGTTCAAAACTGCTGCTACGGGGAAGGGTGCTAGTCCAACACACAGGCTGTCATTTCCGGGCTCCAGTCACTTCACCAGCGTTTGGGAAAGGATACCCATTCTCCTGTGTGACAGAGTCAGACCAGAGCCTTGTCTCCCATCTGTGAATGGGGCCTGCCTCCTGGGGAAACTGGGAAATACTGGTGTCAACTGGGGGTCCCCATAGCCAGCTGTGGGGGTAGCATTTGGCAGAAGTCGGGTAAAGGTGCTCTGTAGACCTCCACAGTTCTGTATAGGTGTTGTGTTGTGCAGACACTAGGCCAGTGAAGCATGTCCTTGGTCCCCATCACAGTGGGGTTGGCAGAACCTCAAATGTCCACTGATAAGGAATATACCATGGAATACTACTGTCCTAGGTAGGCACTGACTGAAAAAATAATAAAAGGAGGCTCCATTTCTAAGGGCAGTCTGTAAGCATTTAGAGAAAAGGAGTGAGGGACAGCTCAGTGGCAGAGCATCTGTTTTGCAAGGAAGGGTGAGGCTGAGTTTGATCCTTTGGCTGCCTCCATGTGCCAAGCACAGTCCCTGTAGTATGGCTCTTTGGGATCCATCCGTGGCCCCTAAAGGTTATCTAGCCCTAGGCAGTATTCCCCAGAGTTTGCTGCTTCCTGTGGAAAGAGGTGGGTACAGTGGATGCTGGTATTTGTCTGCATGGTGCCTAGGGTGGTAGACTCGGTGCTTCCTCTGGGAAGATAACACTTGATCTGTATGAGAAATCAGTTCTGTCTAAGGGTCAGGGCAGCGAACTACAGCCTTGGGGTCTAAATTGTCCCCTCCAGTTGTGTTTCCCAACTGGAGCCAAGAACATCGATGAGGCACATTCTCTGCCCTCTCTGGCTTTCCAGTACCACCACATCCCCCCATTCCCTCTTGTCACATCTTGGCTTCCAGGCCCCAGAGGAAGCCAGGCTAATCCTAGAGTGGGAACTTCGAGGATGGCTTTTACCCCACTTTACTCCAGCTACCCTCAACTCCCCTTCTCAGTGCTCTGGGTATGCTCCCTGCCAGCACCCAGCACTGACCTGTGCTCAGCTGAGGGGCCAGTTCCCAGGTCTGTGCTCACAGGAACGGGCCTGATTACTGAGCTCCTCCTCAGGCTTTCCCTGCCTCTGCACCCCCTGCGGTCACATGAACTTGTCTTGTTCACCCCCTTTCCATTGCTGCCTGTCCCCTTAGTTACTGGGGTAAGTATAGCCGAAGGAGAGCTGCTGTGCTCTGCTGGGGCCCTTGGACTGGGAAACCCGCCTTGCTCCAAAACCTGGCAGTGCAGGCCCAGGGGAGTGTGCTCGGCCCAGCAGAATCTGGGCAGGTCCCAACTTGTTCATCCCTGGAACTGATAACAAATGTGAAGAGCCAGGCCCCTTACGCAGGGGATGGACGGACAGGGCAGGGCCAAACCCTGACTCTGGTTTGGAACTGACTTAGCCTGCCTGGAAGCCTGCACTAGACGCATAAAATGGGACCACTACTAAGGCTGCTGCAGCCCCTTGGTAGGTTCTAGAATCTAAAGCCATGGAAACAGGCCTCTGATTTCTCACAGGAAGTCGTCACTGTTCCTTTTCTCTTTTGGGCAAAACACGAAAAGGAAGACAAATTTTTCTCCATCATGAAGAAAACAGGCTTACCTGGACACAGGCTCAGAACCTTTCTTTCTTTCTCCTTTTCCCATCTGCAGGGAGTGAAGGCTGAACCCTGCACAGGCAGGCCCCATGGCCCTTGGAGGAGAGAGGGCGACTGCACATGAAGCCGAAGTCTCGGGCAGGTGGACAACATGCGAGCAGCAGCGTGGGGGCTCCCCAGAGAGCAAAGAGCAGCTGCCCCGTCTGGAAGCCGAGGGAGGGCCTGCCTTCCCCGTGTGGGGTGCCGAGGCAGGCAGCAGTGGGGCGGCCCCTTGTTGCCCCTCTGCAGCCAATAGCTCCTGCCGAGAACCTGCCTCTGGGGCACCCAAGCCCGGCTGTGTGGTGCCACCTGGAGAGCCACTGCTCCCTGCAGGACAGGTAGGTCCGGCCCAGGGGATGGGTGGGGGTTGAGTGGTGCTGGCCTCTCCTGTGTCCTTTGCACGAGGGGGCAGTTTCACTAAGGTTGGGGACCTGGGGGTGACTCCTGTGGTGTAGGTCTAGCTGGAGTTGGGTTTGGGGGCCAGCAGGGGCTCTGGTGCACCCTACTCAAGAGGGGTCCAGGTGACCCCAAGACTGGTGCTGCGGCTTGAGACCTGCTGCCCAAAGGCTTGGGAATAGAGGAGCTCAGGGCAGTTTGTTCCTCAGGCCTCAGGGACAGTCCTCTTGGAGCAGCATTGTCAGGTAAGTAGCGCTCCTGATGCTGCTTGACCCAGTGTGGCCGTACTCGCAGGAGTCCCTTTCTGGCTGGCAAGGTGACATGAATGACCTTCCCAGCTCTGATGGGCCTCAATCCAGAATGGCCAGTGTCTCCCGGATGCTGTTGGCCTGGGAGCCTTTCCTGTCCTTGAGGGTACTAGGGGAGCAGTTTGGTGCCATATGCCTTATGGCTCAGGGCCATGAGAGGAATTAGGCAGTTGGAGCCAGGGACAAGAACAGGGAGGGCCCCACTTTCCCAGTGCTGTCCAGCCTGAGTTAATCCCATCCTTGGCCTCTGTTTTTGTTTTTGTTTTTAATTGGTTTTTGCATTATAATGCATTACAATGCTCAGGGGTTACTCCTGGCTCTCTGTTCAAAAATCGCTCTAGGCAGACCACATGGGACCACATGGGATGCTGGGATTCAAACCTCCGACCTTCTGCATGAAAGGGAAACGCCCTACCTCCATGCTGTCTCTCCGGCCCCAAGGCCCCTGTTTCTAGCGTAGGAAGAGAATCCCCCCAGATTGTCTCTCGAAGGCAGGATGGTGGGTAGTGTGGGCTTCTGCTTCCCATGCCACACCCTCTTCCCATCGATGAGCAGTCTCCAGAGGATAGGAGCAGACTGCCATTTGCTTTGTTCTAGCGCAGGAGGAAGCAGCTTTCCTTCTAGTACCTCAGGTTGCAGTACCCACAGCTCTGGGGCATCTTGTCTTCACTATGTGTCTAGAGAACAGAGGAACGAGTCTGCTCCTCAGAGGTGCCCAGGCTGGGGAGAGTGGCACTTTGTCTTGCTCCTTGCTACCCTTTTCCAGAACTTTCCCCAGATTTCATCTGCCCACTTCCAGTGAGTCCCCAGAAGTTTGGTGTGGCTGCAGTCTCACCCAGTGCCTCTTTCCTCCTTGCAGATGGAAGAGGGCAGGTCCCCTGCCCCCGAGGAGCTACCTCAGACCTCTATTTGCTCAGGACATGACGCTGACACGGAAGAGGAGCACCTGTCCCCCGATGAGTCACCTCACCCCTCCTGTTTCCCATCAAGGTGGAGAGCTGTGGGGCGCCCTGGGGCTACCGGCCCTCTGTGTGCTGGCAGCAGTGCCCAGGGCCACCCTGCACAGGCAGAGCCTCGGAATGGTGCTCTCACCCAAATGGCCTCTTCCTGGGAGTTGACGGTCCCCCGGACCACTCCGTCTGTGCTGGTCCCGGGCCCTCAGCTGCAGTGGTCACCACAGCCTCTGCCCTCCAGCACTGAGGAGTCTGCTCTAGGCAGGGGCCGCCTTTCCTTCCAGGCCGAGTATTGGGCCTGCGTTCTGCCAGACTCACTGCCTCCTTCCCCTGACCGCCGCTCCCCACTCTGGAACCCCAACAGGGAGTATGAAGAGCTGTTAGACTATACCTACCCCTTGAGGCCTGGCCCTCAGCTCTCCAAGCACCGCTCCTGCCGCGTGTCCACTGACGTAGCCCTGCAGGACTCCGGGGTGGACCTGGACAGCTTCTCTGTCTCCCCAGCAAGTACCCTGAAGTCCCCTACTAATGTCTCCTACAGCTGCCCTCCAGCAGAGGCAACTGCTCTGTCATTTTTGGGGCCTGCTGAGTCCCACTTCAAGCAACAGCTCCCCAGAACACCCCCAAAACAGGGCATGGGGCTCACCCCTGGGAGCCAGTTTGCTTCCACCCCTGTCACCACCAGCCATCAGGATGGTCCTTGGGCAAGCCGGGAGTCAGTGCTGAGGCACCCGGCAGCCCGGCTAGCTGGGAGCACACGTCTGGAAGTGGACACCCAACCAAGGACCTGGAACCAAGGCTGTCCTACACCCTGGCTGGGCAGCAAGAAAGAAATGCAGCGGAGTGGGGGCAGCCGTGTCTACACGGAACCTGGCTGTCAAGCTGAAGCAGAGGTGGAGAGTGACGAGGAGTACCTCCCTCTGCCTACTAGGCTCACACAAATCTCCAGCCTAGCCACGTATCTGGGTTCCAATCCTGATCCAGGTAGCCTGCGTGGCACAGCTGCCAATGCTCAGAGCTCCTCCGAGGCATCGGACAGTGAGGGACCCCCTTCCCTCCCATTGGACTACAGCCAAAGCCAGCTGCCCTCCGGGACAGCCCTCAGGAGGGCCCCAGTAGGACAGAAGCCCTGTTTTGTCCAGACCCAGAACTCCAGGGAGGCTCCGTGTACAGCAGGCAGCCAGGCTCGGGGTATCTCCTCTGGACTGCTCAAGGCAGCTCCCTCCTTGCCAGCCACATCGGAGCATCGGTCATTCTCAGACTCACAAGCAGGGGGACAGCCTTGCAAAGGAGAGCAGGGCAGAGAATCACTGCTGCAGTGTATGAAGGTAAACATGAGTGTGTCGTGGAGTTTGGTGGCTGGACTCTGTTCTTCCTCACCCCTCCCTGATCATAATTCAGCATTGTGCTGAGGGTGAGATGGGCTGCGGGTACTTGGTGGCCTGCCTAGCCATGGAGACTCCCAACTTATTCTCAGAGCTATTCCCCAAAGCCTTGGACTTGAAGAGGTGCCACTTTGGATCACAGGGCTCATCAGATTCATTTGGGCTAAGTAGTATAAACTGCAGAGTCCAGGCCATTCCTCTGGCCATGGGCTCTCCTATGTACCCTGTGAGGGTGCCCAGAGCTCCCATGCTGGCGTAGGCCAGGGGTATCAGGCACCTGTCTTTGGGGCTTTGATTCAATCACGTTTTCCCATTCACAAATGGTGGGTGCTCTGAGCTGCTGTGTGAGTGCTGCAATGTATGCTGAGGGCTTTGTGCCACTGGTCATCGGCAGCTTAGGAGGTGCTGTCCTCGCTCAGGCCTGGTGAGCTGGTGGCAGGATGGCCGGGAGGATGCCCCAGCTGTTTCCTGGCACACTTGGCACGAGGCTGCCCAGTGCCGTGTTTCGCTTTTAGTAAACAGGATAAACATCTCCACGTCCATGTGCCCTCCTTTGTGATAAAAACTCAAATATGCTGCTCCCAGTGGCTGGCAGGAGTCAAGATACCCAGTTTTCTAAAAAGTGGGAATAAAACAAGGTAAACAATTCATACCTTTGTTTTAAGCTGTAGGTTCAGCTTTGCCTTGTCTAGAGGCATATATGTTCATGATGTTGCCAGGAGCCATCTGAGTTGGCAGTGGTGCTGACCTGAATTCGTCTGTGGCAAGCTAATCTCTTCTAGGCTACCTCTTGCCCTTGCCCTATCCACACCTTGGTGGGTCTACTCCCAGTGAGGACTGGCTGTTCTCAGCATGTTCACTTTTGGTGTTACATCAAGGTGAGGGGATCCCTTCATGTTGGCCCAGCCGAGGTCTGAAGCACTGGGGTGGGGACAGGTGGTAGAGTTATAGCAGGGTGCACTTTCAGCTCCCGCAAGGTATTTTTAGCCTTTGAGAACATAAACAAGAGCTCATCAGTTCATGACATGTGTTCTGTCTACAGACATTCTGCTGTCAGCTGGAAGAGCTGATCCTCTGGCTGTATAATGTAGCTGACATTACCAACCACTTGGCACCACCCAAATCCAATCTGAAAGGTCTCAAGTCTTCTCTGCAGCTTTACCGGGTAATATTCGGGCCCGACTTTTAGTTGTTTGCTCCTAAGAGTGATTTGATTTTAAACCCCAAGTAAGAGATGTCTGTGTTGTGGTGCAGCTGTTTACCTGAAATCTAATGAGGGCCTTTTCCAATTCTTAGGTGAAACTGAAGTGTAGTAATTATCTCTCAGGCCACAGACTTGAGTAAATAGATTTAATATTAATAAACAACTATGGTGATTTGAAAAGTAAATCTTTTCTGGATGTCTCAGGAATTGATAGGTACAATCCCTAGACTGGTCTTATCTGCTACCAGAGGTTCAGAATTTTCAACACATTCTGATTGTTCTGTCCTCGTATTTGTCTCTCACATTGAGCAGTGCTTATGTAGAACTTGTCCAACACCAAAGACAGTTCTGTCAGACAGCACCAACGGTCCATAAAGATTTGAGCTGAAAATCATAGTGACTCTATAATGTGCATAGGGCATGTTGATGTACTGAGAGGTGCCATGCCCTCCTCAGAAGTGTTGTTTTTTTTTTTTGTTTGTTTGTTTTGGTTTTTGGGCCACACCCGGCGGTGCTCAGGGGTGACTCCTGGCTGTCTGCTCAGAAATAGCTCCTGGCAGGCACGGGGGACCATATGGGACACCGGGATTCAGGATTCGAACCAATCACCTTTGGTCCTGAATTGGCTGCTTGCAAAGCAAACGCTGCTGTGCTATCTCTCTCCAGGCCCCTCAGAAGTGTTCTTAACTTGAGGATAGATTTTAGAGATACCCTGAGCATTGTCAGTCATCTGGCTTCTGGCGCATCTGATTTCTAAACCTTTCTAAACTTGTGGTTGGTGGAACAGAGATAGGATCTATGATCTGTGCTTGATACTAGTCTAGAAAGTTTTCTAAGACAATTTTTTGACTGCCCATCACCTTATAGTAACCCAGAGCAAATGTTCAACAGAAAAGACCAAGCTTTATCCAAGCCTGAGCTAAACTGGGAGTTCACTATTGCTCCCAGAACCAGTTGGAGGGCAGGACTTTGCTTTTCAGTTTTGGCCAGATTTCCTCCAGGGGGCACTCTCGCTCGCCCTGTGGGAATGCCACGTCTCAGTCTGAAGTTCCTTGCATTCTAATTCTAGCCCCACATGTGTGCACGTCACTGCAGGGAGAGAAAAAATAAAAACCACCTTTTTGCGCACCTATGTCCTTTTTTTTTTTTCTTTTCTTCTTTTTGGTGTACCTCAGTGCGACCTTCATTATTCTAATCCTTCATTATCCCCACACACACAAGTTATATGTCCCTTAACTTCCATAGTGAACCAGAAGCATCTATTATACTCTACAGAGCCCCCCCCCCCCGGGGGGGGTGTCTCCGGGGGTCTCCCCTGCATTTCAGTCAAGTCTTCCTCTTACGTGTCATCCACACAGCTTTGGCACAGAATGGGGGTGTCAGTCCCTTACAGTATAGAATGGTGCATACATATATATGCATGTGTTGGCTTAATTTGTGTCTATATCTTAAATATGTGTTTGACTAACTTGATTTTTGGCAGCATGTGAACTACATAAAATAAATAAAATTTATGGCTATTAGAACAGGAAAACAAGAGTAAAATTAAAATGATCGGGTACAAAACCTTAACTGCCTGGCTCTGCAAGCCTGTACTTTATATTTTTTAGAAGCTAAAGAAATATTCAAAACAAAATCAAAGCAGCTACAAAGCTAGATAACTGCACTGTGTAACAAATTCTCATAGCTTCCTTGGCAAGGCAGATTATCTAGGATGTGGGTAGGATCCTATAGGCTAATAACAGCAGATCTCTTGTTTCTTCTCTACCAGATCCATGACAATAATAGTCTTCTTTGAGAATCTGAGAACTTTGAGTTTAGAGACCCCCTCTGAATTGTGGCTTTAGAAGGAAACCATGATTTCAACCTTTCCACAAGCCCACACTCAGCTTGGTGGGGGTGGAGATGGGGTTTTGTGAAAGTACAGAAAAAGAATTGACACTATATTTACTTTGAGCTTATTTAAACTATTAGGGGCTTTCTTCTATGTTAGAGGAGAATCAAGCTACCCTGCATGAAATATTTTCAAAATAAAATGCTAACGAAGTGTCTTTCTTTTTCTGATATGCTTCAAGCAATTTAAGAAAGATATAGCTGAACACCAGCCCCTGACGGAGAGTGTCTTGCAGAAAGGAGAAATTCTTCTTCAGTGCCTGTTGGATAATATCCCAGGTGAGTGACATGAGGTTTGAATCCAGTTCACAGTCAATCTTTCAGGAATCCACAGAAACATGTGTAATATCCCTCCCGAAGTCTCCCACTGTTGTAGATGCCTATGACCATCTGCTATTCTGTCCCTTACACCATCACTGCCCACTTAGCCACCTGAGGCAGTTTACTGTGATTAAGGTAAGCCAAGTAGAAGTTTTAGACCTGCAGCAGTTATATTCTTTTTTTTTTTTTTTTTTTTTTTTTGGTTTTTGGGTCATAACCCGGCGTTGCTCAGGGGTTACTCCTGGCTGTCTGCTCAGAAATAGCTCCTGGCAGGCACAGGGGACCATATGGGACACTGGGATTTGAACCAACCACCTTTGGTCCTGGATCAGCTGCTTGCAAGGCAAACGCCGCTGAGCTATCTCTCCGGGCCCAGCAGTTATATTCTTTTTTTTTTTTTTTTTTTTTTTTTTTTTTTTTTGGTTTTTGGGCCACACCCGGTAACGCTCAGGGGTTACTCCTGGCTATGTGCTCAGAGGTTACTCCTGGCTATGTGCTCAGAAGTTGCTCCTGGCTTGGGGGACCATATGGGACACCGGGGATCGAACCGCGGTCCGTCCAAGGCTAGCGCAGGCAAGGCAGGCACCTTACCTTTAGCGCCACCGCCCGGCCCCAGCAGTTATATTCTTGCCCTTGCTTTTTTACTTCCTTTGGTGACCTGCATAGGACTGCTAGGATTGGGGAGGGGGAACTTGCTTTTAGGAGGGAGGCTGCCAGGTAATGCTCAGGAGACCCAGAGGCAACATTGACAATTCTCAACCAACCTGGGCCATCATTTTTACCAATACAAGGGCCCAAGCATACCCTGCTGCTTGAATGTGTGGGGTGCCATGAATTTTATCTGGGCTGGGAGGTAAGCTAGACACGCACCTTAAAAACACTGTACTATCTTTTTGGACTGCTGGTTCCTGTCTTTTAATGTGTCCCTTTTGGAGAAGGTATTCAGAGTAGGCAATTTTTAGAATTCCCCAACACAGGCTGAACAAGTACTCTGGGGGAAGGTTTGTTTAAGGATCTGAGGAGTCTATTCTAAGGGAACAGACCAAAGGAAGAAATGACAGGCTGGTGTGGCATGCTAAGGAAACTCAAGGTCAACTTGCAAGAGGTGTTGTCAATTTGGAAAATAGAATAATCAGATATTAAGTACATTAAGCTTGCAACCTCTTGGTTCTTGCTGGACCTATGTAACTCCAGCCAGTGTATAACTGTATTAGATCAGATGACTGGACACTAGTGTCTGTGCGAGACCGATGGGAAAGATTACTTCATTCTGTGAAATAATCTATTCCTTTTACATGGCTCCAAGAAACATACTGAAAGATAATAATAAGGGTTTGCTGAATTCCACTGACCACACCCAAGAGGATGAAAGTCTAAAGGTGGAGGGGAGGAGACAGCCAGTTAACAGTTGTTCCCTGCCCTCTGCATTCTTCTGCAGCCTCAACAGCTCTCGATGTCAGGGGAACTTTGCCCCATGACACTGCACTGCTCTGCTTCCTAGGGGCTGAGTGCAGCCTAGCCAACCCCCATGTTCTGCCCATTTGTCTGTATCCTCTCCAAATACAGCTTCCTCTTTTCCTTCCTCTTGCTGGCAAATGTTGCAACTGTGGCAGGAAACTAGGGAGAGTGTTAACACAGCTGATAAAGGCACAGGAAGCTGGTTTAACAAAGAAAGAATTAAAGGGGGAAGTACAATCCCACTGTGTATTCTCCCAACCTAGCCCATCCCTTCCTCAAATGAAACTTTGACTTCTAGGAGTGAATATTGCCCTAACAATCTTGTTCTAGTCTGGTTTCAGATACTTTCCTCTTCACTTAGCACCTACAAAAAAAGGTCCACAAGCAGTCCATGATGGCTGCTAAGTGACATCCCCCAGCCAACAGAAACTACCAGGACTAGTAGTAGGACCTTGAATCCTGATCTTAGCACATTTGTTTCATTTAAGACAGCTAGCTGCTCACAGCATCTGGGTGTGGCTCAGTTCTCACCAGAGACCCATGCTGTGGGCCCCTCTGTGAATCATTTAAAAATAAGCTTGCATGTTGTTTTTGCCTAACTGCTTTGACCCTATCTCTCACCAGTGTTAAAGGATGTCCTCGAGAGAATCTCACAGCAGCCCAGTGAGCTGGAGAGCCACGCAGAACACCTGTATGACTCCCTGCTTGCCTCTCTGGATGTGTTGGCTGGCTGCACTCTCACTCCTGACACCACAACAAGGACACACACAGACAGCGACAGGAAGCTCAGCCTAGTGAGTATAACAAAATAAAATATTCCTGGAGCTGTGCTGAAATAAGATGCAAATCCGCTGTTAACTTGCTATGTCTTAGATAAAATCGTGGGAGAAGCCCCTGGTACTGAACAAGGGAGTTGTTCCTATAACAGAAATTCCTTCCTCAGTTCCAATTGTGTTTGGTGCCAATATCCTCAGTTCTACAACACTCCCTTCTCCACCCAATACTGACTTTATTCTGCTCACATAATCTGTAGAGTTATTCCTTCTCTGCTTGTCCCAAGAAATTTGTTCTATCTCTAATCAGTGCTTTCTTTTTTTGTTTGGGGACTACATTCAGTGTGCTTGGGGCTTACTCTGGCTCTGCACTTGAGACTATAGGTGCTAGAAGCTGAGGCTGCATCAGCCACATGAAAGGCACCTACCATCTGTTCTACCATTCTGATGCCATCAAACAACCCCAGAACCCAGTTACTGGTCACTCCCTGCACACACCCTTTTCCCACAAATTTCTTCTACAGGTTCACTCCAAAAAGGACTATGGGATAGATGGGCTAACATCCCTGGACACTTACAAGACAACTATACTCAGGAATGTTAAAAAGAATGATAGGAAAGGGGAGTTAAGAGAGCAGTGGGGGGGCCGGGCGGTGGCGCTAAAGGTAAGGTGCCTGCCTTGCTTGCGCTAGCCTTGGACGGACCTCGGTTCGATCCCCCGGTGTCCCATATGGTCCCCCAAGCCAGGAGCAACTTCTGAGCACATAGCCAGGAGTAACCCCTGAGCGTTACTGGGTGTGGCCCAAAAACCAAAAAAAAAAAAAAAAAAAAAAAAAAAAAAAAAAAAAGAGAGCAGTGGGGGGGGGGGGGGGGACTGGAGCAGTGGCGCAAGCCAGGGGTCTCAAACTCGCGGCCCACGGGCCATTTGCGGCCCTCTGTACAACATTTTGTGGCCCCGTCCTAGAGGAATATTTTTTTGTTTTGTTTTGTTTTAGTTGTTTGGGTCACACACACACACACACACACACACACACACACACACCGTGTTCAAGGCTTACTACTGACTTTGCACTCAAGGATCACCCCGACTTTGCGTGTAAGGCATCTCTGCCTTGCTCACGCTAGCCTAGGACGGACAGTGGTTCGATCCTCCGGCATCCCATATGGTCCCCCAAGCCGGGAGTGATTTTTGAATGCATAGCCAGGAGTAACCCCTGAGCGTCACCGGGTATGGCCCCAAAACAAATGTTATTGTCCACTTTGGTATTACACTGTCCACTGTCATTATGATTCTACACGGAACTTTCTCTAAACTTACTCTCCTACAAGCAAGTGTGAAGAAGCTCAAGAGATTTTCTAGGAGAGATGGTGGTGGTAAAGGGTATGAGGGGGATCTACTGTAGACAAGTTAATAGATATACGTCCATTTATGTCAAATACAGGAGTCACTATTTGCATTAAAGCAGTTTAAACAATGATTGAATTTGGGCATGAATGCTGGTAACTGCAGGTCTAATTTCTACCTGTAACCCTTTGTCTTCTCTTCCAGGCATCTTCTCAGGCAGAGATATAATCTAGTCAAAACCTGGTTGGTAGGAAGCTTTCAGGAAATTCTTTCAGCAAGAACCATGTTAATACAGAAATATCAATGAAGGGAGAAGCAACTTTACTAGCTTTAAAATGCCTTTTCTCTTCCCTTAAGTAAGGTTATTTGCCTACTGTTTTTTTATTTAAAATTAGTTGTTCCAAAATAAAAAAAAATAAAATTAGTTGTTCCAAACCAAGGTTTTCCTTTTGGTGCATCTCTACAAAGACTATGGCTTTGCATTTTTGAGAAAATGCTAGTAAAATTACTTTTGTATTCTAACCCTATATATTGTTAAAAAGAGCAGATAGGGACTGGAGAAACAATAAAAGGATTAAGATGGTTGCCTTGCATGTGCCATTGCCAAGTTCGATCTCAGGTACCACATGGTCCATGGGTAGCCCTGTTGGCACCAGAAGGCTCAAGCAGCATAACATCCTTGGCTCCCTAGCACAGTTGGCTGGGAATCCAAGATTACAAGGCCTCCCCACATAAAGCCCACCAGGAATGATCTTTAAGGAGAGTGAGGAGTGAATCCCTAGGTACCGCCAGCTCTACACATCCCTCCTCCTGAGCTAGCTAAGAAAGAAGGCGCCCAAAGACAGATCCTCTATGCTGTGCAGTATTTCCCACTCTAGCCTCCCATCATAAAATAGAATGCTCCCATTTGGAATGATTTGGCATATAATATGAGTGGGGGCTTGAAAAGGCATTCTTAAAATTTCCCCTTACCAAAAAAAAAAAAAAACACATAACTTTCAGGTCTAGAAAGAATGCAGTGGAGATTTTGCATAAAGTCAGCCCAGGTGTGACACCCAGGACCACATATGGTCCCCTAAGTCCCAGCAAGACTGACACCTGAGCACTGCTGGGTGTGGTCCCAAAACCAAAATAATAGTAATAACCTACTAGATATGATACAATAGATATGATAATAACATATAAGACTGTACAAAATAAAGTTTAAGGTTTATAAGACTCAGAAGATATTAGACTTCAAAACTCCAGACTGATAAGACTGTTATGATCTAAAACAATGGTCGGCAACCTTTTTTTTTTCAACTGAGCCAAATCTCACCAAAACCACGATTCAAGTTTATTTTGAGAGCCCCAAAGGGCACGCACTGACAGAAGCTAGGAGCAGAGTCCTGACTCCTGGAACGGCTGCCCGGCACACAGAAGAGCCAAATAAAAATTAAAGAGCCACATGTGGCCGACCACTAATCTAAAGAACATCTACAAATTACTTGGAGCTGTTAATGATACTTTTTGTTATCTTGAAGACTAAAGGGCTCCATCTGACTGCCTTAGTAATACTTAAAACAAAATGTTAGGGGAGAAAAAAGGAAACTGGGTTGGGAGTTTTAGTAAGTTGCTGATGAGCAATAACAGAATAATTATCAACCCTCCTTAAGGAAACCACTGAGAGGCTGCATCCCTCCATTCATACTCCGACCTTCTCTCCCCCACCCGCCATGGAAGTAGTCCAAGGTCAGACACAGGAAGGGTATCTATCCATTGCTACTCAGCCTCATTAACTACAGAAACCAAGAGCAGCAGCATGGGGGGTGGGGGTTGGGTCATTGTTACTTTGGAGTGGACCTCTTAAGTGGAAAGAAAAAAAAAGAGAGACTGGATCAGACACTTAGAGTCTATTTTTTTTTTTTTTTTTTTGGTTTTTGGTTTTTGGGCCACACCCGGCGGTGCTCAGGGGTCACTCCTGGCTGTCTGCTCAGAAATAGCTCCTGGCAGGCACGGGGGACCATATGGGACACCGGGATTCAAACCAACCACCTTTGGTCCTGGATCGGCTGCTTGCAAGGCAAACGCCGCTGTGCTATCTCTCCGGGCCCAAGAGTCTATTTTTTTAACTTGTGTTTGGTTCTGTGAATCAAATCCTGTTCAAACATGCAGCAAAAGCCCTAATTCTGTAATTTTAAAGCAAAATAACTAGCTACTGATGGTAACCAAATTTAGTAAAAGGTCAATGGGGTTACAAACATGGGAGGAAAACACATTCCCCTCACTACTCCCTCCCCAGTCTCCTAATAACTTGGATAATGTAATCGACTATGGCTTAAAGAATTCTTCATAATTTGATGGCAAGATGAGCACATAAAAGCCATTGATTTAACTTGATTCTCTTGAGTATGTGTGTGTGTATATATATACATATATATGTGTGTGTATATATATATATATATATACACACACACACACATATGTATATATATATATTGGTTTTTGGGTCACACCAGATGATGCTCAAGGGTTACTCCTAGCTATGCACTCAAAAATGCTCCTGGCATGGGGGACCATATGGAATGCCGGGGATAGAACTGAGATCAGTTCCGTCCTGGATTCACCACAAGTGCAAGGCAAACATCCTACCACTGCACTATTGCCCTGGCCCCTAGTTTATATACTCAATAATCCTCTCAGAACAAAACTTTTATACCTTCTTTAAAAGAAATTTGGGGGGTCCGGAGCGATAGCACAGCAGTTAGGCATTTGCCTTTCAAGCAGCCAAAACAGGACGAACTCCAGCTCGATCCTGGCATCCTATATGGGTCCCCCAAGCCTGTCAGGAATGACTCGGAGCCCAGAGCCAGGAGTAACTCCTGAGCACTGCTGGTATGACCAATAAACAAATACCATATTTTCCAGCATATAAGATGACCCCCTAATTTTACAGTTAAAACATAGGTTTAGGCCTATATTCGCTGTATAAGACAGAAGGTTCCTGTGCTGCAACTGTATGTACCACAGTGAGCCAATCACAACAAGCAAAGGTTCAAAGGTTAGACTGTCATAAACTTCCTCTCTGACTCTGGCCGATCTGAGCAGACTTTTTACAGTGTAGATTAGGTACAGCACATTGTCTAATTTGCATGCATAAAAAGCCTGCTTGGATTGGCTGAGGTAGAAAGGCAGTCCGAGCAGCCTTGCAGTGATTGGTGCAGGATCCAGTTGGAAATTCATTTGATGGCAATATCCAGTGTTTAGTGGCATATCGAAATGTTTTTCGGGATATACTCGGCGTATAAGACGACTCCTGATTTTCGGCTGACATTTTTTTCGTTTCAAAAGTTATCTTATACGCTGGAAAATACGGTAAATAAATTTAGGGCTTTAGTATTGGGAGCTAAGCCACACAAATGTTTTTGAAGTCCCAGGGCTCCAATCCAGGGCCCCACACTAGGTATCCACTCTACTATTGAGCCAGTATCCCCAGCCCTAAACCCACAATCTTATTTAACACATCTCACATCTCCTTATATGTTATTAATAAGTTTAAGATATTCTTAAACTTTATAGTAGTTGGAAACTACTTAATAAAGATAAGGACTACTATGTATGATCCAATAATACATTAAATGGACTGTTTCAAATGCCCCTTATTATTGGATTTACTATAATGCTTAAGGGTATGATCAAAATCTATTTCTGGGGCCGGCAAGGTGGCGCTAGAGCTAAGGTGTCTGCCTTGCAAGCGCTAGCCAAGGAAGGACCGCGGTTCGATCCCTGGCATCCCATATGGTCCCCCCAAGCCAGGGGCAATTTCTGAGCGCTTAGCCAGGAGTTACCCCTTAGCAGCAAACGGGTGTGGCCCGAAAAAAAAAAAAAAAAAACCACCTTCTACCCCTGAGCATCAAACGGGTGTGGCCCGAAAAACCAACCAAACAAACAAACAAAAAACCACCTTCTATTTCTGCTCTACTCTTTAGATCAGGGGTCTCAAACTCAACTTACCTGGGGGCGGCAGGAAGCAAAGTCGGGGTGAGGCAGGGCCGCATAAGGGATTTCACACACAAAAAAAGGGACAGCAGGCAGGAGCAGCGGAAATGACGTCTGCGCTAGGCGCAAAGTATTCGCGATTATTCGCTTACTGAATATTCGCAATAAAAAAATCGCATTAGTAGAAAAAAAATCGCATTAAACATTTGCATACTCCGAAAAGAACTGCTCGGGGTATGCGAATGTTTAATGCGATTTTTATTGCGATTATTCGGTAAGCGAATAATCGTGAATACTGCGATATTTGAAGGCGGGCCGCGAGTTTGAGACCCCTGCTTTAGATCAAAACAGTGAGATTTTAGATTTTTTTTTTTTTTTTTTTTTTTGGTTTTTGGTTTTTGGGCCACACCCGGCAGTGCTCAGGGGTTACTCCTGGCTGTCTGCTCAGAAATAGCTCCTGGCAGGCACTGGGGACCATATGGGACACCGGGATTCGAACCAACCACCTTTGGTCCTGGATCGGCTGCTTGCAAGGCAAACACCGCTGTGCTATCTCTCCGGGCCCAAGAGATTTTAGAAAATTAAATGACTTTTTTTTTTCATTTGGGGCCATATCCAGTGGCACTCAGAAATCACTCCTGGAGGGCTCCTGACCAAATGGAATGCCGGGGATAGAAACTGGGTCGGTTACATGCAAGGCAAATGCCCTACCCACTGTTCTATGACTCTAGCCCTAAAAGATGAAATATTCTTTGGGGAAAAAGAAATATTCTTTGGGGGAGGATTGGGGTTTTGACAACTTCTGATGTTGCTCGGGAGTTAGCCAGTGACTCTGGGAGGCCTACATTTGGAAATTACACCCAAAAACAAGTGCCTAACCCTTTTATTTTCTTCAGTCCCCTATAATTAATTTGGTTTAAAAAGACAAATAGAATTTATGGCATTTTTTCTTAAATTGGTAACATTTTATCTCCACTGCTATGGCTATATATTGGTACATGCCTCCCGACTAAATATGTTTAGGAGGAGTAAAGCCCATTTATTAATATTTCTTTGGTAGGCATAAAAAGTAGCTGTTAGGCCCCCGCAACCTCCAAAACGTTCCCAAATAGTACTATTTTACTGAGATGTTTTGAATATTTTTATTCATATCCTTTGAAATAAGGCATGGCCAGGAGTACTGACTCATAACCTGGCTGTGATTGCCACTGTATAGTATCAGCACACTATTAATTCTATCTAAAATGGTGCTTCAGGGGCTGGAGAGATAGCATGGAGGTAAGGCATTTGCCTTTCATGCAAGAGGTCATCGGTTCGAATCCCAGCGTCCCATATGGTCCCCCGTGCCTGCCAGGAGCAATTTCTGAGCATGGAGCCAGGAGTAACCCCTGAGCACTGCCGGGTGTGACCCAAAAACCACAAAAAAAAAAAAATAAAATAAAATAAAATGGTGCCTCAACAAGTGAAAGACCTCCCTTAAAACTCAAACTGAAATTGTTTTCAACTTAGGAAGATGTCACCAGCAGAAATGGTTTTCATGAGCACATGTGGTCAGGTTAAGTCAAATAGCCTGGCTATTCAATGTCTAAAGAAAATAGTGGCTTACAGTGACAACCAAAGTTATGAAATCCTCATTTACCTGTAGTGACATTTCACAGTAATTTTTTTTTGGGGGGGCCACACCCGTTTGACGCTCAGGGGTTACTCCTGGCTATGTGCTCAGAAATCGCCCCTGGCTTGGGGGGACCATATGGGACGCCGGGGGATCGAACCGCGGTCCTTCCTTGGCTAGCGCTTGCAAGGCAGACACCTTACCTCCAGCGCCACCTACCCGGCCCCAAAATATCTTTTTTTTTTGTTTGTTTTTGTTTTTGGGCCACACCCGGTGACGCTCAGGGGTTACTCCTGGCTATGCGCTCAGAAGTCGCTCCTGGCTTGGGGGACCATATGGGATGCCGGGGGATCGAACCGCGGTCCTTCCAAGGCTAGCGCAGGTAAGGCAGGCACCTTACCTCCAGTGCCACCGCCCGGCCCCTTCACAGTAATTTTTAAAACTGAAAAGATTAAACTCCACAGGGAAGAAAGTACTAAGAGGTGGTGGGTTGGCAGTGTTGAGAACTGACTGCTTATTATAGCTCTAAGTCAATCAGGGCAATTTTAAAATGTAACGAGGAACATAAAAGGTTGCTACAAGGTAATTTCAGTCCAAGGCGGCTGTCCTTCTGCAGGATTTTCTTAGAGCTTGTCACTGTTTAAGTTTTACATTTGTGAACGTTAATTTGCGGTCTCCACTTAAATACAAAAATCTATTAATTTTAGATAGTTAAAGCCAGTGGTTTGAAATGTTTGTATTTGGAAACAGTTGGATTTGTTGGCATTTCATAAACACCAACAGCGAAACATGCCGGAAGTGTCTTGTGGTAAGATCCAGACTGTCTTGACTGTAATGTATGTAAATATACTTGCTGACAAACCAAGTTTTGAGTAACTGTTTAAAAGTGCATGACATCAAGCCAACATTTGTATAAATTTGCGTCAAAAATATTTTCTGAGTTTTTACCCTACTATATGTATTGATAAGGCAAAAAACAAACTTATTTATGACATTAAAAAGATCATTGTTCAAATACCCATTAATTTCAATTTTTCAGCTGCCTCATAAGAGGATGAATAGATCCAACAAGCACGTCTATAATACAAAGTAAACTATGATTTTATTGTGAAATTCTCAGATGGAAAATGTAATTTGAATATTTATTCTGTCCATTTTATTTTTACAATACTCTGACCACTTATTTTTGTACCATGTATTCCAATTGCCGGTTTAGTGAAAATAAAGGAATCTATTAAATTTTGGTTTGTTTTAAATTTTTAATCATTGAATTAAAGAAGAAACCTTAACTGTGCCAGGTCAAAAAGAATGCCTGGCTGCTGCTACCTCACTTCTTCCCCACCCCCTACCCCCACCTGAGAAACGATCCTTGACTCCTCTCACTTTAAAATGCCAAGTCAGCAAACAATTTTGTTTCCCACAATAAAAACAAACCCTAGGATCTAAGGTCCTATTTAACAAAATTTTCAAATGTGCAAAATTCCACTGAAATAAATATATTTCTTTCATTTATTCCTACTCAGTATTCATGTTTTCAGTTAATTTGTATGGTTATAATTTCTAAAATTAGGGCAATCACAAACAATAAATTTCTTGCTTTCTTTCTATTTCAATGCTTTAACTCTCCCCCAAATCTGAGTTATACAATTGTGGAGGATAACACAGCTGACATCTGAGTCCAAGCATGGAAAAAAACAGCACTGAACACAGCAGTCTGATCACTTGCCAATTAAGAAAGGTGTGCTGTATTCTACCTCTACCACAGATGAACAAAATAAAGCCATTTCAAACAGCTTTAGAGAAGGATCAAGGTATTAATAGGCTAGCTAACATATATTCTACACTTGTTTTCCTTACAATTTAATCTCCCCAGCCCACTAAGCTTTGCAAAATCCATTCAGAACACACAAGCATCCCTAAATCATTTATTAGGTGTATTATCTGGAAAGCATATTAGAAACTGCTCTAGATAAGGTCTATATGCCCTGTTGCACACATAAATGGCTGTTTTGATATAATGCAGGACCATTTCCTTTTAACCATAAGAACTGAAACAATACTTATCACCATACAATTTGATATAACTTCCAATAAGTACAATATTTATTAAACATATCTTTCCATTGTTTTGTTACATAGTGTGCAACAAATTACAATATTCTGCAGCCACAAATTATATGCAGATATGAAGAAACTATTAATCATAGTGTAATCTTTCCATTTATAACTCTACAAGGAAGAACTAGCAAATCAGATCTTACATATAACATCTCACTAAACTTTATGCATGGAAAGTGACAGACACTGTTTGTGCTGTTGGATACAAAATGGCTGAACTTCATCTTCAGAAGACTAAACCTGACATCTAAACATGCCAATAGAAACATCAAAACAAAATATATTCTAACCAACCACGGGAAAACAGTCTGGTATCAGGAAAGCAACAAAGATTACACACATTATTTTATAAACCAGCACACAAAGGTTTAAAACAGTTCTGAAAATGAAGTTAGCTGTCTTGAGTCAAGGGAATAAAAAAAAAGTCAGTATTGACCATTTACAATCTCTGACCTTTGTGGAGACGGTAAGAATCTGTTGTAGTGCAGCTACATACAGTACAATTCAGGCAATTTTGTTTTTTCACTTGGGTTCAGATTGCAAATTCATTGCTGTGAGAAAAAGGATGGAGGCAAATTTTAGCAGCAACCTCCACCTGACTGCTTGACTGGAGTGCTCTGAATTTTAACATTGGACTTCTCTGCACCACCAGCTGTTGCTCCAGGACCCATTCGCTTTTTAATCTCAGCTGCCATAGTCATGAAAGACTGTTCTACATTCGTTGCATTCTTAGCACTGGTTTCCAAGAATGGAATTCCAAGGGAATCAGCAAATTCCTAAGGAAATAAGGCACAATTAACAGATTAATATTTTTCATTTGGTCTACTGCTACCATCTAAAATAGAAAGGAAGAGCTGAGTTCCCAAATGAAGCCGCCTGCCCTCTCATATCATCGTCAGAGTATTCTAGTGCAATGATTTCCAAAACTGAAGTAAGTCTATGACCATTGTACAGTACATACATAATTCAAATTCAATTTTAAGTCCAAACTTAAAAACATACCTTTGCTGTTGTGTAGTCTACAACTTTCTTTGTAGTCAGATCACATTTGTTCCCTACCAACAACTTGTTGACATTTTCACTGGCATAACGATCTATTTCCTGCAGCCATTGCTTAACATTATTGAAGGATTCCTGAAAAGGCATTTTAAAGAAATATGATTCAGAACACAACGGCTCTAATAAAGCAAGTAATTACAGAAATTAATGGGGCCATACAATAGTATAGGAGGTAGGGTTCTTGCCTTGCATGTGGCCCTCTTGGATTTGATCCCCAGCACTCCAATGGCCCCCAAGAGTAATTCCTGAGAGCAGAGCCAGGAATGACCCCCAAGCAGCACCAGCTGATCCAAAAACCAGAAAAGCATAATCAAAGGGAAAAAAATCTTTTTGGTTTTAAGACTAGTGTTAACAACTCTATCTACAAAATACATAAGAGGTGAACTGATAGAATGGGCTGAAGCGATAGCACAGGGATAGAGCATTTGCTTTGCATGCGGCTAACCCAGGATAAACCTGGGATTGATCCCCAGCATCCCATATAGTCAGTCTCCTGCGCCTGCCAGGAGCCATTTCTGGGCGCAGAGCCAGGAGTGACTGAGTGCCGCTGGGTATGGCTCAAAAAAAAAAAGAAAGAAAAAAAAAAAAACAGCTATATGAGAGCCAAAGAGAAAGCTGAGTTTAGAAGTGCATGCCTTACATGTGGCATGACTCTAAGTTCTATCCCAGTATCACATCCCAGGTAACCTTCAGGTACAACAATGGAGACCTCCCAAGTACCAAAGATTGGTCATAGTGGGGATCATCCCTAAGCAGCAACATATATCACAGGACCCTTGTATGGAACTGTCCAGTACCACAAGAAGGCTCCCTGAACAGTATGAATAGGCATCCTCCTCAAAAATTAATAAAATGACTTGATAAATGAGTTTAAAAGAAACCTAAAATTTGAAAGCTAAAGGATAAAATACATAAATGGGGAATATATCTCAACACTAAAACTTATGCAAATCTAATAGTTCTGAATATGCAATTTAAGTGTGAAATATAAAACCTTTCTGTAAAATTGAATAAAGTTTTGGTTTATAAGCCAGGAATAGCCCTGGGTTAGACCTCTGGCATCCAAACAAAATTTGTTCCATAACAAGACAATTTCCAAGTTCCTATTTTAGGGGAAAAAAACCTTTCATTTGTCAATTTTTTTTTAGTTTAACATCCCTCTCTCCCATTGTTTATTAGTATATGGGCTGCTGAAGTGAGCGCACATTAATATCCCCATACTGTATTTATTTAGCCATACCTGCTATGCTCAGGATTTACTACTGGCTCCATACTCAGGAATTATTCCTGGTGGTCATGGGGAACCATATGGGTTCACTTGCCTCTGATAGTGAGGCAAGTGTCTTACCTGCTATACTATTACTAATAGTATAATATTAATACCTCACTGTTGATTACACTTTCAAGCAACATGACATTTTACTGAAGGGAATAGACCTCAAAAAGCTAAGAGAGCCCTTTCTGGGCCCGGAGAGATAGCACAGCGGCGTTTGCCTTGCAAGCAGCCGATCCAGGACCAAAGGTGGTTGGTTCAAATCCCGGTGTCCCATATGGTCCCCCGTGCCTGCCAGGAGCTATTTCTGAGCAGACAGCCAGGAGTAACCCCTGAGCACTGCCGGGTGTGGCCCAAAAACCAAAAATAAAAAAAAGAGAGAGCCCTTTCTTACTGCATTGGTATTGGAATCCCAGAGGTTGGTGGGGATTGCAGTCCAGAACTGTGGGGAACTGGGGGAAGATGGGGTGGCAGGTAATAACCTGGGGTTAGACTACATTCACAGTTGTTGTTATTTAAGCCTTGACATCTTGGTGAAAGATGTCAGAATATAAACGTAATTCAGGGTAGTAGAGGTTGTCTGTTTTTGTTTGGGGACCACACATGTGATGCTCAGGCATTACTCCAAACTCTGCACTCAGGAATTATTGCTGGTGGGGCTCAGATCATATATGAGATGTCAGGGATAGAACCTGGGTCGGCCACATCCAAATACAGCACAGGCCACTGTACTATCACTCCACCCTCCAATACTTATAATGGTAATCTAAAGTCTGAGTCTAGTTAAATACTAAATAGCTGACTTTACATTGATGTAAAAGTAACGTTTGCTACCAGAAAATATCTAATTTTCAATGTTTATCTTTTATTTTTGATCAAAAGAACAGTTTATGGTCCTTGGATCACATTCTTCATTCTTTGCGTCTCCCTGCCTTCAGATTTTTGCTAGCTTCATATAGTCATCAAATGTGCCCTCTAAACCACATCCTCCAGGCACAGAACAACCTTCACCCGCATCCTGCTTTTGGAAATTCCAGCAGGTTTAATTAACAGGCAAATTTCTCTTATTAACACCAAGCAATATATTATCCCAACAGTTTCTTATTAACTCTTGCCAAATGATCAGTTTAGTTGCTGATAAATATAACCATCTCTTGAAAGCAAATGTAAAACCGATTACCAAATGTTCTATTTACTAAAGGCTGATCAATCCACTCAAATGAAGAATGGAAGAAAAATATATACTGGATTCAAAAGATTAATGCTTTTAAATGTTTAGTGATTCATTTTTAGAGAGGGACAAAAATTTTCTGCTTTATAAATAAAATGATCAAAATACAAAATAATAGTATATTTTGCTTCGGGGTGTGCCCAGGGTTTACTCCTGGCGCTGAGCTCAGGAATCACTCCTGGCAGGAGTTGGGGACCAAATGGTAAACTAGGGAACTGAATCCAGGTTGGCCATGTGCAAGGCAAGCAGCCTATCCACTGTACTACTGCTTGGCCCAAGAATATTTAACTTAACAGTAACTTTCTAATTTGTCCCTATTAAAACAATTTCCCCCTGGAACTTACCTGATCTGTCACATCATACACAACTATGATGCCATGGGCTCCTCTGTAATAACTGGAGGTTATTGTTCGAAATCTTTCTTGGCCAGCTGTATCCCACTATTATAAAACAATCAAGAAATCCAAACAATTCCATTAAAGAATAAGGAAAAGGGACAGAGGGAAAACAGTTTAGTTGACATAGTTAGATTATCAGAATTTGAAACAAAAACAGTAGCCTTCAATGTTCATCCTACTGAACTGTCAAAATGCATAAAGGTCCAGAATAGAAAAAAGTGATTAGTTCATGGCAATAATGTAAAATTAACATCCTCTAGAACAGGGGTCTCACATTTTGTGGCCCTGCCCTAGAGGAATTTTGTTTTGTTTTGTTTTGTTTTAGTTGTTTGGGTCACACCCCCCAATGTTCAAGGCTTACTACTGACTTTGCACTCAAGAATCACTCTGACTTTGCCTCCTGCGGACCCCAGGTAAATTGAGTTTGAGACCCCTGCTCTAGAATGAGCAATTATGTTATACCTTTCACATTCATTACAGTCTTTTCAACATTGTGCAAGCATCAAAAGCTTAAATGAAGTTCTGCTATCTATAAAAGGCCTACAGCCATGCTGAATTACAAATGCTGCTCAATAAAATATTTCCTTTTTTCCCATTAGCGTCTTATACAGATAAATAAATCAACAGTCCTCTGTGCACATTAACATAGAAGCATAGCATAGCTCCAGTTTTAAAGAGTAAAATTTTTGATGTTTCCTTGACACTTGAAAACTGTATGTAATTATTCTTCATAATCCCACTGTAATTGATTTTACAACGTTCCTTTCTTCCACTGATAAAGGGATCTATCTCCTATGGATGCGGCTACATTTCACTTTTCTGTTCCTCTAGGTTTTTATGAATGCCTGGTAATTTAAGAATTTCCATAAATGGGGGCTAAAGTAATCGCACAGTGGTAGGGCATTTGCCTTGCAAACAGTGACCCAAGATAGGCCTGGGTTTGATCCCTGGCATCTGATATGGTCCCCCAAGCCTGCCAGGAATAACCAAAGTACCACGAAGTAGAGCCCAAAAACAAAAAAAAATAAAATAAAATAAAAGAATGAAACTGAGTCCAAAGTTTTCAAAGGGCTTTCATATAAATTTTGTTCTCACACTTATTAGTATCATCACTATTTTAGAGCTAAGAAATTGAGTCTCAGGAAAAAGTAATTACACCAACCATTTGTTAGTAAGTATCAAAATCAAGACAATACAAGTTTGGAGCAGCTGAGATAGTATCAGCAATGAAGGCACTTGCCTTACTAGCAGTGGATTCTCAGTACTGTGCATTGCCATGGTTACTCCTGGGCACACAAAGCCAGGAACATGACTGAGCACCACTGAATGTGGCTCCAAAACAAACCAAATTTCTATTTAAATATTATCAGTTTCATGATTATTAAGGGAAAAAAGTCACTGGTTTCCTATGTCACCTTAAACCAACAGTCTATTTAAAAAGATACTCAAAAAAGGGGCCAAAGAGATAGTATAGCGGTAGGGCATTTGCCTTGCATGCAGCTGACCCAGAAGGGACCCGGAACCCAGTTCAATTCCCGGCACCAATATGGTCCCCCAGCCTGCCAGAGGTGATTTCTGAGTGCAGAGTGAGGAGTGACCCCTGAGCACCACTGGCTGTGACCCAACAACCAATCAATCAATAAATAAAGGTTCTAATAAAAAAAAAAAAAAAAAAAAAAACAGGAAAAAAAATCCATATACTTGGAATTATTTTACTGATCATAGATAGGTCCACAATGGTTAAATTGTACATTGTACTACAACTGTTTTTTTTTTTTTGGTTTTTGGTTTTTGGTTTTTGGTTTTTGGTTTTTGGGCCACACCCGGTGACGCTTAGGGGTTACTCCTGGCTATATGCTCAGAAATCTCTCCTAGCTTGGGAGACTATATGGGACGGCGGGGATCAAACCGAGGTCCATCCCAGGCTAGTGCGTGCAAAGCAAATGTCCTTCCACTTGTGCTACCACTCTGGCCCCTACAACTGCCTATTTTTTAATTAAGGATTGGGATATAAAGTTAGGTAAAATGGGGGGGTGTAATGAAGGGTGGAAACTTAAGGGACCACTAACTGGTAACTTAATTCTACTAGTTAACTGTAGTTAACTCTAAGCAAGTGTTCTCAGTATTTTATGAGCTATATAAAACAAGCATATTAAAAATCTTGTTACTTTCCAGAATTTTGTTTCTACAGATTTGTTCATACTATCTATGAAACCTTTCTCTTAAAATTTCTCAGTTCCACAATATTCACAGTAAAATTCTAACAAAATTATCCAACATACTTTCATTAAGGGACAAAGTAAACTTAGCCCACTGATAAAAGCATAAGAAAAAAATTAGATTCATGTTTGACTTAAAACATGAAAATGGAGAAAAAATGTACTTCAGATGAATAGATAACTCCATAAGGAAGGTACTCAGATAAATCCTTTTCAATCTAAACAATTCTACCATTCATAGATACATGGTTAAGATACAAAATTTTGGGGTATTTAAGAAAGAATACTGTTTACCTAAATCACTTCCAAATAATTTTTATAGTTCCAAAATTTTACTTACTATTTGAAGTTTGATTGTTTTCCCATCTAACTCTATAGTTCTTATTTTAAAATCCACACCAATTGTGCTGATGTAGCTTTCTGTATATGTATCATCCTAGAGGAGGAAAAGTTGGATTATAATTAATTCAAAAGAATAATGCTTATTATTTTTATCTATGAAGTTGGCAAAAACTATAAGGCACAACATACTGAGAATAGCCATTCTATCCTACTTTGGTACATCACTTCGAAAAAAACTTTTATTTTTTTTTTTGGTTTTTAGGTTCACACCCAGCAGCGCTCAGGGATTAATCCTGGTTCTACACTCAGAAATTGCTCCTGGCAGGCTCGGGGCACCATATGGGATGCCGGGACTCGAACCACCATCCTTCTGCATGCAAGGCAAACATCCTACCTTCATTCTATCTCTCCGGCCCAAAAAAAAGCTTTTTATCTTCAATGATTAAAAATAATTTAGAGGGCCAGAGAGATAGCATGGAGATAGGGCATTTGCCTTGCATGCAGAAGGTCAGTGGTTGGAATCCCGGCATCCCATATGGTGCCCCGAGCCTGCCAGGAGCGATTTCTGAGTGTAGAAGAAGTAACCCCTGAGCACTGCAGGGTGTGACCCAAAAATAAAACAAAACAAAATAATAATTTAGAGGTTGGTGATGTTAATCTGTAGAAGAGAAATCTTACATGTATAAGTTACTGGCAACACCAAAAAATATATACATTTTTAAAATTGCTAACTCATATTCCCTTGTCTCTCCAATCCAATTACATTCATCACAAAGCAATGATCATGTCATTTTCATGTATATTTTACTCAGGGCTGGGCAAACAGATTAAATGAAAGAGCATATGCCCAGCATGTGAAGGACTTAGTACAATTCCCAACACCACAAGAATACTGCTCCCAGGGTACACAAAGGTAAATTCTGATAAGAGTAAGACTAGGTTTTCTGTACTGCACAGGATGGTCCCTATTAAAAAATAAAGCATTTTATAGTCTTTTGAATATGACGGTATAATACACTCTGTATTATAGTTTATATTATATTACTATATTATTATCATGGTTTATATATGTACTTTATATGCTCCAGAAGCCAACAGTTTTGACATTTGTTACTGTAATCTGGAATCAAACCTCGCTTCCACACTGGCTACGAAAACACCTTTTTATCAGGGGTGGGGGGCACGTACTAAGGGGTTACTGCTGCTCTGCACTCAGAAATTATTCTTGGCAGACCCCGAGAATATATGGGATGCTGAGGTTTGACCCCGGATTGGGCATATGTAATGCAAATGCCCTATCCACTGTGCTATTGTTACAGTCGCTGAAAACCCACTTTTTAAATACTTTTTGCTAATGCCAATTTGTTTTCTAAAAATTCTAATATATTTAACATTAATTTTGATATAGTAAATGTATTTTCTTATAAAATATTTCACCTAAGTTAGTCTCCATGTTTTTATTTTACTGATGGTTTCATTTTAATTATATATAATGAAATTATCTGGCATTATCTTTACTCACATTACCTGAAATATCATATTAAGATGAGACACTGTTATGCTCATAGTGACAATGTAAAGTTTTAGAAAACATTATTTCCCCTTATAAATCTGAAAATTATTACAAAGACTAACTTATTTTCCCTAAAAATGTCAGTTCATAAGAGAAAATGTCTGCTAAATATCTAATTCTACATAATATTTCTACAAAGATTTTCAATTTTTACTTAGCTTTCAGATAAAAAAACAATACAATAATGAAAAAAAAACAGCTAGTTAAAAGTTCACAATCCAAAACTAGATAAAACAAGTGTTTTTCTTTTTTTTTTTTTTGTTTTTGGGCCACACCCGGTAACGCTCAGGGGTTACTCCTGGCTATGCGCTCAGAAGTTGCTCCTGGCTTGGGGGACCATATGGGACACCGGGGGATCGAACCGTGGTCTGTCCAAGGCTAGCGCAGGCAAGGCAGGCACCTTACCTTTAGCGCCACCACCCGGCCCAAGTGTTTTTCATTTAAGACAACACATTCTGGTATGAAGTAAATGTGCTTCATGCAATTATCCTTTTTTTTTTTTTTTTTTTTGGTTTTGGTTTTTGGTTTTTGGTTTTTGGTTCACACCGGCAATGCTCAGGGGTTACTCCTGGCTCTATGCTCAGAAATCGCTCTTGGCAGGCTCGGGGGACCATATGGGATACTGGGATTTGAACCACTGATCTTCTGCATGCAAGGCAAATGCTTTGCCTCCATGCTATCTCTCGGCCCTACAATTATCCTTTCTGTGGTCCAATGGCAGTGGTTTATCAGAACGTATTAACGTTAGTATCGCAATTATCCTTTTTATCGCACAGCATTTGATTTTTAGTAAAAATTTTTCTCTTTGCTTTCTGTTATGTTTAGTAGATCAACCACCAGTTGTGCCCTCAGGATCTCGCACAACTAAACCAGTGTGCATAACACAGCATGTTGCCACAGTGCAAGAAATTAAGCGTAGGAGGCAGCAGCCGTTCTATCACTGGGCAATATTGAAAAAAAAAAAATACTTCAGAGATCTGGCTGGAAAAGATCTCAAGAGACTGAAGAACATGCCTGAGTGCTCAAGGCATAGTATGATTCATGACTCCAAATGGCCTCCACAAGTGGTGATGAAGTGAGAACACAGCATGCCTACATATCTAGCACCTTATCACTGATCTATTGGGCCTTCATTTAATTTGCCAGACCTACTATCCTTGAGTGTATGTATCAAGACATAAGAAGTAGGGAGACATAATTAATGAAATTAACAAAAATAACACTGAGTCTTCTTTTGAAAAAAAGAAGGTCATTTTTATTGTCTTAGCAAATATATTGTTAGTGTAAGGATGTAAATACCATTAACAAGTGTAGTTTGATGGGGCTGGAGTTATCACAGTGGTAGGGTGTTTGTTTAGCTCTAGCACATGGCCAACCCGGGATAGACCCAGGTTCCCCAGGTTTGATTCCTGGCATGCCATATAGTCCCCCGAGCCTGCCAGGAGTGATTTCTGAGCACGGAGTCAGGAGTAACCCCTGAGTGCTGCAGGATGTGCCCCCCCCCCTCCAAAAAAAGGACAAACAAGTGCAGCTGGAGAGATAGCACAGCAGTAGAGCATTTGCCTTGTATGCAACCAATCCAGGACCAACAGTGGTTCAAATCCCAACATCCCATATGGTCCCCCAAGCCTGCCAGGAGCGATTTCTGAGTGCAGAGCCAGGAGAAACCCCTGAGGGCTGCCAGATGTGACCCAAAAACAACAAACAAACAAAAAAAGTGTAGTTTGGGGTACAGCATTAACCTGATATATATTAAAATAGGCTAGCACCTTTACCACCGTGGCTTTTCCATCAGAGCAAATGTCAACATCATAAAAAACAGCAAGGAAGCAGAAAGATAGGATAGCAGATAGGGCTTTTTTTCGCCTTGCACAGGGCAAGAATTGATCTTCAGCATTCCAATAGGGGTGTTGAAAAACAGAATTTAAAGAAAAGGAAGGAGGATGCGAGGGAGAGGAAGCAGCAACAACAATCTTTTGTCTTAGTGTGATAACAAGCTCAATGTTCTAAAACCCTTGTAGAATTTTTTTGGATTTTGTTTTGTTTATGAGGCACACCCAGTGATGCTACGGGCTTACTTCTGACTGCACTTAGAAATTATTCCTAGCAGTGCTGGGGACCATATGGGATGCCAGGAATAGATCCCAGGTCAGCATAAGTCAAGTCAAGAGTTCTACCTGCTGTACTATCTATCTCTCCAGCCCCTTGAAAAGTCAAGGGTCTTTGGTCCATACTTTGACCAACCATCTTCACGTTGAAAATAATATATAATGTATTTTTTAAAAGCATTCTATTATGGGGCCGGGCGGTGGCGCTCGAGGTAAGGTGCCTGCCTTACCTGCGCTAGCCTAGGAGACGGACCGCGGTTCGATCCCCCGGCGTCCCATATGGTCCCCCAAGCCAGGAGCGACTTCTGAGCGCATAGCCAGGAGTAACCCCTGAGCGTCACCGGGTGTGCCCAAAAAACCAAAAAAAAAAAAAAAAAAAAAAAAAAAATATTTAAAAAAAAAAAAAAAAGCATTCTATTAAATTTTTGTTTGAAAAGTCATTTCCATCAAGCCACCTTCAAATTGGGTCAACTATTTTTTCTTACATTTCATTACATACATAGGAATTACTTAAGTAATTTCACGTAATTCTACCAATTTCACCTCTACCAAGACCACCTGATGATATATGCATATAAAAGCAGTAAAATCTATTCTACTTAAGAGTCCAAGATATCACTAGGGGTGCATACATGGATGCTTTAAACATACAAATTCTGTGGGAGAAATTCTGAATAAAAATGTCTAATTTGTAGGCAAGAGAGATAGTACAGCGGTAGGGCAATAGCCTTGCATGCGGCTGACCCAGGAGGAACCCAGTTCGATTCTCAACATCCCATATGGTCCCCCAGCATGCCAAGAGCACAGAGCCAGGAGTAACCCCTGAACACCACTGGGTGTGACCCAAAAACCAATCAAGTTTTTTTAAAAAAATGTCTAATTTGTTTACCTAGAAAATATACAGCATTAATGTATATAAATTTCAACTTACTGCAAACCTAAGGAGGAGGCAAGACTTTCCAACACCAGAATCACCAATCAGAAGTAACTTGAATAAATAATCACTGTAAAAAAAAAAGAAACCACATTAATGAAATGTATACTACACTAAAGACAACAAAATCATAACCAAGAATATTTATTCACCAAAGAAGTATTTCAGTTTCTGAAAAACCCATATATGACTTAACAGAAACCAAAGCTGCAACCAACAACAAAGCCCTTTTGAGGAGTCATTAATGACTGAATTATTTAAAGTAAATTAGGTAATTCCACCCATGATTCCAGAGATCAGTGAACTTTCACTATAAAGGAAAGAAAGAACACAGTAAGTATCTCAGAAAGGCCAAAAGAGCTAGATAAATCCTACTCTGCATTATTAGAACTTGACTTGTTTCCATTGTTTGTGTCAATGAGATAAATCTTTCCCTCAAATACTAATATTACACAATAATAATTATTATTTTAGGCCACATACAACAGTGCTCAGGGTTTACTCTTGGCGCTGCTCAGGGGAGGATATGAGGTGCTTGGGAATTGAACCTAGCTAGCCATGTGTGAGACAAGTATCCTACCCACTGTAGTATCTCCCAAGATTCTTCAAATCATTTCATAGTAATCATCCAAAGAAGAAACTTTAAAAAAAAAAAAAAGGACCATTTGTACTGGGAGGGAAAGCTGTTCGGTGGTAGAATACTAATATTCCTTGTGAAACACTGGGTTGAATCTTCAGTACCACTCAAAAATAAAATGTAATCATTTCGTTTCTGAAGCATATAATATGGTTTAAACTAGAGATGCTGCAAAAAAAAAAAAAAAGAGGTTATTTATACAAATAAAAAACTATTAAAACATTGAAGCTTGTATTTAAAGCACTCTTCAGAAAACATTGTAGAGAGGGGCCTGGGAGATAGCACAGCAATAGAGCATTTGCCTTGCATGTGGCCTGATTAAGGACAGATAGCGATTCAAATCCTGGCATCTCATATGGTCCCCATGCCTGCCACGAAGGATTTCTGAGCACAGAGCCAGGAGTAACCCAAGTGCCACCGGGTGTGACCCAAAACATATATATTGTAGAGTAGGCAGGGACCAGAGCAATTATCACAGCATGTAGAGTGTTTGCCTTGCAAGAGGCCAACCAAGCTCTTTCTCCAGAATTCCACATGACTCTCCAAGCCACCAATATCTGAGCTCAGAGTCAGAAGCAGTAGCCCCTCAGCACCAACAGGTATGGTCCCAAAACAAATAAACAAACAGAAAATATTGTAAGGTAGGCTCTTTATATGCATTTACTATTGGTAGGTCTATTTAAAAGCGATCCATTCCAGGGCTGAAGTGGTGGTGCAAGTGGTAAGGTATTTGCCTTGCCCACGCTAGCCTGGGATGGACGGGATGGACCGCAGTTCGATCCCCCAGCATCCCATGTGGTCCCCAAGTCAGGAGCACGGAGTATCACCCAAAAACAAAAAACAAAATTAAATTAAATTAAATTAAAATTAAAAAAGTCCATTCCTAAGTATCAAGTATTTCTTCATGAAATCCAGTATCCAATAGAATTCTTCACAGATCCTTCCACATTTTAATCTGTTTGACAATATTCTTTTGAGTAAATTCAAAATGACAAAAATCCAAAATTATAAATCTTTACATAATTTTGGGGCCAGAGCACAGTGGGTAGGGTTGTCTTACATGCAGCTGATCCAGGTTCAATCCCCAGCATCCTATATAGTTCCAAGGGCCTGTCAGGAATTATTTCTCAGTGCTGAGACAGGAGTAACCTCTGAGCACTACTGGGTGTGGCCCAGAATATATATATTTATATAGAATATATATCATGTATATATCCATACACATATATGTATATATGTATATACATGATTTTCAATTTTTTTTTTTTGTTTGTTTTTGGGCCACACCCGGTAACACTCAGGGGTTACTCCTGGCTATGCGCTCAGAAGTCGCTCCTGGCTTGGGAGACCATATGGGACACCGGGGGATCGAACCGCGGTCGTTCAAGGCTAGCGCAGGCAAGGCAGGCACCTTACCTTTAGCGCCACCGCCCGGCCCCTTGATTTTCAATTTTGTTCATATTTTTCATTTTAAAAATTTCTACGTTGGGGCCAGAGCTGTGGCACAAGGGGTTAAGTGTCTGCCTTGCCTGTGCTAGCCTAGGACGAACTGCGGTACAACCACCGGGTATCCCATAATGGTCCCCCATACCAGGAGCAATTTCTGAGAGCACAGCCAGGAGTAACCCCTGAGCGTCACCGGGTGTAGCCCAAAAACAAACAAAATTGGGGTGATCAAACCTGATAGCTCTGATTTTAACATAGATTAGATTACATGTAAATAAAAAGTATAACTTTTTAAAGTATCTTTGTGATTGTTCAACTGTTAGATTGTCATGCAACCAATTCTAGATGGACTCCAGTTCGATTCCCGGCATCCCACATGGTACCCTGAGCCAGCCAGAAGCGATTTCTGAGCTCAGACCCAGAAGTGACCAACAGGTGTGACCCAAAATCCAAAAAAAAAAGACAAGAGAAAGCAAAAATCATCAAGGAGATAGCTCAAAGGTTACAGCACCAGCAGGTTGCATACAAGGCACTGGGATCTGATCCTCAGCACTGTACGAGCTTCTGAAGCACCACCATAAATATGTTCTACTTCTTGCATGTTCAAGGCCCTGAGTTTAGTTCACAAAAAACATGGTCCCAGAATACAGAACCCAAGATAAGGTACCAATTAATCAAACATTGCTGGAAGGGCCATCCTTTCCAGTTCAAAATCCTAAAGGAAAAAAGTGGCGGGAAAAGAAATGACTAAAATCTTTCCTTTAATAAATGACTGAACTTACTTCTTAATTAAATCAAATAAAGTTGGAAGCCATTGAGAGCAGTAACCATGCCCCACAGCTGCCACTGTGCTCACGGGCCAGCACGATCCAAATCATTTTAATTGGAAAAGAGATGTAAACCACACTGTGGAAAATCATGGGTCCAAGCCTCTCAGCTGAAAACTGGACTCTCTCGGGTGGAGGAGCAGGCCAAGTCTCCACCCTGCCAGAGCTCTGGCAGCTGCACCCACAACCCATAATCACCACTTTGCCAATGGCCCAACTTCACTGCTTTACTGCAAGAACACCTAATTGACCAAAACTCTGGGCATGCCAGTATTTAGACTGAGATCATCATCAGAACTTATCAGAGTGAATTCCAGCACCACCCTCCCCCTGCCCTTTTGACTTCTGGAAGGTGGGGCAGTTGTAAACATGCCCCACAGATTTCAGCCACAGATGGCTATCCTAACAGCCTGAGTTTGGAATACCTGAACCTCTGAATTTTTCAATACTGTCACCTCAGTCGGAAAACAATCAAATTAGATGTCAAAGTGGCATTGAAGCCACCTAATGTTAAGTAACAAAACAAAGAGAAAAATCAACTAGCAACAAATAGCTTAATAAACCTGTAAACCTTGGCTGGGCATTTGCCTTGCACATGACTGACCGAGATGGACTCAGGTTCAATCACCAGCATCCCATATGGTCCCCAGAGCCTGCCAGGAGTGACTTCTGAGTGCAGAGCCAGGAGCAACCTCTGAGCACTTCGAGTGTGGCCCAAGCCCCCCTCCAAAAAAAACCACCTTTACACAATGACTTAATGACCTCATTGCAAGATATAATTTCACAAAATTTATTAATAATTACTTTAAGCAGTTTAGATACAACAGTTTAGATACTCAGTTCATGACTGAGTTTCATGACTGATTGAATATACATCATCCTTCACCAGTGCATATTTCTCATCACCAATATCCCCAATTTCCCTCCCGTCTCACCCCCATGTATGCTTCTGGGGCAGGCAAATTTTACTTCTCTCTCTCTTCCTTTTTGACAAGTACTTTACAAATTTTCTTCTACTGTAGTTAAAATAATTTCACTACCAACTATCTATAAACAAGCAATATAAATATTATTTAGTGCCCCTTTGGGGGAAGGTGGGAATCTGGCAATAATGGTGGAGAAAATTTTACACTGGTGGTGGAATCGATGCCGAAACATAGAATGGCAAAAATAATGTATTATAAGCAACTATGTAAATACTATATAATATGTATTTATGAACAACTATATAATGAAAAATTTTTAAGCCACTGAAGATTGAAACTTGAGTTTGAAGATTGAGTACAAGTTGAGAATTTACATTTGGGATCTAGAAATATAGCAGATAGGATGTTTGTCTTGCATATATTCAACACTAGCATCCCATATGATATCCCATCCCGGCCAGAAGTGATCCCTGAATCAGACCCAGGAGTAAGTCCTATGCGCCACTGAAAGTGGCCCCAAAACAAACAAAAGATTTGTTTCCTAACAGATACTGATACTAGTTATATAGTTATTCACATTTGTACATACTGATAGCTTGAACTTACTTATCTCCTGAAATTGGTGCCAGACACCAAAGCAAGCAAGCAATATTTATTAAATATCTCCTAGTCAGTAGTACTGAATTCTGTCATAATTAAGCACAGATTTAGATCACAGGTTTTTCTTTAGGCATCTTTATCATTCCTTACCAGAAAGAGCAGTCTATTTCAGAGCTCCCATAAAGCTGGGAGGTGAAGGGGGAAGATGGAATGACTTCCAATTGTACTACAAAATATTTTATGGGTCCAAGGGATTCAAAGGCAATTTTTTAAAATACTATTTCAATTATTATGGTTTTACTTCTTTTTTTCTGGGGTAGGTGTTTAATGTGCTTTGATCAATCAGCCATATCCCTAACCCCTAACCAATGGCTCAGTGGTACTCAGCGGTGACTACTGGCTCTGTACCCAGGAACTGCCCCTGGTAGTGCTCAGGAAACTATATGATATGGGGATTCAAACCAGGGTCAGTTTCATGCAAAGCACGTGCTCCAGTCCACTGAGTTTCTCTCTTGACACCAGAAGAGGAAAATTTTCAATCAGAAGAGTCTCACAAATTCAAACCCTTGAAAATCTGTCCAATATACTTATAACCAAATGATTTCCAAATAGATAGTCAAGGTTATACACAGCATTGGCGCATATTTCATTATAGCTAAAAAGGCCAACTTTGGGGGCACTAGTTAAATGAGCATAAACATTCTTTATGAAACAAAACTTAGTTGATGAGACAGACATAATACACGTTGGTGAATATTTTATGTAAAAAGTTTACGAGACATATAACAGGAACTATATATATACCCATTAGAAGCAATTTTCAAGAGAAAAAGACAACCAGTAAAACTGTAGAAGACTGTAAAGAACTGTTTATGTCCAGGAACCCCAAAAATAAGTATTCATTATGTCAGCCTATAGTTAACTGTTACAGGCACACTATATCTTAGAGTAACTCCCAAGGTATTTAGTATACTTCTATATTGTTTCTTTTTTAAAGAGGAAGGCATCACTTTTGTGACTAAATTCAAACAGAAACCATGAATGGCCAGACATGTGGTTTCGAGTGCACATGCCTCAGAATGTACAAGGTCCTGAGTTCAATTCTTTTTGTTTTGTTTTGTTTTTGTTTTTGTTTGTTTCTTTGGGTCACACTTGGCCAGCGCCTCAGGGGGTTAATCCTGGCTCTAATGCTCAGAAATCGCCCCAGCAGGCTCAAGGGACCATATGGGATGCCAGGACTCGACCCACCGTCCTTCTGCATGCAAGGCAAAAGCCCTACCTACCTCCTTGCCATCTCTCCAGCTGAGTTCAATTCTTGATGCTGATATGTCCCCACCCCCTGCCATAGTAAGTGGGTCTGGTGACTCCCTACTAAGTGTGACACTTTTTAGGAGAAAGGTAAATTTTAAGTCAGTAAAACGTATAGCTTAAGCAAAAAGCTTGCCCATAGTGCAATTAAGAAGTACTGACAAGGGGCAGAGAGATGCATGGAGGGTAAGGCATTTGCCCTTGCATACAGAAGGTCATTGGTTCAAATCCCAGCATCCCATATAGTCCCCTGCCAGGAACGATTTCTGAGCGAAGAGCCAGGAGTTACCCTTGAGAGCTGCCGGGTGTGACCCAAAAACCGGAAGAAGAAGAAGAAGAAAAAAAACATAATAAAATAAAATTCACATAATCACTAAGACTATAGGTTTCCCTTTATTTTGGGGTTTTTTTGTGCTCAGGGCTTACTCCTGGCAGACACAACATTTTATTTGTTGTTTCTTTTCCATGACTCCTGAACAAATATTTAAGAATAGAAAATAAAATTTTCAGGGGCCGGTGAGGTGGCGCTAGAGGTAAGGTGTCTGCCTTGCAAGCGCTAGCCAAGGAAGGACTGCTGTTGGGATCCCCTGGCGTCCCATATGGTCCCCCCAAGCCAGGGGCAATTTCTGAGGCGCTTAGCAGGAGTAACCTCCTGAGCATCAAATGGGTGTGGCCAAAAAAAAAAGAAAAAGAAAAGAACAGAAAATCTGAACAGCCAATTTCTTTTACTGTTTCTTACAAGGGGGCCAAAGCCCTGGGGTGACGCCCTGTAAGCTTGTGATATCAGTGATCAAACCAGACAGGATCCAGCTAATCTCTGTGATACTTAGTTGGCCCCAAAATCTAGTAATTTAATCTCAAGGTCAGAGATAATTCAAGCTTAAAGTCAAAGGTCCAAGATAATCTTTGCACTGTAAACCTAGACACTTAAAAAAAAACACAAATTTGGGCCCGGAGAGATAGCACAGCGGCATTTGCCTTGCAAGCACCCGATCCAGGACCAAAGGTGGTTGGTTCGAATCCAGGTGTCCCATATGGCCCCCCGTGCCTGCCAGGAGCTATTTCTGAGCAGACAGCCAGGAGTAACCCCTGAGCATCGCCGGGTGTGGACCAAAAACCAAAAAAAAAAAAAAAAAAAAACACAAATTTTAATGGTGACCACAAAAATATTAGAAGCCTCATTAACTGACTTAAAATTAAATTTCTAGAAGTTAACAAATAGTAAACTTATCATGACCAAATCACAAGTCTAATTCCATCCCTATGCACATTAGTTTACTCTTCTTTGCCTATTCCCCTCAATTATAAAAACAGAATACTTCTTCACTAAATTAAGAAAAGTCATGTAAATAAATAAAATGTCTGATTGATGACTGACAGTGTGATTGTAAATTAATTAGCCCAACATCCCAAGATCAGGACAAAGGCTCTGAGGAAATTCCTCAGCACTCTTCCTCACCAGCAAAATCAAACGCAACGAAACTTTTTATTTTTTTGGTTTTTGGGTCACACCCGGTAATGCTCAGGGGTTGGTTACTCCTGGCTCTATGCTCAGAAATCACTCCTGACAGGCTTGGGGAACCATATGAGATGCTGGGATTCGAACCACCATCCTTTTGCATGCAAGGCAAATGCCGTACCCTCCATGCTATCTCTCCAGCCTCGCAACTAAACTTTTTATTAATAATAAAAATCAGGAGCCCTAATCTCCAAATCCTTTGCACTAGTTTAAGTCACAATATCATTTAATTTGTGTTAATACTGTTTTTATTGATTTGAGTAATTGTTTTAAATTGACTGGTAAGTACCTAAAATTTTATTTCACGATTAAAATTTTTTATTTTGGGGCCACACCTGACAGTGCTCAGGGGTTACTCCTGGATCTGTGCTCAGATATTTGCTCCTGGAAGGCTCGGAGGACCATATGAAATGCCAGGAATCGAACCCGGGTCTGTCCAGGGTCGGCCGTGTGCAAGGCAAAAGCCCTACTGCTATATCGCTCCAACACCCATAATTGAAAAATTAAAAAAAAATCTTAACTCCCAGAAAACATAACACAGAAAAAAATGGTGTGTGTGTGTGTGTGTGTGTGTGTGTGTATATATATATATATATATATATATATATATATATATATATATAATCTACATATTCAGTGGATTAAAAAAATAGATAATAGGGCTGGAGAGATAGCATGGAGGTAAGGCATTTGCCTTTCATGCAGTAGGTCAGTGGTTCAAATCCCAGCATCCCATAAAGTCCCCCAAGCCTGCCAGGAGCGGTTTCTGAGTGTAGAGACAGGACTAACCGCTGAGCGCTGCCAGGTATGACCCAAAAACCAAAAAAAACTACATACATACATACATACATATATATCCAGATAAAGAATAATGAACAAAAACAACTGTACTTAAAATAATACAAAGGAAATATATTAAAATTAAATATTTCATTATTCTTGAAAAAATTTGTTAACTCAATCTGTGAATCTCACCAGTTTGACAAACTACATAAAATGCCCCTTGTGAGACTATATTCATGCGGCAGGAACACACAACTCATCCAAAACATCATTCAAAGATATTAGTGGGGCAGAAGAAATAGTACAGAGGCCAAGGCATTTTCTTGACTTGCATACAGATGACCTGGGTTTGTTCCCCAGCACCACATATGTTCCCCAGAAGTAATAAGCCCTGAACCCAACCATGTATGACCAACAAAAAAAAAACAAAAGAACAAAAATAAAGTTGATATTATTGGAGTCACAAAGATTGTACAGTGGGGAGAGCACTTGTCTTGCCAGCCGAGATGCAATTCCCAGCATCCCATATGGATCCCCTGAGCAACACCAGGAATAAGTCCTAAAATGCAGAGTAGAAGTAACACGGGCATGGGTGCCAGTGGGGATGTGGTCAAAAAGAAAGGGAAAAAGAGAGATGGCATAGCAGTAGGGCCTTTGCCTCACACACAGCTGATTCAGAACAAAAGGTGGTTCGAATCCTGCATCCCACATGGTCCCCCGTGACTGCCAGGAACAATTTCTGAGCACAGAGCCAGGAATTATACCCCTGAGCACTGCCAGGAGTGACCCCCCCCCCGCAAAAAAAAAGTGAGAAAAAAAGTAGATATTATTACTAGAAATTATGTAGTACTGACCACCCCCTGGAACTAATAAAGCAGTGTTCTATTAATAGAGCAAGTCAGTCATAAAATACCAAGAAAAAGTTGTATTTCCAGCTTTTATACTCAACGAACACTTGTTCTCTGGCTCCTTAGGATCCACACATCTTCCCCCCCAAATATCATTCCCCATTGTCCTTTCATAATTTGAAAGGTTCACTGGGAGGTTCCAAATAAAAGCATCTTGGACCTAGGTTTCCACCCAACTAAATTATTTTCCAGACATCAAAGCAACAATCCAAGCCCCACCATCTACAGGAAAACACTGAAACACTCCCCTTTCCCTCTGAGGAATTTTGTTGAACTCTCTTTCCAAAATTTAAAAAAAAAAATTTTAGACTAAAGCAAGTTCACAAGAACAATAAAAAGTTAATAAGCTACACATCTAAAAGCTAAACAGCTACCTAATATAGTAGCATCTACATTCATTTTCAAATGTTTGTCTTGAAACACAAATTTTAGCAAATCCTTTAAAAAGAAATCTCAGAAACTCAGTTAACTATTATTTAGGGCCAGAAAGTACAGGGGTAGAATGTTTGTCTTGCATGCGTGTACACACATACACACACACACACACACACACAAAGTACAGGGGTAGAATGTTTGTCTTGCATGTGTGTACACACATACACACACACACAAATTTAAATATTAAACAATAAGTAGACATTAGTTTAAAAAGAGGGGGACCATGTCTATCAAAAATAAAATTAGGGGACAGAGCACTGGCGCAAGTGAAAAGGCATCTGCCTTGCCCGCACACACAAGTTTAGGACGGACCATAGTTCGATCCCCAGGCATCCCCTATGGTCCCCCAAGCCAGGAGCGATTTCTGAGCACACAGCCAGGAGTAACCCCTGAGCGTCACCAGGTGTGGCCCAAAAATCAAAAATAATAAAAATAATAATATTAAATTAAGCAAACTATCATAACTACAAATAGTACATCCATCATGGATAAGATCAAAAGTGGCCAAGGAGGACCAGAGCAAAAGTACAGTGGATAGAAACCCCTTAGAGCACCACCAGGTGTGACCCAAAAGCAACAACAAAAAAAGTAGTCAAGGAAAGAAAAACAGTTCAAGGACTGATTGCTAGCAGGATGTAAACTTAGAAAACATTAACACAAGTAAATTACTAAACTTGCTCCCAAAATTGGGGTTTGGAGATTGAGAGATATACTCAAGGAGTTGGAGAACATGCTTTGTAAAATCCAGAGCCACAATTTTTATTCCAGACACTGGATGGTAAAACAGTGTCAGGAGCAGCACTCACGCACCCCCACCCAGTACTTAACAAGTAGTATCCCAAAATCAGAAAAGGCAAATTTTGTTTGTTTGTTTGTTTTTTGGTTTTGGGCTACAGCCGGCGTTGCTCAGGGGTTACTCCTGGCTGTCTGCTCAGAAATAACTCCTAGTAGGCACGGGGGACCATATGGGACACCGGGATTCGAACCTACCACCTTTGGTCCTGGATCGGCTGCTTGCAAGGCAAACGTCACTGTGCTATCTCTTCGGGACCAGAAAAGGCAATTTTTACCCTGATTAAAATATCCAAAGAAGGGGCCGGAGAGACAGCGCAGCGGAAAGGCTTTTGCCTTAGAGTGAAGGACAGTGGTTCAAATTCCGGCATCCCATATGGTCCCAAGCCTGCCAGGAGTGATTTCTGAGCATAGAGCCAGAAGCAACCCCTAAGCGCTTGCTGCGTGTGACCCAAAAAAAAAAAAAAATATATATATATATATATATATATAAACTCTCAAGTTTTACAACATTAAAAAGATATTTTAAATAGCTTTCTTAAATAGGTAAAAAGACTATCAACATTCCAATCCTTTTAACTAAGATGAAAATAAAATTTTAAATGCAAAGTTTCATTTATCTTTAAATGATATTGCAAAACTAAATATTCACAGAACTCTTAGCAAGATTCATTTTATAGGGGCCAGAGTGACAGCGCAGCGGTAAGACTTTTGCCTTGTAAATGTGGCTAACCCAGGATGGACCTCGGTTTGATCCCTGGCATCCTATATGGTTCCCCAAGCCAGGAGCAATTTCTGAGCGCAGAACCAGGAATAACCCCTGAGCGCTGCCAGGTGTGGCCCAGCCCCCCCCCCAAATAAAGAGTTCAACTGCCAGCACCACAAAAGAAAGTGGGTCCAGCACAACAGATCAGGTAGGGCATTTGCCTTGCATGTTGCTGCCAAATACAACTGCTGGCAACACCTATGATTCCACTGAGTACTACAGGAGTGATCCCAGATTACAGAGGAAGAAAAAAGTCTAGAGAACTGCTGGATGTGGTGCAAAACCAAAAGAAAAGAAAGTAATCACATTCTGGATAGTGAAAACTATCTCCTTTTATTGTTTTTTCTCCTTTAAATGATTCTGGAATTCTCACATCACTACCAACACCACCAAAAAGTCATCAAGGCACTAGAAATCAATCAATAGGGGCCGGAGAGATAACATTGAGGTGAGGCATTTGCCTTACATGAAGGACAGTGGTTCGAATCCTGGCATCCCATATGGTCCCCTAAGCCTGTCAGGAGCAATTTCTGAGTGTAGAGCCAGGAGTAACCCCTGAACGCTGCTGGAAGTGACCCAAAAACCAAAAAAAAAAAAAAAAAAAAAAAAATCAATCAATAGAAAAAAAACTTACTTTTGATTTCTGCTTTTCTTATAAAAGTAAAAATTACATGAAATGATGGTTATTATTACAGCCTGCCAGATAACAGAGATGATTCACATATTTTTATAGTCAAATCCTTAAATCAAATGATTAGATTGAAGGGGCAGGGAGAGATAGCAAAGCGGTAGAGCATTTATTTGCCTTGCACACAGCAGCTGATCCAGGACAGACGGTGGTTCGAATCCGGCAACCCATGTGTCCCCCACCCCCACCCCGTGCCTTCCAGGAGCAATTTCTGAGCACAGAGCCAGGAGTAACCCCTGAGTGCCACCAAAAATAAACAAACAAAAAAGGTAAGATTGAGGGAAGCTGACAAAGGTGCTCAGGGTTTAGAGCTGGAACACTGTGTCACTGGAGGTTTTGTAAATCATGGGTTGCATTGATAGTACACCAAGTAGTGCACTTGCCTTGTCCACAGCGGACCTGAGTTTGAGCCCCTTTGCCCCAGATACAGTCCCTGAGCACAAAGCTAGGTGTTAATCCTGAGCATCAAGGGGTGTGGCCCCACAGAAAGTTTTGCATAGCAAAGCTCCTAAGTAAAAACCACAACTACATCCCACATATGGTTCCCCAGAAATGCTAGGGGATCCTTTACCACGGCTGGGCATAACCAGAAACTTCCTCTTTAAGTTTTTTTCATCCAAAGTTGTCAAATGTTTAGTTTACCAATACAAAAGAACAATATTTAAAAGGCTATTCAAGTCTTGAGTCTCAAGTCACTGATCTCAAATTATCGTTCTTGTGCCATATTTTTAAAGCCCTACATCATTTTTCTGCATTAAATTTAGGTAAAATAAGATGTAATAGCTTCAATAGAAACTAAAGTTACTCGTATAGTTAGTATAGTTACTTATGCTTTAACATATTCCTTAAAAACGAGTAATTATGACACATTAAAACCTGTAAAAACTAATGGATTATGAAATATTTCTGGTATGAAGATAATGTTAAGTACTTAATCAGCATATGAATAATCGTTGCCTGGCTCACTACCTAGCTTAAAATATCAAATATTTCAGAAAAAAGACTTTTATCCTTTCCATCTACTTTTACCACATCTCAGATTTCACTTACAACTGCTTTCTGCTTTTGTGAAAAAACTAATTTTTACCAAAGAAGACCTGAGATTGTCATTTCTTCCAAAGCAGCCAAAACTTAGTTTACAATTTGAGAATCACAAATGAAAGTATTCAGTAAGCGAAGGTAATAAGCTTACATTTACTTATGTAAACATAAAATTCTGTTCCTTCTTTTGTTCCCACTCATTTCCATCACCAAATTCAGCAGCACCCTAAGATTTTTAGTTTCTAAAAGAAAAGATATAAATCAGATGATAAAAAAACAAATATTTGGGAGCTCTTATAAACATTAGCCAGTATACAGTATATGTATATTATAATGTATAATATTATAATGTATAATATTATAATAATTATAATATAATGTATAATGTCCCTAACATATACCGTATTTTCCGGCGTATAAGACGACGTTTGAAACAAAAAAAGTCAACAGAAAATCGGGGGTCGTCTTATATCCCGAAAAATGTTTCAATATGCCACTAAACGAAAATTGTCTCAATATTGCCACAAAACGAATTTTCCAACTCGATCAGTGCTGCTCAGACCGCCTCTCTAACTCAGCCAATCCAAGCAGACTTTTGATGCATGCAAATTAGACAATGTTCTGGACCTGAATCTACACTGTCAAAAGCCTGCTCAGATTGACCAGAGTCAGAGAGGAAGTCTATTACAGTATAACCTTTGAATCTTTGCTTGTTGTGATTGGCTCACTGTGGTACATACAGTTGCAGCATAGGAACGTTCTGTCTGATACAGCGAATCCAGGCCTAAACCTATGTTTTAACTGCAAAAATAGGGGGTCGTCTTATATGCTGGAAAATACGGTATTTGTTTATTGGTCACACCAGCAGTGCTCAGGAGTTACTCCTGGCTCTGGGCTCCGAGTCATTCCTGACAGGCTTGGGGGACCCATATAGGATGCAAATACAGTAAACATCTATAAGTGTTAGCTATTAAAGACATTTTAGAATCATGAAAGGCACTCACCCATAAGTTTCAGTTTTAGAATAGAATTTTAAAGTTTAGAATTTTTAATTAATTAACTTTAACTTAATGAAAACAGACTTGTATTAGAGTGATATAATACTATTTCTCTTTTTTTTTTCTTCCAAATTTCCCTATTTATTTTTATGATGGCAACAAACTTCATTAAGTGTTAGATCACACCTTATTTTACCTAAAACAAAGATACCGGGTTCCCTTGTATGTTTGTTTGCAACTTGGATTCACCCTGAAACATAGATTGTCTTACTTGTAAACCTAGGTGGGAGAGGCTAAGGATAGCCAGAGCTATCTGTCCTTACTGCCCCATCCAGGGGTGGTCTCTGTACTCAATAAAAATGGCAGTTCTGGCAGGCAGCTTGATGGAGATAAGAGGTAGAAGACAGCCAGACTATATTTGTTTTACCCACAGCCTGGTTTGGATTATTTTGAGTGACCGATCCTGATTCTGACTTGCTTACCTGGGGTTGGAGATAAGGGGCGTGGGGTGATTTTACTTCTAGCTTAGGAATCACTCCTAGTGGTGCTGGGTATGTGTGTGCATGGGAGGGGTGGGTATATGGGATGCTGGGGATTGAACCTGGTGTGCAAGGCAAGTGCCCTACCTACTGTATTATCTCTCTGGACTGTTTTATTTTATTTTTATTAATGTAATAGCTTTGCACTGTAAAATCACCCCACATTGGGATAAATAAACGTGAACAAACATACAAAGGAACCAGAGAGGATCTTTGTTTTAGGTAAAATAAGATGTAACCTAACAAATGCAGAAAAATAGCTTGAGTCAGATTACTAAAATTCTGTTTCTGGTGTCTTCAAAAAGTTGGCTTGGTAATATATTTGCTGTAAATTATTCTTGAAATTTATTAACCCCTATTCTTCCTCCCCTTGGAAAAAATTCTTCCCTTTCTTTCTGTTCCTTAAATCTTTCACTAAAATTTCCTTTATATGTCTCTTTTCTATAAAGTTTTCCTAAATCAAAATAAGCCCGTCAAAAAAATACACCCCATTTTCAAAATCATGATACTATATGGGCTGGAGAGACAGCATAGCAAGTAGGAAAGGTGCCTGCCTTGCTGGCATAGACAGGGCAGACCCAGGTTTATTTAATCCCCAGCACCAGATACTGTTCTCTCAATACCACCAGGAGTGATCCCTGAACGCAAAGTCAGAAGTAAACCCAGAAGTAAGCTGAGTATGTCATCCCTTCCACCCCTGTCATGATGCTGCAGCAGCATGATGTGGAACTTGCTTTATCTGCTGAATGTGAAATACACACAATTCTTCCATATTCCATTCTTCCATATTTCATTATGAATTTGAGAATAAAGGACAGGTTAATTCCTAAGCCTATCACAACTTGCTTGCCATACATGATAATGATCTACATTTCCTAGAGAGCCCTTGCAGTTTTCCAATTATTTTACCTTTAACTCCACAACTACTTTCTTAGGAATGATGGCTAATACCTATTTTACAGGAAAAACAACTTGAGGTCAAATAATTTGTCGTTCTTCTTTCTGTTCAACTAATCTTTTGGATATATTTACAAAGCTAAATATAAATAGCAAATAAAAGAAACTCCCTGAACTAAAGGTATAAACTTCTTAAAAGGTGATAGATCTATGTACTTTACCAGGAAAAATACTTAATTAGGAACCTCAGATTCTACTCTGCCTAACCTTGTATAAACCAACTCTGTCCTTTAGAACCCAGAATAAAAGAAATTTAAAAAAATTGTCCAAAGTAAATATGGTCTCTTCAGACAAATTCTAACCTCAACTTCTTTACCTAAAATTTTAACCTAACACTAAGGCTCCTTGTTGAGTACAAAATGGGACATATTTCAGCACCAAAGCACAGTATTACAAAACTTGAGGTCAGAAAGCCGTGTTGCAAGAGCCATGTGACACACACATGACAGTCAGCTAAACTGATGGGCAGACCAAAAATTTTACGGTTGAAGAAAGCGTTTTAGAGTTATTGACCAAAGTAGCAAATAAACTCAACTTCTAGGACAAAAACATTTTGTGCTTAAAAACAAACAAAAATACCCTTCTCTTCCTGGGGTTCTCCTGACACAGGACAACTACCAATGAAGCCTCGAATTATTCAGTGAATGTGAACCTTAGGAGAATGTTTTATCTAAGGGTCATTAAGAGAACCTCGTGAATTAATTCTTCCCGGGGCCTTGGATGTTGGCTCCCAGAAAGGGCACCCGGGCCTGCTGCTCTGTCTGCTCCAGTGACAGAAAGAAAGGCATTAACTTTTCACGACACCTCAGGAAACCTCATTCCCCTGCTGCAGGCATCAGGAGTCGGTAACCCAAGCCCAAAAGGAGGGATCGAATCGAGGCGGCGGGTCGGCCCGAATCTCCCACGACCCTGGAAGCTGTCACAAACTGGAACTGTGGTGTCCGTCCACCTCCCAACTCTCCGACCTCTGGCTTTTCGCTCCACCTCCCACTAACCTGCAGGACACATCAGATGACTTTGGTGTCCTCTTAAAAAAAAATCTAAATAAATAAATAAATAAATAAATAAATAAATAAATAAATAAATAAAATAAAAGCACGCTACCCGAGTTCCACCTTTCCCGTCCACAACTCCGCAAGAAGACAAGACCACTTTGGCCTTGCGAGATCTCTCCACCCCATCCTGCTTCCCTTCCTTCCTCCGAATCCCACGCAGCCCAGGAAAGCATTCAGGGAGAGGAGAGGAGAAGAGAAAGAGAAGGGGGAGAGAGAGAGAGACGCAGAGACAGAGAGGAGAGAGACAGAGACACAGAGAGACAGTGACAGAAAGAGGAGGGAGAGACAGAGTCAGAGACAGAGAGATAGAGGTAGAGACAGAAAGAGAAACAGAAGGGACAGAGGCACAGAGACTGAGACAGACAGAAACAGGGACAGAGAGAAGAGTGACACAGACAAAGGCAGAGACAGAGAGGGAGGAGAGGAGAGACAGAGACAGACAGAAACAGAGACAGCGAGAGGAGGGAGACGCAGAGAGGCAGAGACAGAGAGAGGACAGAGAGACAGAGGCAGAGACAGAGAGGTGAGAGACAGAGACAGACAGAAAGACAGAGAGGCAGAGACAGAGACAGAGAGAGGAGAGATAGACACAGAGACAGAGAGATACAGAGGCAGAGACAGAGGAGAGACAGACACGGAGACAGAGAGGAGGGAGAGACAGAGAGACAGAGGCAGAGAGAGGAGACAGAGACACAGAGGCAGAGAGAGGAGACAGAGAGACACAGAGAGAGACAGGGGGGGGCTGCCGAGTCGGGCGGGTTTCCTTCCGTCCACCGGGGCGCGCCGGCGGCTGACAGCTCCCAGGCCGGCGGACGCGGGTCCCGGAGGCCGCAGGGGGAGGAGGAGGCCCCCCAACACAGGCTCGAAAGAGAACCAACCCCAAAACCAAACCAGCGTCCTTCCCAGGGGCGGCCCCACCCACCACCCAGCCCTCGAGGGAGGGAGGGGGCAGCAGGCAGGCAGGCCGGGCCCGCACCCGCAGCACCCCGCACCCGCACCCCGCCCCGCACCCGCGGCCTCCGCCCGCCTCGGGCCGCCCGGCTCCCCTCCGCCCGCCGCCGGCCAACAGACAAAGGGGCCCGGCTCCGGCCCAGGCCGCGGCCCTCTCCCCCGCCCGCCACTCACTATTCGGGATTCATGCTGGACATGTCACTGCAGCCGCCGCCGCCGCCCTCGCTGCCGCAGCCGCCGCTCGACTCTCCGCGCCACGGGGAACCGGAGGGGGGAGGAGAGAGCGAGCGCGAGCGATCAGGCGGGCAGTCCCTTCCTTCCTTCCTCCCCTCGCTCCGTCCCCTTCCAACAACACACTCCGCAGCCGCCGCCGCTCCGCAGCGATCGCTTCCACCCAAGATGGCCGCCGGCGAACCAGGAAATAGGAAAAGCCTCGCACCGAGGAGGGTCTGGGCCCCGGCCCGGGGGGAGGGCGGGTGGAGAGGGGGGCGGGTGCGCCGCGGGGCATGCCGGGAAAGCGAGTCCGCGAGCGGCTCTCGTAGACTACACGAGGTGGCTTCCGGGACTCGGTTTCCCGGCGGCCCCCGCGCGAGCGTCGCATGCGCACTCGAGGGGATGGACGCCCGGCCCATTTCCTCTGGTTTCGCACACACACCCCTCCTCTCTCCGCCCCGCCCCGCGCCCCTCCCCGCTGACTCGCTGGCTCGGACTTCGCTCGGACTCCCCCTAGCGGATTGGCTGCGGCCGAACGGCCCTGGTGACGTCATCAGGGAGACGTGGCAGCCCCGAGAGTCGGCGCCCCGTGGAGGAGGGAGGGGGGAGGAGGAGCGGAGGGCGGTGCCTGCAGGGCCGGTGGTGCCTAGGGGGCCGGAGGAAGGGGCAGAACTGGGGATTTGCAGGGTCGACCTGGGTGCAAAGGCTTGTGCGAAGGAAGGGCTGGAGCTTGCGCGCTGGACTTTGTTGAGGCCTGGTCGGAAAAGAGGCCTGAGGTGCCTGGTCAGAAAAGGAAGGCCAAGGGTCCTGGCTGCTAATAAAAAACTTGGGCCTCTGGAAGACTAAAAGCTGTTCTGTCAGTTTCCTTCTTTGCTCTCACCCAACCCTACTGGGTCCTGTCATTATTGGTCCTTCCTGGCTGCAAGTTTTGATTTCAGCCCTTCCTGATCACCCCCAGACAGGATCCTACATAACAAATGCAGTACCTCCAAGTGGACTTTCGACTCTACTCTTTCTGGCCAGATTTGTCTTCCTGAAACAATTTCCATCACAATGCCACACACAGCTCAGTCCTGCTGAATTGTTACTTGTTTTTAGTTATTTAATTCTGAGCTGTTTTTGCAAGATTGGAAAGGAAGAACGCATAGAAATGTGACAGCTAGGGGCCTGAGAGATAGCACAGCGGTATGGCATTTGTCTTCCAAGTAACCGACTCAGGACTGACAAGGTGGTTAGAATCCCAACATCCCATATGGTCCACCAAGCCTGACAGGAGCGATTTCTGAGTGCAGAGCCAGGAGTAACCCTGAGCGACGCCAGGTATGACCCAAAAATAAAAAAAAAAAATAAAAATAAAAAAGGAAATAGGAAATGTGACAGATAATCTAATGCTTAGAAACTCAGGAAGTCACTAATTGACTTTCTTTTTAAAATAAAACCTTCAACTTTTATCAGCTCCTGAACTTAAATCTCCACTGAACTTTAACACATTATCGTAGGTTATTTAATTACAAAGGGCATAGTATAATACATTGTCCAAAGTTTATCTTCCAACTTGTTCTAAGAAACAAGAAAATTATCTCCCAAGATTGATTGCAAAATCACTCTGAAGTCTCATGACACCAAAATGTGGGAAGTAGGCAGTTCTTATTACTAGCCATGTATTACCTCCTTCATGTGCCAAAGTTGGCATTGTCAAACCTATACTGGAGTTCGTCATACTATGTTGGCTTAAGCAGGGACTCCACATTAGAAATACAAGGTTGGAGTAACCCCTGAGTGCTACCGGGTGTGACCCAAAAACCAAAAAAAAAAAAAAAAAAAAAAGGATGGATCAATGATATACATTAAAAAGTGAGGACCAGAGCAATACCACACTGATAGGGTATTTGCCTTGTATGCAGCTGACCTGGGTTCAATCACCATATGATCCTTGAGCACCGCCAGGAATGATACTTGAGCACAGAGCCAGAAATAGCCCCTGAGTACTGCCAGGTGTAGCCCAAAAAAACAAATTAAAAAATTAAAGTGTTTATTTTTCTGGACTCTTAACCCTGCTTTTTGTGATTTCACAAAAACATAACCTCAGAAGGTCTCTCGGTCTCTCTCTCTCTCTCTCTCTCTCTCTCTCTCTCTCTCTCTCTCTCTCTCTCTCTCTCTCTCTCTCTCTCTCTCTCGGTCTCTCTCTCTCGGTCTCTCTCTCTCGGTCTCTCTCTCTAGGTCTCTCTCTCTCTCTCTCTCTCTCTCTTCTCTCCTCTCTTCTTCTCTCTCTCATCTCTCTGTCACGCACGCACGATCATCAGGTCCACAGCTGAAGATTTACAACAGTAAAACTGAGAGAGGCCTAACCTCAAGACCAGACTAGGAAAGCATACAGACACTGTACACTGGATGCAAGCAGATGGCCAGGAACAGAATCAAGGAATTGTACATGAGACCAAGCATCTTGAGAAAGAATAAGTGATGTACACAAGTAAAAGGAGAGGTCTAACATAGGGGAAGAACCTGGACCCATCTATTTGAACTGTACAATAAACTTAACTTCGTAATATTCAAGCTTTGAATGCAAATTCTTCATACAATTCCTAAGAACCCATCAACTCAGAATAATTCATTTTTGCACTAGTAATAGTACCAGGAAGGCACTGGTGTTGCATGTGCCTAATTCAGGTTCAATTCCTGGCATTACCCATGGTCCCCCAAGCACCATCAGGAGTGACTCTTGTGCACAGAACCAAGAGTAATCTCTGACTACCACTAGAAGTAAACCATAACCCCTCTCTCCCAAACAAACTAAACCTAATAGAGCTATCTATACCTAAAAGGAGTGAATTTAAAGGTACATAACAGATAGTACAGTAGGGAGATAGTAAAGCAAGTATACCTTGCAGGTGGTCGACCCAGATTTAATACCCGGCACCCCATATGGTTCCATGATCCCTGAGTGCAATATCTGGGTAAGCGACAGGGTGTGGCACAAAAGCCAAGAAAAAATTTTTTTTCAGTTTTTGGGCCACACCTTGTGATGCTCAGGAGTTACTCCTGTGTATGCACTCTGAAATCACTCCTGGCTCAGGGGACCATATGGGACACCAGGGATCTAAACCATGTCCGTCCTGGGTCAGCTGCATGCAAGGCAAACACCCTACCTCTGCACTATCGCTCTGGCCCCCAAGAATTTTTTCAAAAGAAAAATGTAGAAACAGGAGGTAGGGAGATTAGTTTAAGGTCATTAGATTCATTTAGTAATCAGGGAATATGCCTTGACCTGGGGCAATTGCATCAAGAATGAATAAGGAGGGGCCAGAAAGATATCATGGAGATAGTGCTTTTGTCTTGCATGCAGAAGGACGGTGGTTCAAATCCTGGCATCCCATATGGTCCCCGTGCCTGCCGGGAGCGATTTCTGAGCATAGAGCCAGGAGTAACCCCTAGTGCTGCCGGGTGTGACCCAAAAAATCCAAAAACCAAAAAAAAAAAAAAAAAAAGAATAAATAAGGAGGGGAAATTTCTGTGAGGAGGAAGTGGAAGCAAAGGTGGAATTAAAACAACAACAAACAGACATAAAACCAACTACTTGAGCTTACCTGACAAAAATCAAAGAACAGGTGCTCTTTGGTAGCAGAACTATCAGAACATGTCATCCTGCTGAATCAGCAAAGAAAACAGGAGACTGTCCAAGAGAGACAGGGGCCGAAGCGGTGGTGCAGCAGTAAGGCGTTTTCCTTGCATGAGTCTGACCTAGGATGGACCTAGGTTCGATCCCTGGCCTCCCACATGGTTCCCCAAGTCAGGAGCAATTTCTGAGCACATAGCCAGGAGTAACCCTTGAGTGTCACTGCGTGTGCCCTCCCCACAAAGACAGAGAGAGAGAGAGAGAGAGAGAGAGAGAGAGAGAGAGAGAGAGAGAGAGAGAGAGAGAGAGAGAGAGACTTTGTTAAAGCAATAAAGACTTTAGTCAGCAATATTTCTTCCAAGAGGGAAGAAGACCCACTGGAAATTGAACTCAAGATCACTAAAAAAAAAGATACACATGTTTAAGTGAGTGACTATATAGAAAATGAGACTAAGGGGTATTTAAGGAAGTTGGCATTTGGGACTAAGCCAAGAGGTTTCATTGATTGTACTTATTCAAAAGACAAATTCTGCCTCTTTGTAAGAGAAGACTGGTACTACAAGTTGGAGCAGGATGACTATGTCTGGGTGTGAGAGTGAACTCCTCAAATGTTTGCATATCAAAGAGACAGCTAAGGGGCCAGAGTGATAGCACAGTGGTAAGGCATTTCCCTTGCATGCAGCCGACCTGGGACCAACCTGGGTTCGATCCCCAACATTCCATATGGTCCTCTGAGCCTGCCAGGAGCGACTTCTGAACAAAAAGCCAGGAGTAACCCCTGAGTGGCGCTGGGTATGGCCCAAAACAAACAAACAAACGAATATATATATATATGTATATATATATATACATATATATATATATGTATATATATCAAAGAGACAGCAGAAAGGGGTTTATAATATCAAACTTTCCAAAGTAACTGTTGTTATGATGGGTTCTGGGGCCTATCTGTTACTAGGTTTGGCTAGAACAAAAAGCTTCCTTAGACAGCTTTGAGCTTTCTCAGGAATTTTAAGGAGGGGCCGGGTCATCTTAAGGATGTGTCCTTGAGTTGTTAGAAACTATCCCAATGTTTGTTCAAATCTCTCAGTGCAGGGAGAAAAAAACAAAATTTGTGCTAGCAGTATTTGATTTGGATTCTATTTGCCTCAATGTGATTTACAATACTGTTAATATAAGGTTTCATGTGTAGTGTTCCAACACCACACCCTCCACTTCTGTCCACCTTTGTCTCACTATTTCCTCCCAACCCGTACCTATTCCCCTCCTTGGTAAATTCAATTCTGTTGAGCAGTTTTTATTTTCTGTTGCTTTTGGCCATTTGTTGTTCCCTTACTATGTTTCTTTATTTTATTTATTTATTTATTTTTGTTTTGCTTTGTTTTTTAGGTCACACCTGGCAGCGCTCAAGGGTTACTCCTGGCTCTATGCTCAGAAATTGCCCCTGGCAGGCTCAGGGGACCAAATGGGATGCCAGGATTCAAACCACCATCGTTCTGCATGAAAAGCAAATGCTTTACCTCCATGCTATCTCTCTGACCCATTATGTTTCTTTATGTCCCACATATAAAAGAGATCATACTGTGTCTTGTCCCCCCCTTCAAAATATGCTCAGCATGACTAATACTCTCCATACCCACCTATGTAGGAGCAAATTTTATGCTTTTAGCTTTCCTTGTTTTGTTTCTGTTTGGGGACCAAACCTGGCAGTGCTCAGGGGTTATTCCTGACTCTGAGCTCAAGAATCATTCTTGGCAGGCTCAGGAACTGTATGGGATACCCGGGATTGAACCCGAATAGGCCGTGTGCAAGGCAAACTCCCTACCCACTATACTATCGCTTTGGCCCCTCCTCTTTGCTTAAAGTTAAGTAGTGTTCCAATGTATGTATATATATATATATATATATATATATATATAACAGATACCATTTCTCTGTCCTTGGACAATTGTGGTGTTGCCAGCTTTTGGCTAATATGAATAAGTAGTGTTTCAATGAACCTAGGAGCACAAATGTCTCTTCTGAGTTTGGGGGCCCTTGGAGTAGATGCCAAAAAGTGGAATTGCTGGGCTAGATGGAACTTCAATTTCTAGTTTTTTGAGAGGTGTCCATGTTGTTTCAAAAAAAATGTTGCACTTTCCCCTAGTAATAGATGAGATTTCCTTTCTCCCCACATCTATACCAACACTGATTGTTTTGTTTTGTTTTGTTTTTTTTGTTTTATTGAGAAGGGTCTTTTATTTGGGTCAGAATCAGCACTGTTTAGAGCTTATTCTTCACTCTGTACCAAGAATCACTTCTAGAGGTGCTGGGGGCCCATATGGAATGCCAGGGATCAAATTTTGGTCACTCGTGTGCAAGACAAGCACGCTATATGCTGTTGAGGAGATCACTCCTAGACCTCCTTCAAGCAAAGCATGGTCTCTATCTGTTGAGCTCTCTCTCTTTCTCTTTCTCTTTCTCTTTCTCTTTCTCTTTCTCTCTCTCTCTCGCTCTCGCTCGCTCGCTCGCTCACTTCTTTGATCTATAGTTAGTAGGCAGCCATGATGAAATTATAAGATTGGAAAATATTTCCCTGTCACCAACACCCATTTATTTTAGAAGCTTTCTCACTGCACCCATTCTTAACCCAAACATGAACTCCGAATAAATATATATTGAAATCATCCTTTATTTAATTTAAGATTTTTTTCACTTCTACTCTACCTATAATTGCCTTTTTCTTTCTCTTTTCTTTTCTTTTCTTTTCTTTTCGTGTGTGTGTGTGTGTGTGTGTGTGTGTGTGTGTGTGTGTGTGTCTGGGTCACACCTGGCAGTGCTCAGGGGTTACTCCTGGCTCTATGCTCAGAAATCGCTCCTGGCAGGCTCAGGAGACCATATGAGATGCTGAGATTCGAACCACATCCTTCTGCATGCAAGGCAAATGCCTTACCTCCATGCTATCTCTTTGGCCCCTAATTGCCTTTTTTTTCTTTTTCTTTTTTCTTTTTTTCGGTTTTTGGGTCACACCCAGTCGCACTCAGGGGTTACTTCTGGCTCTATACTCAGAAATCCTCCTGGCAGACTCCGGAGACCATATGGGATGCTGGGATTCGAACCACCGACCTTTTGCTTGCAAGGTAAACGCCTTACCTCCATGCTAACTCTCCGGCCTTCCTAATTGCCTTTTTCAACTTATAGAATATCTCCTAATGTCTTTTTTTTAATTGAGGCAGAATAGTTTTTATTGAATGACTCTTAATAGAAAGATGAGGGGAGGGGCGGAGAGATAGCACAGCAGTAGGGTGTTTGCCTTACATGCAGCTGATCTGGGACAGATCAAGGTTTAATTCCCGGCATCCAATATGGTCCCCTGAGCAACTCTGGGTGTGGCCCCCCCAAAAAAAAAACAAAACAAACAAAAAAAAGAGATGATGGGAGAGAAAGATATGAAATACATGATGAGGAGAGAACATTGTCTTCTCTAGAGTAGAAAATGCAGAGACATAGAAACAAGCAAACAAGATACGTGTTCAAGGAGAACATGGGCTTGAAGAGCAAGCCAAAACCCTTTGTTTGTTTGTTTGTTTGTTGGGGGGGCCACATCTAGAAATGATCAGGAGTTACTTCAAACAGCACTTAGGTATGCTGGGGATCAAACCCAGGTCTGTGACATGCAAGGCAAATACCCTACCCACTATACTATCTTTCTAGCTCCCTATTCATACAAATGCCTTAACTTTCTTTAATGCTACCCAACTTAAAGTATTTTTTAGATATAGAATAGAGGACTTAATGGGGAGAAGAGGAAGGAGTCCATGGTCCAGAGACAGGAATTCAATCTTTTATATTCTCTGCTTTGCAGGAAGAAAGTGGAAGGAGGGAGTGATAATCTCACCTCAGAGGACATTTTAGGATTTTACACTTCTCTGTGTCTTTATGGCTTAGCCCATAATAGATCTTCCATAAATATCTAGTTGGCTTTTTTTTTATAGAACCAATGAATACAAGGCTAGAGCAATAGTGTAGCAGATAGGGTAATTGCCTTGCATGTGGCTGACCCAGGTTTGATCCCCAACATCCCATGTGTTCCCCCAAATTCACCAAGAGTAAGCTCTAAACTTTGCTTGGTGTAGCTACCAAACAACAATAACAACAACAACAAAAAGCATTTTAATAGTCAATTGTATGGAACACAACTAGTCATCTTTCTCCATAACAACATATAATCAAGACAAATACGAATATACTACCGTTAAATACTATATACTAATACATATACACTAATACATAATAAACTAATATATACTAATACTATATACTAATAAAAATACTAATCAAGACCAATTCTTTTTTTTTTACCCAAAAACTAAAAATAAAATCAAGAACTTTATTGAATTAAGAATTTAAGAATAGAATATCTAGAGAGAAATAAAGTAATTGTTTCATAGAAAACATTGTTGTCCCAAATTTTTTTTTTTTTTTTTTTTTTTTTTTTTGGTTTTTGGGCCACACCCGGTGACGCTCAGGGGTTACTCCTGGCTATGCGCTCAGAAGTCGCTCCTGGCTTGGGGGACCATATGGGACGCCGGGGGATCGAACCGCGGTCCGTCTCCTAGGCTAGCGCAGGTAAGGCAGGCACCTTACCTCGAGCGCCACCGCCCGGCCCCATGTTGTCCCAAATTTGTACCACTTTCAAGCTTCATCTTCTCCTTCGAGCATGTGTGATTCAAACCAAGCAATCCTAACTCTGCTGGTGTTGAGTCAATATCAGTCATAAAGAGACTAGAAGGAAATTTTATGTCATCTTCTGTAAAAACTGATGTGAGCCAGTCTGATTTCCTAGAGACAGAACATGCTAAGAGAAATTTTATTTGTGGATTAGGCCTATTCCTTGGTTTATAGTAGAGCTCAATTTCCAAAAGGATCATATGCTCTGAAAGAACCTTTATCCTAATGCAGCATTCACAAACACGGTATATAAAATCATACACGTATGTTTGCATCCTATTCACAGGACAACCTTTCCCCAGGGATAGTTCATCAGGATATATGTACTCATTCCTCCTGTATGTAGGCAGAGTAACTGAGACTACCACCCAGTCCATTGAACAATTTAATTTCACATAGAGGATTTCAGTGGGACAGCAAATCAAGCCAGCTACGCAGAGCAAGACCACAAACGCTATGGAGAACTTCATTTGAGTAGAAGCAGGACAGGCTTCTCCAGAAACAGTAATCAAGACCAATTCTAAATAATCTTTCTTTGAGGGGCACCTGAGTACAGAGATAGCCCTCACTTGTATAGCATGATCTGGGTTCAATCCCTGGCATTCCATATGTACACCCTTTCCCCAGCATTGCTAGAAGTAATTTCTAAGTGCAGAGCCAGGAGTAACCCCTGGGCATCATTGATTGTGTATCCCCCCATCGCTTTGAAAATATTCAGATATCTGGGGGTCGAAGCTATTTTACAGCAGTAGGGTGTTTGCCTTGCATGCTGTTGATCCAGGAGGGACCTGGGTTTGATCCCCAGCATCCCATATGGTCCCCTGAGCCTCCTAGGAGTGATTTCTTTTTTGTGGGGGAGTTTGGACCACACCTGGTGATGCTTAGGAGTTACTCCTGGCTATGTACTCAGAAATTGCTCCTGGCGTGGGGGACCATATGGGATACCTGGGGATCCAGAGGATCGAACCACAGTCCGTCCTAGGTTAGCGCGAGCAAGGCAAACGTCATATCACTTGTGCCACCCTACGACCCCACCAGGAGTGATTTTCAAATGCAGAACCAGGAGTAACCTCTGAGCGCCGCTGGATGAGGCCCCCAAAAACAAATTTTAGAAAATTAGATATCTTAAAGTATATTATGCAGTAACTAGGTGCTTAAAAAAAAGTACTGAGTGAATGTGAGTGAATTAAGTTCTTAGTGAGTCCTAAAGAAAAAAAAAAGTCACACTGTCAGATAGTTCAACAAGTAAGGCACTTGCCTTGCACACAGCTGCTCAGGGTATGAAGCCTGGCACTACATATAGTAGATCCCCGGAACTATTCCTAGATTGATTCCTGAGCATCAGAGGCAGGAGTAAGGACTGAGCAAAACTGGCTGTGCTCTCCTATATAAAAAAGGAAAGGACAAAAAAAAAGAGAGGAAAGAAATTCACAATCCTCATATACTAATCTTTATATACTTAATACTTAATCTTTATATACTAAGCAAATGTAATAGTATCTGTCTTGCGTGAACTATATTGTTGACAAACTGCAGTAATGGTGTGTGTGTAGTGGTGGTGGTAGTAGGGGCTAACCCAACCAGTGGCTCAGGGATACCTGAATCTGCTCAGGGATCAGTCCTGATGGTGATCAGGGGACATATGAGGGATCAAATCAGGATAAACTGCATGCCAGGCAAGTGCCTTAACCCCTGTACTCTGTCTCTAGCTGCAGTGATGACTTTTCTAATAGTCTTTATCCCAGGATTTTTACCATGTCACCATGTCACCACATGAGAGTAGCTAGTAACTGATCCTTCTTTACCAGCTGACTTGTTTCAACTGATCCTTTTATAGAAAAGAAAAAAAAAATCATTTTGTCTTCATTCACTATTGGCCAACCTGATGTTTATGTAAGTAAAAGAGTTGATGTTAACTGGGCCATGTAGCTGAGTGGAAGAGGCTTGAAAACCTTGATTTAATTCTTGGAATTGCAAAAAAGAAAAAAAAAGAGAAAAAAAAGCTGTTGATGTTTGACATCTGTAAATTAGAGTAATGAAACATTAACAGGACAATGGCAGGATGTGGCTCAAAGGAAAAATGCATGTCTCTCTAGAGTTGATGCCCAGCAATACAAATAAATAATAATAAAGTGATTAAAACAGAATTTTATAAACAAGTACATATGCATATATATGGGATCACTTACAGATGAGGAACTCAAAAAGTTAGTAGAATTTGGATTTATACAGTATTTTGAGAGCATTAACAATGGAAAGGATTCTGAGTTTCAAGGGAAAGCAAACTATGGGAAGGGATATGTATTTTATATACATATAAGAATACAACCTATGTATTGAAAAACTAATAGAAGATAAGGGTTATTTAGTGAGGTTTGCTAAGTAGTTTCCTCTGCAATCTCTGAACTGATAAGGAAATAAATAGACTTGACTCTGTTATTAATTTATCTCCTTCCTGGTATAGAGAAAAAAGTGAATACAACTTCACAATTTTATGTCCTTTCTTGTGAAGGTAAATGGGAGAAAGACCAAGAGTTTTTATTTATGCCTGATTCTTCTCAAAAGACTTTATTTCAAAATAATCCTTACAGTACTGTGGCAGATTTTTTAGGGATGACATATTCTGCAACCCTTTAATCTGGAGTCAGTCAAACCAAGCTACAAATCTGTGCCTCAAGGAATTCATTTGTACTCCCTTCTCACAATGGCAACTCTCTGTGGACAATTGGTTATTTTGTTTTATTTTAGTTTTGGGGCCACACCTGCCAATACTCAAGCATCACTCCTGGCAGTGCTCCACAGACTATCTGGGAAGCCAGAGATCAATCCTGGGTTGAAAGCATGCAAGCATGTTCCTTATCACTGTACTATTTCTCCTGGCTCCCTCATAAACAATTTTTATTTCTTCTAATAGAACTATTACATAACTAAGTTGAGCAAATTCAAGTTATAGCATAGCCGCTAAGCAGAAACTTAAGACTACCATCAGAACTTCATGTTCTAGAAAAATATGCTTAGGTTAACTCTAAAAATTCTTATTTTCATTCCTTAGTGGAGTTCAATTATTGCAATTTGATATAAATATCTTTTTTTTTTCCGGCCACACCCGGTAATGCTCAGGGGTTACTCCTGACTATGTGCTCAGAAATCACTCCTGGCGGGCCCGGAGAGATAGCACAGAGGTGTTTGCCTTGCAAGCAGCCAATCCAGGACCAAAGGTGGTTGGTTCGAATCCCGGTGTCCCATATGGTCCCCCGTGCCTGCCAGGAGCTATTTCTGAGCAGACAGCCAGGAGTAACCCCTGAGCGCAGCTGGGTGTGACCCAAAAAAACCAAAAAAAAAAAAAAAAAAGAAATCACTCCTGGCTTGGGGGACCATATGGGATGCCAGGGGATCAAACCACAGAAAATATATTTTAAAACCATTATAGTTCTTACATTAAAACAGAGAAGAGTTGAAATTATAAGGTTGAATAAATTAATATACTTGAAATTTTTATTTGATATATAAAGGAAACAGACAATAGATTTTGAAACTGTGATTTAAGTAGTTTAACATCCTGAGATTATACTGAACCAGAAAGGGCAATCAATATCCACTCTCCTACAGGTTCTGAAAGTCTTTCGTCTTCTAGCAATATGGATTTATAGCAGACTCATTTTCACTTTTACTCTACATGTGAGATGCTTATTTTACAGTTTCTATCAACAGTTGTTTTGTAACTGGTATAACCCTGACTTATTTTTCCTCATAAAATAAAACTTATAGGGGCCAGAGCGATGGCGCAGTGGTAGAGCATTTGTCTTGCACGGGCTGACCTAGGACGGACCACGGTTTGATCCCCCAGCATCCCATATGGTTCCCCCAAGCCAGGAGCGATTTCTGAGTGCAGATCCAGGATCATCACCAGGTGTGGCCCAAAAAACAAAAATAAAATAATATAAAAATGTCAAAAACAAAACAAACAAACAAACAAAAAACACCATTTCTGAGCATCACCAGGTGTGGCCCAAAAACCAAAAATAAAATAATATAAAATAAAAATGTCAAAAAAAACACACCTTGTACAGTAGCATAGCATACTATTTTTTGTTTTGTTTTGTTTTTTGTTGTTTTTGGCCCACACCCAGTGATGCTCAGGGGTTACTCCTGGCTCAGAGCTCAGAAATCGCTCCTGACTTGGGAGACAATATGGGACACTGGGGGATCCAACCATGGTCGATCCTAGATCAACCACATGCAAGGCAAATGCCCTACCGCTTGCACCACCGCTCCGGCCCCATAATATACTTTGGAATTGAGTTCAAATGGAAAAGTGAGAAAGTGAATTTATCTTACTTTTGCCATAAGCAGGAAGTGAATCAATAGGAAGTCATCAATAAGAGTTGCCAATGCTTTTGGATCTATCTTCTTCTTCTTCTTTTTTTTTTTTTTTTAAGGAAGACAGACAGCCACATGCAGCATCTCATTTGGATGTGTGTCTGGAGTCTTGGAAGCTTGACTACCTTATGTTCTCCTACAAATGGACCTTGAGAACTTGTTTAGAGGTTCTAGCAGGAGAGCACAGCTACTTGTATGCCCTCGATGGAAGAACGAACCAATCTGTCTCTATTCGGGGAAGGCCATCCTCTTCAACCTAGCACGCAGCTACAGGAGGGACGTACATAAAGTGGTGAGGGAGGACGCGGACACCCGCCTAGCCAGCCAGATCAGCCAAATCAACCCTGGCAATCAATAGGGTGACAGATGTCGCAGCCAGATCACCCTCACATCCATGGACCTATCTTCTTTTCATTGATCCTTTAATTCATTCAACAATTATTAGCAAGCATCTGTTCTGCTATGTCAAGTAGATAAACCAGTAAAACTGACTAAGCCTATGCCCTTAGGACATATATGAGCTCCTACAAGTGAGAGATTTCTTTTTTTTGTTTGTTTGTTTTTTGTTTTTTCGGACCACACCCGTTTGATGCTCAGGGGTAACTCCTGGCTAAGCGCTCAGAAATCGCCCCTGGCTTGCTGGGACTATATGGGACGCCCGGGGATCGAACCACGGTCCGTCCTACGCTAGCGATTGCAAGGCAGACACCTTACCTCCACCTCACCAGCCCCGAGAGATTTCTTAATGAATGTATATATTTATCAATATACATAATTGATATATATGGTATCATATTTATTAATATATCATATATATCAACTATATATAATTATAATAATGATATAGTTAATTGGTATATATATCAATATACCCAAGGTATCATTGATTTTCATCACAATATAACAATAGCTTTTCAGAAAAAGAAAAAAATGCTGGTCCCGGAGAGATAGCGCAGCGGCGATTGCCTTGCAAGCGGCCGACCCAGGACCAAAGGTGGTTGGTTCGAATCCCGGTGTCCCATATGGTCCCCCGTGCCTGCCAGGAGCTATTTCTGAACAGACAGCCAGGAGTCACCCCTGAGCATCGCCGGGTGTGGCCCAAAAACCAAAAAAAGAAAAGAAAAGAAAAGAAAAAAAATGCTACCACATTAAATAGATACATTTATTATATTTTAGCATAAAAAAGCCTCTCTGAATATCAACAAAGCAATGTATTAAGCAAGCTCAGTTGATTGTTTACTCTTTATTTGTGTGTGTGTGTGTGTGTGTGTGTGTGTGTGTGTGTGTGTGGTTTTTGGGTCACACCCGGCAGTGCTCAGGGGTTATTCCTGGCTCCGTGCTCAGAAATTGCTCCTGGCAGGCACAGGGGACCATATGGGACGCCGGGATTCGAACCGATGACCTCCTGCATGAAAGGCAAACGCCTTACCTCCATGCTATCTCTTTGGCCCCGATTGTTTACTCTTTAAACAGAGCATTATTTTAGGAGTCTTTAAAGACTCAGTAAAGAGTAAGGCAAACTCAAGCTATTTATAAAACTAAAATATCTGGTTTAATGTCTTTTACTGGAAGGATTGGAGTAATAGAACAGAGGGTAGGGCACTTACCTTACATGTAGCCAATCTGGTAGCCCATATGGTCCCTGGTAGCCCATATGGTCCCTTGAACCTGCTCAGGAGTGAGTTGGTGTGTGGGTTGATTGGGTTGGGTATGATCCCACCCCACCCCCAAAGTCTTTAGCTGAAGTGGGAAGAGGGAACGTGTATAGGCATCATGTTATAATACTTTAAGGCATGCTTTAAACTAGAATACATAGAGCTTGAAGTAAAGGGACTATAAAGTTAGTCCACATGGCATATCTTCAACCCCAGGTGAACAAGTCTGAATCAAGGTCATGCATGAAATAATTAAACAAGACTGAGGGTGAAACACATATAGTCTGGCAGTCTTCTACCTCATATGGAGGGCAAAGTTCCTACTAGAACTATCATTTTTATTAAATACAGAGACCACCCCCAAGTGGGACAGTAAAAACAGAGTAAATATAGTTTAGGCTACCCTGAACCACCCCCACCTGGGATTACATGTAAAATAATCTCTGTTTGGGGATAAAACCAAGTTGTAGGGCCCGGAGAGATAGCACAGTGGTGTTTGCCTAGCAAGCACCCGATCCAGGACCTAAGGTGGTTGGTTCGAATCCCAGTGTCCCATATAGTCCCCCATGCCTGCCAGGAGCTATTTCTGAGCAGACAGCCAGGAGTAACTCCTGAGCACCGTCGGGTGTGGCCCAAAAACAAACAAAAAAAAAAACAAAAAACAAAAAACAAAAAACAAAACCAAGTTGTAAACAAACAGATATAAAGAAACCAGGGATGGTTTTTGTTTTAGATAAAATAAGATGTAACCTAACAGGGATCAAAAAAGTTCTCGTGTAGGGATTAAAAGATTGTTAAAGTGGCTGGAGCATATGCTTTCATGTGGGAGGCTTGGGTTAAGTTCTTAGTACCAAACTGACTACCCAGAAAAAAAATAGAGTCAGGGTATAAATTATGTTTTGGTGCTTTTTTATGAAAAGTTGGTGGGTCATTCAAGAAAGCCCTAGGATCAACTATAAAATATTTTGCAACTTCCTGATCAAGAATTTCCTATATGAATAAAATTATATTGATGACAGCAGTAGAAAGGTAAATCATGTTAATAAGGTTGTATAGATGTTTTCATAAACATGTGAGAAATGTACATTTTTGGGATATAAAATAACATAAAATTAGAGGAAGATATGCTAGTATAATGGTAAAATACCCTGGGGGGGGAGGGGAGAGATAGTACAACAGGAAAAATGCTTGCCTTGCATATAGCTTACCTAGATTTGTTCCCTGGCTCTCCATATGGTCTCCCAATGACCTCCAGGAATAATTTTTTTTTCTTTTCTTTTTTTTGCTTTTTGGGCCACACCCAGTGTAACTCAGGTGTTACATACTCAGGAGTAACTCAGGGGTTACTCCTGGCTATGCACTCAGAAATCGCTCCTGGCTTGAGAGACCATATGGGACGCTGGGGTATTGAACCGTGGTCCATCCTAGGCTAGCGCGGGCAAGGCCGATGCCTTGTCCCTTGCACCACTGCTCCAGCCCCCCAGGAATGATTTCTGAGTATAATTCCAGGAGTAAGCCTGGTATGATCCATAAAACAAAACACTATATAGTGAGGCTGGAGTAAGTAAGGAGTTTGCTTGGCACATGGCCAACCCAGGTTCGATCCCCGGCATTCCATATGATACCCAAGTCATGAGTAACCCCAGAGTACTACCCAGGTTCGATCCCCAGCATTCCATATGATACCCCAAGTCATGAGTAACCACTGAGCACCACCAGGTGAGCTCCCCTCAAAAATCTAACACAAACCCCACTATGTAGATCATTATAGGTGCATATAATTAAATTAAATTAAAGTAGGGACTGTAGTTGCCTCACTGGAATACAGAGGCCAGAAAAAGGATCATTTGAGGAGCTTGTTCCTGAACTTGGGCAGAATATTGAGGTTGACTAAATGAAGGAAAAGTGGTGGGAGGATGAGATAACCTGAGCAAAGAATCTCACAATCAAAGGAATATGTATATTCAAGGGCTTGTTGAAACATCAGAAAGGTTGACACACAGAAAGTAAGAGAGCAAAGTCTGAGAGTAAAGGCTGGCTGGGTCTTGAAGTGAATGGAGACATCATGAAAGTGACACTACCATGATTTAGAGAGATTTTGTTTAGGTCAGGGATATGTTTTTAATTAACTAAAGCACATGATTTTCTTATAGGAGGCCCAGTGACACTCAAGCACTGAATTAGCAATAGTACCAGGAACACCTGGTTCACCCACTTACACCCTCCTCCCCACCACAAGAGTGATTTTTATTTGGGGGTGGGGGAGGGCCTAGCAGTGTTCGGGGCTTACTCTTGACTCTATGCTCACAGGCCAGACATTCTCAGAGGACCACATGCAGTGCTGAGGATCAAATCTCAGTCTGTCATGTGCAGGACACTCCATTCTATCCATCCCCAAAAGTTATTTTTTTTTTTAAACAGAAAAGCACACGAGTGTACTGAAATCTGAGTCTTACATTTTCAGAATTCAGAACATTCTCAGGGCTTTTAAAAAGGTGACAAACAAAATTGGGCTGCCTTAACAGCAGTGAGTTCAAGTTGTTACCCAACAATAGCAAAACCAGTTCTGGAATTTCCTCCTACATGAATTCAAACTTGTGATCAAACAGGTTGTCAGGATACAGGTCTAGAGATCAGACCATGCTTGAATTTATTTGAACACAGGTACATATAAATTCAGAAAGGAGAGTTAATACCAAGTATTTAATTTATAGGTGAATAAATCAATATTTTTAAAAAAAATTTAGGATTAAGATCTCTGTTATATTGGCATAATGATTTGACTTAAGCCTCAGAAGAATGGGCATTGACCATACGCCCCTGGACAATGGATACCATCTATGAAAACAACCACAGTTGTCTATAATTTTACCAGGACGCAAACCTCTACCAGGGAAGACCCTACCACTGCTCTGGCATTGACTTACTCCAAAGAGTGCTCTCAATACCCAGACGACTTAGCAAAAACCGGCTTGCAGGGAAGGTCTCTCTGCATCTAATGGTGATGCTCCACATCAGCCTGACTTCGGTGAAGGAAATACACAGAATCCAGAATCTTTAAATACAGGAACCTGACACCAACAACAGCTACAGTGCGAAAAAGTTTCACCGGAACCAAGGAGAATGACTCAGGGGTTGGACAGACTGGTATGCCTGGAGCCCAGAGTTGATCTTATGCCAATAAAATTCGAGGGTGAGGCCTTCTTGTAATCAGGCCAAGGATTTTTTTTTCTGTTTTCCCCATATTTTGCTGGGCCTATGCAAACAACGGTGATTGCCATTTTCACACCTTTACTGCTGTATTTTTTTTAACACTTATCCTTTAAGAAAAAATAAAGAAAAACAAACAGCCTACTGAACTTAAAAATAATAAATAAATAACTGTAGGGGCCAGAGAGATAGCATGGAGGACTTGCATGAAGAAGGTCGGTGATTCGAATCCTGGCATCCCATATGGTCCCCCAAGCCTGCCAGGAACGATTTCTGAGCATAGAGCCAGGAGTAATCCCTGATCACTTCCAGGTGTGACCCAAAAATCAAATAAATAAATAAATAAATAAATAACTGTAGTAGAATGCCTGTCTCAAATACAGGCAGGGGATGGGAAGGGGGGCGTTGGGGATGGGAATATTACACTGGTGAAGGGGGTGTTCTGTTTAAGACTGAAACCCAACTGTAATCATGTTTGTAATCATGGTGCTCAAATAAAGAATTTAATAAAAATATTCTTTATTATACAGTCAGAGAGATAGCTCATTGGATGAATATATGCTTCCCTGAACACCAGAGGAGCAACCCCCAAAACACCAATCTAGAATGTTTCCTCTGAACACTGCCAGATATAACCTCACCTCAAAAAAAAAAAAAAAAAAGGCACACAAATACAAACACAGAGTTGGAGTAGTGGGGATGAGGAAAGGATCGTAAGGTAATAATAATATAAGTTCTTTTTTTTTTTGACCTGGCAAAACTCCTGACTCTGCACAGAGGAATCACTCCTGGATGGCTCAGGGATGCTAGGACTGAACCCAGGTCAGTTGTGAAAGGCAAAAGTGCCATACCAATAATACTTTTTCTCCGGAATATGGGATTTTGAAACATTGATGGAGGAATTGTTATAGCAGTTTTGTGACAACAACACCGTGACTTGAAATGTATTGTAAACTATGTTATCTTGTTAAAAAAAAATGTTAAATTTAGGGAAGAGAGCAATGGAACAGTGGGTAAGGTGCTTGCCTTGCATGCAGCCAATCCTTGGTATCCTTTATCATCACTAGAGCTACCAAAGTGATTACTGAGTATAGACCCAGGTCTAAGTCCTGACACTGTCAATTGTGGCCCTACACACACAAAAAGTGAACTAATTAAAGAGTTCTACTAGGAATATTTATTTTATGTGTATTCATTAATGCAACAAAAATACATTATACTAGCAGAAATGATCACTGAACAAGAACTATGTGCTGAAAGAGGTAAAGTGATATGTGTGATACCCCTTTAGCATCAATATTGCAAACCACAGTATATAAAAGCATAAAAGGAAGTGGGGAGGAGGGGGGAGGGAGCATGGGAGGGAGGGTAGAAGAGAGTGAAGAAAAATATCTGCCATAGATGCAAGCAGGGGTGAGGAGGGTAGGAAGGAAATTAGGGGCATTAATGAAAAAAAAATGTGCACTCATAAAGGGATGGGTATTGGATATTATATGCCTGAAACTCAATAATTTTTTTAAATGATTTCTTTATTTAAGCACTATGGTTACAAACATCATCGTAGTTGTGTTTTAGTCATAGACTGTACACCTCCCTTCACCAGTGCAACTTTCCCGCCACCAATGTCCCCCATTTTCCTCCTCCCCCACCCCCTACCTGTCTTTGATAGACAGGCATTCTATTTCTCTCTCTCATTATCATTGTCATGGTAGTTATTAGTGTAGTTATTTCTTTAAATGTGCTCACCACTCTTTGTGGTAAGCTTCTTATCATGGGCTGGTCCTTCCAGCTCTCATCTCTGTTGTCTCTGGGTATTATTACAATAATGTCCTTTATTTTTCTTAAATCCCTCAGGTGAGTGAGACTATTCTGTGCCTATTTCTCTGCCTATGACTCATTTCAGTTAACATAATATAGTCTCTTGGGGCCAGAGAGATAGCACAGCAGTAAGGCGTTTGCCTTGCATGCAGAAGGACAGTGGTTCAAATCCAGGTATCCCATATGGTCCCCTGAGCCTGCTGGGGGCGATTTCTAAGTGTAGAGCCAGGAGTAGCCCCTGAGCACTGCCAGGTGTGACCCAAAAAACAAAATACAAAAAAACAAAAAACAAAAAACCATAATATAGTCTCCATGTCCATCCACGTATAAGCAAATTTCATGAACAATTTTGTAACTGTGTATCTCACAATGATTCAAATAATAATAAATAAAAAAATAAAGAAGTTATTTAATTAAAAGTACATCAGTAATGGCCATTAGATACAAGGAATCAAACAAGATCTTAGGTGAAAATGGCTTCTAATTTTGTCTGGATTTGTTTGTTTTCAGTTCACACCTGGTGAACTCAGGGCTTACTTCTGGCTCTGTGCTTAGGGATCAATCCTGGTGGTGCTCAGGGGACCGTATGTGGTATCAGGGATCAAAACTGAGTCAGACACATGCCAGGCAAGTGCCTAAACCACTGTACTATTTCTCTGGCCACTGTTCCTGTTGTTAAGGATTCTCAGTTCTTGAGACTATGTTTAGAACTACAACAAGATCAAGTAAAATTCTTTATTTAGGGGCCTCTGCTGCTCTATTTTTCTTTGTTGTGTAACCAGTTACTAAAAAACAACAATGTATTTGCTTTTGGTGGGTGGTGGGAGGAAAAGGGACCACACCTGACTCCGCTCAAGACCTACCTTTGGTTGTGCTCAGGAGACCATGTATTGATATTGGTGTTCTAGAGATCAGATGCCCTGTTTGTTGTGTGCAAAGCAAATGTCCTATTTTTTGCACTATTGCTCCAGTCTAACAATCATTTTATTTCCTGATTTTGTTTATGGACTGCATTCAGCTCAATACTTCTTATTTGAGGTGACCACGACTAGACCTAGATAACTGCAGTTATCTGAAGGCCATCTAGGTAATACATCCAGATAGCTCACTTGCCTGGCCTGCCTACCAGTTGTTACAAAACGATTTGCAGGAGCATAGTTGAAAGGAGAAGCTGCTGGGTCAGTGTAAAATGGTGCCTGAAACTTCCTCAATGTCACTTCCAGCATAGATTATTAATCAAAACAGTCACAGGCCCTCCACAGATGCAAAGAGATGTAGAAATAGACTCCACACCTTGATGAGAGAATGTCGAAGTCACATTGCATGAAGTAGTTGGATGAGATGGGAGCTTGCATTGAACAGTTTTACTGGAATAGTAATATTTAGTTAGAAGTTGTACCAAGCCTTATAAGGGAGAATGAAAGACATTAAAAAAAAAAAAAAAAAAAAAAGGAAGGGGCCCGGAGAGATAGCACAGCGGCGTTTGCCTTGCAAGCAGCCGATCCAGGACCTAAGGTGGTTGGTTCGAATCCCGGTGTCCCATATGGTCCCCCGTGCCTGCCAGGAGCTATTTCTGAGCAGACAGCCAGGAGTAACACCTGAGCACCACTGGGTGTGGCCCAAAAACCAAAAAAAAAAAAAAAAAAAAAGAAGAAGAAGAAGAAGAAACAGGGGCTGTAGTGATGGCACAGAGGTAGGGCATTTGCCTTGCATGCAGCTGACCTGGGATAAACCGGAGCTTGATCCTTTGTATCCCATATGGTCCCCCAAGCCTGGACTCAGGGATCACTCCTGGCAAGCTCAGGGGACCATAATGGGTACTGGGAATCAAATCTGGGTTCACTAGTGCAAGGCAAACACCCTAAAGAAAATGTATACTTTGAGGCCTAATTCTTTTTTTTTGGGGGGGGAGGCCACACCCGTTTGATGCTCAGGAGTTACTCCTGGCTAAGCGCTCAGAAATTGCCCCTAGCTTGGGGGGACCATATGGGACGCCAGGGGATTGAACCTCGGTCCTTCCTTGGCTTGCAAGGCAGACACCTTACCTCTAGCGCCACCTCACTCGCCCTGAGGCCTAATTCTTTGAGGAGCGACTTTTTTGTTTGTTTGTTTTTTTGGGCCACACCCGTTGGGCCACACCCGGCGGTGCTCAGGGGTTACTCCTGGCTGTCTGCTCAGATATAGCTCCTGGCAGGCAGGGGGACCATATGGGACACCGGGATTCAAACCAATTGGTCCTGAATCGGCTGCTTGCAAGGCAAACGCCTCTGTGCTATCTCTCCAGGCCCAAGGAGCGATTTCTGATTGAAGAACCTGGTGTGGCCAAAACAGAAAAAAGAAATAGAAAAAAATCACATGCCTTTAAGTTAGTTGTTACTAATGAGATATTTATATCTGAGACAATGAAGAAATGCACCCCAATCTCCCATTCAATGTAAGAAAATCTAAAAAGTAAACATTCTTGGGTCAGAAAGATAGTAGAGAGATAGCAGTTGCCTTGAACACAGTCAACCCAGGTCCAATTCTTGCCATCCCAATTGGTCCCAAGTACAGAACAGCCAAGAGCGATTTCTGATTACAGAGTCAGGAGTAACCCTAGAGCATCACTGGGGGTGTCCCCCAAACATACCAAAAAGACCCCCACAAAAAGTAGGAATTCTTTGTGAAAATCCAAATTTGAAGCTTATTTTGTATTATTTGAAAGGTAAGAAAAAAAGTATAATTAATTATGCAGCATCCCAAAACTATCAGTTTTCTGGGCCAGAGAGATGGTACATACGTGCATATGGCCAACCTGGGTTTGAGTCCAGCATTTCATATGGTTCCCTTAGCACTGCCAGGAGGGATTCCTGAGTGCAGAGCCAGAAATAATCCCTGAAGATGACCAGGTGTGGTCCAAAAGAAAAAAAAAATGGTAGAAAAAAACAGCATCAACAAAAAATGCCTTTAATAAACAAACAAACAAAAAAATGACCTATCTTAGATAATTCTTGAAGAACTTTAAAAAACACCAGCATTTGGGGCCGCGCGGTGGCGCTAAAGGTAAGGTGCCTGCTTTGCCTGCGCAAGCGTTGGATGGACCGCGGTTCGATCCCCCGGCGTCCCATATGGTCCCCCAAGCCAGGAGCAACTTCTGAGCGCATAGCCAGGAGTAACCCCTGAGCGTTACCGGGTGTGGCCCAAAAACCAAAAAAAAAAACAAAAAAACACCAGCATTTATGAAAACGTAGACAAATAGTTTATAATAAATAGTATAAAGGAGAAGAAGAAAGATGGGAAGAAAACTAGCATCAAGAAAAAAAATGCACCGTTCATTATTTTACATGCTCATCACTGTTATGGTGATGACTGTTTATCAGGCCAACCAACAATGACTCATTTTTCAAGAATGTACCAGGCTTTAACTTTGCTCTTTATTATTAGTTAACGATTGAGATCTTATAAAAACTATTTACTAGCTGTTTTTTGTATCTGATGTAGAATTTAATAATTTCTTCCCAGTAGTAATGATCAAATTAGTTATTTGTTGGGAAAGAGATTGGGGATAACAAAACCTTACAGTTTATGAACATGTAAATTAGTATGAGCTGACTTCAGTACACCACCTGATAACCTTATTCCTCTACCAGGGGAGACCCTGCCACTACCCTGGCATTGACTTTACTCCGAGGAATGTTCCCTTGACACCCAGATGACTGAGTGACAGCAGCAAGTTGCTTGCAGGGCAGGACACTTCTCAACTGATAGTGAGGTGAAACTGAAGGATGCTCCACATCCTGACTTCGATGAAACACAGAAACCAGGATCCTTCTCGCACAGAAACCACGGAAACCAGAATCTTAAACTACATAAACCGGACAACAACAACAACTAATGTGTGAAAAATTTCACCATGACCACAGAGAATGAATCAGGGGTTGGACAACCTAGGATGCCTGGAGCCTAGAATCGGTCTTATGCCAGAGAACTTCAGGGATAAGGTCACTTTGTATTTAGGACAAGGTTTATTCTTTCCTTTCTCTTTCATCTCTTTAGTTTTTCTTTCAACTTTCTATTTAAAAAAATAATGTTGCTTTTGGGGGGCCAAAGAGATAGCACAGCGGCGTTTGCCTTGCAAGCAGCCGACCAAAGACCTAAGGTGGTTGGTTTGAATCCCGGCGTCCCATATGGTCCCCCATGCCTACCAGGAGCTATTTCTGAGCAGATAGCCAGGAGTAACCCCTGAGCACTGCCAGGTGTGACCCAAAAACCAAAAAAAAAAAAAAATGTCGCTTTTGGTCTTCCTAAAAATGTATTATCAGTTATGTCAATTATGTAATGCATTTTCTTTAATTAAATTAAAAAATAAATTTAAAAAATTATGGTTTATTACCCTATAGTATATTAGCCATTTTCTCTTTAATTTATTGATTTTATTTTAATATATCTTATTTATTTATTTATTTTGGTTTTGGGGCCACACTCAGTGGTGCTCAGGGATTACTCCTGGCTCTGTGCTCAGAAATCACTTCTGGAAGGCGCAGGGGACCATATAAGATGCCAGGGATTGAACCTGGGTCTGTCCTGGGTCGACCATGTGCAAGACAAACTCCCTACCACTGTGCTATTGCTCTGGCACCATTTTAAGATATTTTAAAAGGATAATATAAACTTGTTTCTCAAAATAGTTTTTGGACGAGTCTTCCCACCTTAATGATTTTCTCACTAATTAGTAAGTTGATTAAATTGTGACCATCTTAATTTGCATAAGTTGTGCTATTTTTTTAACTTTTTTGAAAATTATATTTGAATTCTGAGTGTAGCTTTAAGGAAGTTAAATAAATAATTTATATTCAAGAAGAATGTATGTCACGAGAAAACATGCCACATCCACTATAATGCTAGATAAAGCATCACATAATGATAAAAATTTGGCCAGGATATTGACAACCTAGACTTTTCATATGCTACTGGTAGGAATATGAATACTGCAGCTACTTTGGAAAACAGCACAGCAGTTCTTCAAATGTTTAAACATAGACTTACTATATAACCCAACAATTCTACTACTAGGTATATACCTAAGAAAAGTTAAAATTTTTGTTTTCAGGGCCGGTTAGATAGCATGGAGGTAAGGTGTTTGCCTTGCATGCAGAAGGTCGAAGGTTTGAATCCCAGCATCCATATGGTCCCTGAGCCTACTAGGAGTGATTTCTGAGCATAGAGCCAGGAGTAACCCCTGAGCGCTGCCAGGTGTGATTCCCGCCTCCACCCCGGGGAAAAAAAACAAAAATTTTGTTTTCGTAAAAATTTGAACATAGTAAATGGAAAATTTCTATTTATTCCATACAATATGCAGAAACAAATAAATGAACTAGGTTTTCTGGCATTCAGTTTCCATGCTATAAAGGAGGTCAGGTCACATGCAGGTATTCAAACTGGTGGGTTTTTTTTTTTTTTTTCTTGTAGCTGTTTTTTGAACCCAGGAACTCATGCAAGGCAAAGGCTATTATCACAGCTATATCCTTGGTTCTTTTGATGAGCTCTTTACCAGTCACTTGATCTATGGGCTGGAAAGATAGTACAGCAGGTAAGACACTTACCTTGCACACAACTACCTGGTTTTGATCTTCAGCATCTTATATGGTCCCTGAAGAACTGCCAGGAGTGATTCTGGGTGCAGAGCCAGGAGTAACCCCTAAGCACAGCAAAGTGTGGCCCAAAAGCAAAAAAAGCCAAACCAGTCACTTGACCACAATAAGGAAACTTCACAGCACTCCATATGGTCCCCTAAGCACCATCAGGAATGATCTCTGAGTGCAAAGGTAAGAGTTGCCCTGAGCATAGCCAGGTATGGCCATAAAACAAAACAAAACAAAAGAAACAAACAAACAAAAAAGGTGGGGGGCTGGAGAATAGCATAGCGGTAGAGAGTTTGCCTTGCATGCAGCCTACCCAGGAGGGACCCAGTTCAATTCCCAGCATCCCATATGGTCCTCCCAGCCTGCCAGGGGCAATTTCTGAATGCAGAGCCAAGATCAATAAATAAGCAAATAAATAAAGTTTAAACAAAAAAGTGGGGCCAGAGAGATAGCATGGAGGTAAGGCGTTTGTCTTTCTTTTTTTTTTTTTTTTTTTTTTTTTTTGGTTTTTGGGCCTATCCCGGTAACGCTCAGGGGTTACTCCTGGCTATGCGCTCAGAAGTCGCTCCTGGCTTGGGGGACCATATGGGACACCGGGGGATCGAACCGCGGTCCATCCTAGGCTAGCGCAGGCAAGGCAGGCACCTTACCTCTTGCGCCACCGCCCGGCCCAGCGTTTGTCTTTCTTTAAAGAAAGAATATATATATGGAACGCTTCACGAATTTGCGTGTCATCCTTGCACAGGGGCCATGCTAATCTTCTCTGTATCGTTCCAATTTTAGTATATGTGCTGCCGAAGAGAGCACAGGCGTTTGCCTTTCATGCAGAAGGTCATTGGTTCAAATCCCGGCATCCCATATGGTCCCACGTGCCTGCCAAGAGCGATTTCTGAGCATGGAGCCAGGAGTAACCCCTGAGCGCTGCCAGGTGTGACCCAAAAACCAAAAAAAAAAAAAGTGTGTGTGTGTGTATGTTTGTAGGAAAGATTGAGTTTTAAGAATACTAAGTATGGGGCTGGTGAGGTGGCGCTAGAGGCAAGGTGTCTGCCTTGCAAGCGCCAGCCAAGGAAAGGACCACGCAGTTCGATCCCCCAGCGTCCCATATGGTCCCCCCAAGCCAGGGGCAATTTCTGAGCGCTAAGCCATGAATAACCCCTGAGCATCAAATGGGTGTGGCCCGAAAAACCAAAAAAAAAAAAAAAAAAAAAAAAAAAAAGAATACTAAATATGTTAGTTCTTAAAATACAAAAAAATAAAAAAAAAAAATAAAAAAAAAATAAAAAAAAATAAAAAAATAAAAAAAATAAAAAAAAATAAATAAAAAAAATACAAAAAAATAAATTTAAACAGAGAAAATTAGTATTTATTAATTCTCAGTTTAAAATTTTTTGAATGAAAAAGTTGTCCAGTTCCTCTGTGAACATATTTCTCTAAGAAGCAGATATGAGTATAAAAAAAAGACTAATCCTAATATGTTTCGTCAAATTCTATGCCAGGAAAGGCCCAGAATCTTTAGATACTCTTGAATCTGTGTCTCAAGATCAAGAGGCAGGAGAATAAGCAGAGGCGTGGATGGTGTCTGGATCAAGGCTGTCTCCATCATCCAGAGCTGTTTCTGAATAAACAATGTCATCACACAGGGCTGGTGCGATAGCGTGGTCATAGGGCATTTGCCTTGCACACAGCAAACCTTGGTTCTATCCCCAGCATCCTATATGGTCTCCTGAGCTTGCCAGGAGAAACCCCTGAGCACCTACCGGGTGTGGTCACCCCCACCAAAAAAAAAAAGACCATCACATAGGCATAGGCATCTCAAGTTAGGCATCTTCCCTCTCAGCTAACAGCACTTTGATACAAAAAGGATAATATACCAACTACTGCAATGGAAGATACCAAGTAAAGGCATCTTTATCATGACTTTAAATATATTGCTTAGTCAAGTATCACAAACATCCTAAAGAGGACACACTTTGGAGAGATTATAAGAGCTGAAAGTAAATGAGATCCTCTGGGCAAGAATTAGGGAATCAGGGGCCGGGCGGTGGCGCTAAAGGTAAGGTGCCTGCCTTGCCTGCGCTAGCCTTGGACGGACCGCGGTTCGATCCCCCGGTGTCCCATATGGTCCCCCAAGCCAGGAGCAACTTCTGAGCACATAGCCAGGAGTAACCCCTGAGCGTTACCGGGTGTGGCCCAAAAACCAAAAAAAAAAAAAAAAAAGAATTAGGGAATCTAAAAGGTCTTGGGGCCAGGGATGCAATTTAGAAGAACAGAACATGCCTTTTGTCTCTGAGGTCTTGGGTTGGATTCCAACATAGAAAAAAAAGTGAGAGAGAGGAAGGAAGGAAGGAAGGAAGGAAGGAAGGAAGGAAGGAAGGAAGGAAGGAAGGAAGGAAGGAAGGAAGGAAGGAAGGAAGGAAGGAAGGAAGGAAGGAAGGAAGGAAGGAAGGAAGGAAGGAAAGGAGAAGGGAGGGAGGGAAGGAGGGAAGGAGGGAGGGAGGAGAAAGAAAAGAAAACAAATGGAGTTTAAAAGGTAGAATAAACTAAAACTGGTTCATCCTCAAAGAACTGATATTTGCCAGCTGGTGAAAATACTAGATATAAGGTATCTTCACACTTCGGGGTTTTTTGTTTGTTTTGGGGGGCAACACTTTATAGTGCCAAGGGGTCCTGCTCAGTGCTTAAAGGTTGTTCTTTGTTTGTTTGTTTGTTTGTTTTGTTTTTGGGGTTACACCTGATGGTGCCCAGGAGATACTTCTGGCTCTGTGCTCAGAATTTACTACTGGCAGGCTCATGAAAACATGGGATACCAGGAATCAAACCCAGGTCTGTCCCAGGTCGGCTGCATGCAAGGCAAATGCCCTACCACTGTGCTAAAGCCCTAAGGGTTGTTCTTGATGGTGTTGGACAATGATGTGGTGCCAGGAACCAAACCCAGAGTCTGATCTTCTGCATGCAACAATGAACTCTTTCCTACTGAACAGCTCTGGTCTATGTATGTTACACTTGGAATAAAGCAGACAAGAACAGACAGGGATCTGGTAGCATGGCTCAGTGGCAAAGAGCTTGTCATGCATGTATGGGTTAAAGTTCCGGCATCACCAGTCCATAGTATTACTCTGACAAGAGAAGCAGAAGCACCAAACAGCATTATTCTGTTGCCTAGGAAAACATTTATCTTTAGAGAAGATAATATGGTGCTTAAATAATTCCTCATAACAGCAATCCTCAAACTCTCTGTAATGAAGAATTAATTTCTTTCCATTTCCAATCCATCATGAACTGATATTTTTATGAAATGAAATGAAAATAGAAAAATAAACACAGGCTTAGTTTCCTATAAAACCTCCTACATGTGGTCCAGGAATATGATTCAGTGGCCAAGTACATGTCTGTACACACAAGAACTGGGTTTGATACCTGGCACCGAAAAAAAAAAAAAAAAAAAAAACCTTGAAGCTTTTTAGGGTTTATTTTAAAGTTCAGTGCTATGTGATGAGCTGGTTAAAAAAAATTTGCCTACTAGAATATGTGGTAGCACCTTACGCAACACTACCCTATAAAGCCTTGGCAAGCAACACCATCGTGTCTAATTTCATGACCAATGGATCCCTTGCAAGGGAATTTTTTTTCCATAGGTGAGGGCTTGGTTTTTAGGTCATATCTGGCACTGCTCCGGGACTTTTTTTTTTTTGGTTTTTCAGGCCACACCCGTTTGATGCTCAGGGGTTACTCCTGGCTAAGCGCTCAGAAATTGCCCCTGGCTTGGGGGGATCATATGGGACGCCAGGGGATTGAACCGCGGTCCTTCCTTGGCTAGCGCTTGCAAGGCAGACACCTTACCTCTAGCGCCACCTCGCCGGCCCCTCAGGGACTATTTCTGACTTTGATCAGGAAGATCAGTGGTGGTTGGTGATCAGGGGACCATATATGGTGTCTGGGATCAACTGTGCCTGGATGCATGCAAGGAAAATGCTTTAATCCCTCTACCAGTCTGGGGATTCCAATTTCATTCTTTAGTATTCAAATAAAATCCAGGAGCTGGCAGGATAGGTCAATGATCTTGAGTTTGAATATGGTATGCCCAGATCCTAATTTGTCTTTTTTTTTTTTTTTTTTTTGAGGCCATACTTGGTAGAGCTCAGGATTTAATCCTGCTTTGTGTTCATAGCAATGAATAATAGTAATGTTTGGAGGTTCATATGCAGTTCAAGGGATTAACTCTGGGTTGGCTGCATGCAAAGCAACTACCTTACCTATCTTATCTCTCGGGCCCAAGTTTGAACCCTGGCATCATATAACCATATCACACCAACATCACTGGATCTAACCTGGAGTCAACAGGACATAACACTGGTGGCCCTGGTTGTCTCATATATTCAGAAACTGCAGAACCAGGAAGCTCAGCATTTCCAGCCCTCACATTGGACCATCTGGCCCAATTTGTGAAAATCACCAGGAGTGGCCCTTGAACCCCCTCCATATAAAATAAATTCCATTTAACTTCTATGGCTTATTTTTAACTTTTTAAAAGTTTTTAAATGTAATTATTATAGTTCAGAGTGCATTCTTACAAAAATATTAACAGTAAGGGTTTTGTCTTACACTGTTATAGCACTCACCAATATTATTTGCTTTTATGGTGGGCATTAAAGTTGAATTATTAAGCAATTTGTGTGTTGGGGTTTGAACCACACTTCGCAGTGATGTGGTGGAAGTAAGTTACTTGCATCTGAGTGCTCAGGGGTTGTTCCCTGCATATCTGGAGGTGTTATACAGTGTCAGGATTTAAATCTAGGGTTTCCTTCAAGTAAAAACATGTACCCTCATACTTTAAGGCATCTTCTCTACCCCAGCAAATTTACTCTAAGTGGTTTTAGTAGAAGAAATTAGGTCAGACTTGTATTTTGTAAAACTCCATCTTAAGCCTTAAATACAAAATGAAACAGATTGTCTGGAATCTCGAGAAGGAAGTTAATTTCCCATCTGGAATTTTTTAGTACCTATATACTCGAATATAACCTGAGTTTTTCCTGCACAAAATTTGTGCCCAAAAACCCGAACTCGGCTTATACTCAGGTCATACAGTTTATTTGATTCCGTGCATGCGCACCAAATCAAGTCTCCAGTCATCTTCTGCCGTCTGCTGGAAGGGGTGGTACTTCAATTCAGCTCAGTCCACAAGTTGCGGCTGAGCTTAAGAGGGAGGCAGCTGAACTGAACTGTATACCACTGAACTATTTAACCCACAATATTTAATGGCACATTTAATTAAGTAAAAATCCCATTTAAGGTAATAAAGTCGTGTAAGTAAATGTTTATGAATCCTGAATCCTTATAATCAGGGGTTTTGGAGTATAAGGATGTAGGATTTTTAGCCATTTACATATATAAATATATTGTCAATATATCATATTTACAATGCTTTACTGTCTTAAATGGTTTATTCATTTTATTAAAGTTGTCATTGAACACTATGGGTTAATGTGGAACGTTAATGGTATACACACAGTATACCAAACAATCATGTATGTAAATGTAATCATGTGTTTATTCATTCACTGATTCCTCAATTATTGTAATTGTAATTATTGTAATATATATAATATATATATATATTTCTTGGTTTTTGGGCCACACCCAGCGGTGCTCAGGGGTTACTCCTGACTGCCTGCTCAGAAATAGCTCCTGGCATGGGGCCGGGCGGTGGCGCAAGAGGTAAGGTGCCTGCCTTGCCTGCGCTAGCCTTGGACGGACCACAGTTCGATCCCCCGGCGTCCCATATGGTCCCCCAAGCCAGGAGCAACTTCTGAGCGCATAGCCAGGAGTAACCCCTGAGCATTACCGGGTGTGGCCCAAAAACCAAAAAAAAAAAAAAAAAAAAAAAAGAAATAGCTCCTGGCAGGCATGGGGGACCATATGGGACACTGGGATTCAAACCAACCACCTTTGGTCCTGGATCAGCTGCTTGTAAGGCAAACACCGCTGTGCTATCTCTTTGGGCCCAGTTATTGTAATATATTTTTATTTTTGAAATTTACCAATGGCTGCTGCATTTTCCACCTTGGCTTATACTCAATTTTTAGGATAAAATTAGGGAGATCAGCTTATACTTGAGTATTTAAGGTAATTGATCTACCAGTTAATTATAAGTGGAAAGAGAGAGAAAAGAGAAATGAAGAAAGGGAGAAAATGAAAAGGCAGAGAGAGGGAGCAAGGAATGAGAGGCAAGAAAAGAGAGAGAGCCTGATAGAGTGTCTAGAACATGGGTTGTCAAAATTGATCAGCAAAAAATTTTACCACCTTTGAGACATCTTGTACTTTCAAACTTTCAGCCAGGCACACCTGTTTCCCAATACAAAGACAATGCATCTAGACAGACTGGCAAGAAAAGGAATGAGTTTCATGTAAGGACATGCACCCAGGCCTTAATGAGGCACACAGGGCTATTAGTTATAACAAAATCAACATATGCAATTTATGAAGCGATTAAATTTTGTCCCAGAAGATCTTTCATGGAGCTGTGCCATGATGACCCAATTATTTAGGAGAATTTTTTTCTTTTTACTCATAATTTGCTCTCCAGTGACCAAATAAGGATTTGAGCTACCTTGAGATAAAATTCAAGGCCATAATGACCTTTGTTTTCCCCCAAAATAAGAGGTAATAAAAATAAAGACAAAGTTTAAGAAGCAAAAAGACTAAAACAACCTCGCCGTAAACCCCTGAAGTACATTTTGGTTTTAGAATCTTCATCGTTAGTATTTTCTTATCCTTTCATTTCTGAGGAACTTACACTTATGTTATTCTTTGTTTTTTCGTTTGTTTTTTGTTTGTTTTTTTGGTTTTTGGGCCACACCCAGTAACACTCAGGGGTTACTCCTGGCTATGTGCTCAGAAGTTGCTCCTGGCTTGGGGGACCATATGGGACACCGGGGGATCGAACCGTGGTCCGTCCAAGGCTAGCGCAGGCAAGGCAGGCACCTTACCTTTAGCACCACCGCCCGGCCCCTTATGTTATTCTTTGAATGTATTTTCTGTTACTGTACAAAAATCCTTCCAAAATTGTTAGGGCAGCAGAGTTATTTTTAGTTTGAATTATTTTGGTTGAGGGGCCATACCTGCCGGTGCTCAATGGCTACTCTGTGCTCAGCTGTGTCTCTTGACATTGCCCAGGGAACCATAAAGTGTTAAGGATTGAACTCAAACCTCCCATATATAGAGCATGTGCTCAGTTCATTAAACTAGCCCTTGCCCAACAGCATGACTATTATAGTCACTTTCTGGGGCAATAGGAAAAGTATTTGACTTGGGTAATGAGGTAGGACCTACCAGAGATTATACAACAGAGTTAGCTGGAGATTCTGTATAGAACCTAGGAGCAAAAGTAATCCATATATTTATTTCATATCATAACATATTTTCCCCCCCCCATAACATATCTTCTTTTGTTTATTTTATTTAGTTTTTTATTTTGGGCCATAGTTGGCTATGTTCAGGGGTCACCTCTAGTTCTACACTTAGGAAGCACTCCTGGTGGTACTGGGAATGTGGGGGGGGGAGGGGGAGTATATGGGACGCTGGAGATTAAATCCTGCATGCAAGGCAAGTGCCCTGCTTACTATACTATCTCTCTGGCCAATTTTCTTTTATTTTTATTAATGTAATAGTGTCACACCATCTTAAAAAATTTATTTGGGTCCTTACATGGTTCTGCTCCAGCAGTTTTCTGGGGACTATGCTCCAACCCTTTAAGCATCTTCCTAGCCAAGCCAATTAAATCATATATATATATATATTTGGTTTTTGGACCACACCTGGAGGCACTCAGCAATTACTCCTGGCAGGCTTGGGGGGACATATAGGATGCTGGGGCTCAAACCTGGGTCCATCTAGGGTCAGCTATGTGTAAGGCAAATGCCCTACTGCTGTGCTATCACTTCTGCCCCTTATATTATTATTTTTTAAAAGTTATTTTCAAGGGCCTGCGTGATAGCATTTACCTTGCCTGCAGAAGGATGGTGGTTCAAATCCCGGCATCCAATATGGTCCCCCAAGCCTGCCAGGAGCAACTTCTGAGCATAGAGCCAGGAGTAACCCCTGAGCACCGCTGGGTGTGGCCCAAAAACAAATTTAAAAAAAGTGATTTTCAATAACGTTTTAGTACCTTCAAATAATGAAAAGAAAAGTAACTTCAAGGCCCAGAGCAGTGGTGCAAGTGATAGGGCGTTTGCCTTGCACAGGCTGACCTAGGATGGACCTTGGTTCGATCCCCTGGCTTCCCATGTGGTCCCCCAAACCAGGAGCAATTTCTTTTTTCTTTTTTTTATTTTGGTTTTTGGGTCACATCCAACAGTGCTCAGGGGTGACTCCTGGCTCTGCACTCAAAAGTCACTTCTGGCAGGCTCAGGGGACCATATGGGATGCTGGGATTCCAACTGGAGTTCCTCCTGAGTTGGCTGCATTCAAGGCAAATGCCTTACCACTGTGCTATCGCTCCAGCCCCACCAGGAGCAATTTCTGAGCGGGTAGCTAGGAGTAACCCCTGAGCATCATTGGTGTGGCCCCAAAACAAAAACAAAACAAAACAAAAAAGAAATGTAACTTCAGCTTGGCCAACTCTAATGTTGACGTTATTCACAACCATTGAAGTGTGGGCTCAACCTAAGGGTCTGTGATCAAAACGAGAGAATTAAAACATGGTGTGTCCACCAATGAAATCTTATTCCGTTTTAAATGGGTCACAACATGGAAGAATTTGAGACTTTGAAACCTGTGACAAAAGAGGAATCTTTTTCAAATTTTCTCCCTTTCTTTCCATTTTGTTGTTTCTATGTCAGAGTGGGGATGACCATAAGCAGGATCTCATCAGGGATCACATACCACTTGGTCAAAGTCTTGCACACTTTTGTCATGATGCTTTCATGCACCTGACAAGGCTATGCTGGAGATCACACACCCTTAAAGGGTTCCTGAACAGCAGAACCCCTGGGATCAGGCTTGAATAGTTGGAAGCATTATCGATTGACTTCAAAGACTCACATTAGAAAATCTGGTGCTGGGGTCAGAGAGATAGTGCAGTGGTGGGGCATTTGCCTTGCATGTGGCCGACTCAGTACAGATGGTGGTTTGATTCTCGACATCCCATACGGTCCCCATAACAGACCAGGATCGACTTTTGAACGGGACTAACCTTTGAGGGCTGCTGGGTGTAGCCAAAAACAAACAAACAAATTCTGGTGCTTTTGCCATTTTGCCATTCCCCCTGGCTTGAGGGACCATATGAGACGTGGGTGAATCGAACTTCGGTCTGTCTTAGGTTAGTACACGCAAGTCAAACACCCTACTGACTGCACCACCACTCTGGCCCCTGATTCTCATTTCTTTTCTTTGTTTTGTTTTGTTTTGTTTTGTTTTTGTTTTTTGTTTGTTTTTGGGTCACACCCGGCAGTGCTCAGGGGTTACTCCTGGCTCTATGCTCAGAAATTGCTCCTGGCACGGTCCACCATATGGGACACCGGGATTTGAACCACGGACCTTCTGCATGAAAGGCAAACGCCTTACCTCCATGCTATCTCTCCGGCCCCTGATTCTCATTTCTTAACACTATGAACGAGTTTAGAAGCTAAAAAGAATTGAATTCAAAGTTGGACTCTGAAGAAAAAGAGATAGAACCAGTTCCATCTGTTTATTTATTTGTTTGTTTTATTTTGTTTTGGTGCCACATCTGGTGATGCTCAGCGGTTATTCCTGGCTCTGTGCTCAGAAATTACTCCTGGCAGACTGGGGTGGGAAACCTTATGGGATGTCAGAAATCAAACCTGAGTCGGCCTCAGCAAGGTTTGCTCAGAAATTGCTCCTGGCAGGCTCCTGGGACCATATGAGATTCAGGGGAATTGAAGCTGGGTCTGTCCTCTGTTGGCCACTTGCAAGGCAAGGCTGTGCTATCACTCCAGCCCAGGGATGGTGGTTCACAGTTCGGCATCCCATATGGTCCCCTGTGCCTACCAAGAGCGATTTCTGAGTGCAGAGCCAGGAGTAACTCCTGAGCGCCACCAGGTGTGACCCAAAAAAGAAAAAAAAAAAAAGTAGGAAAACAGAATAGCCATATATGTAACAAAATATAATTAATATCCCAAACTTACATATGTAAAAGGACATTTTTTATCTTGTGTAGACTTAACCGACATCTAGGTTTGTATTGGATAGCATTTGTCATTTATAGGTACAGAGTTTTTCTTGGTAGCACATAGCAAGGAGTAACCCCTGAACATCACTGGATCTGGCCCAAAACAAACAAACCAAAAAAAAAAAAGGCTTCCAGTAACCTGTTCTTTTGACTGGTTTAAACTCACTAGAAAAGATGGAATATTCAAAAAGGCCTTTGAGAAGCTGTCAGAAACTGCTCTATTTGCCCCTTTCCTACTAATGAGTCCTAAGAACAGAAAAAAACTAGAAGCACAGAAAGCTACAATGTGGGGGTGAGAATCGGGGAGAAGCATCATCCTACAGGATCTAAACTAAAGAAAGGCAAATGGACTATCATAACAGGCGCGAGTGAAACACTTTCTTTGTCCTCTGAAAGAAATAGGGATTTATTGTGAGAGGATGATATTTCTTATTATATATATATATATATATATATGTTTGTATATATTTTATTATTTCACACACACATGGTTTTGGAGCCACACTAACTCTGTGTCAGGGGTCACTCCTGGCAGTGCTAGGAAAATTTTATCTGTTCTCCTGACCACAATTAAGCTGGGGTGAGTTACAAGTTAAGCACATTACCCCTATACTATTTCTCTTTTTTGGGGGAGGGGGATTTGGCATCCCATATGGGATGCTGGGAGATTGAACCGCAGTTCATCCTAGGATAGCGTATACAAGGCAGATGCCTTACATTCTGCGCCACAGCTCCAGCCCCTATACTATTTCTCTTTATATATATATATATATATATATATATATATATATATATATATATATATATATATATATATATATATATGTGTGTGTGTGTGTGTGTGTGTGTGTGTGTGTGTGTGTGTGTGTGTGTGTGTGTATAATTGGTTTTGGGCTCACACCCAGCAGTGCTCAGGGGTTACTCCTGGCTATCTGCTCAGAAATCACTCCTGGCAGGCATGGGGACCACATAGGATGCCAGGATTCGAACCACTGTTCATCCTGGGTCAACCACATGCAAGGCAAACGCCCTACAGCTGTGCTATCTCTCCGGCCCCATTAATTTATATCTTATAAATGTTTTTTGTTTCAGTTTTGTTGATAAATGATAGACATACATCACTGAATAAATTGGGGACATTTATAGCATGGTGATTTGACATATATATTAATATGTAATATATGAAATGATTACCATGATTGGTTCAGCTAAATTCTATAGTCTCATAGATTCAATAAAAGAAAAGGACTCTATTAATGCACCAATTCATAAATGTCATTGGATATTAAGTTACACATATATTGTTTTATTTTATTCTTATCACAATATTATGGAATGGCTTATTATTTCCCACTTTCCAAATGAATAAACTAAGGTCCAGAGGGGTTAAGTAATTTTCTCAAAGCTGTATGTTTCCAAGAGATAAAGCTGGGCTTAGAACCCAAGTACCTTAGAACAAACTGTAGAACCCCTTTTTCTTCAACCACTGTGCTTCACACTTTTTAATGTAGGAAATGAGGACAGCCTTTGCTGTCAGATTTTTAAGTGCTAGTGGCTCTGTTTTATGCATTAATTGTTACTTTATAAAACACAAGTCAGAATGCTGCAGGTTTTATATTTGCATGATTTTGTCAGTTTGCTACTGAGACTTTTTTTTAACAAGTTCACACATTCAGCTTAAGTGATTATTCTTTCTAACCTACTACATAATACTTCGTTAGTGTTCCAATGAAAGTGGGACTCCAAAGTCTATCCAAAATAATTTTTAGATAAGGATGTTAAAGACAAATGCCCTGATTCTGAAAAATTATACTTATATTTCTTCTCATCTATTTCAAAACCTAAATGTGTATCTTATTCATAAATTTTTGAGATATGACTCCATAATCTATTATGACACCTCTAAAATATGTTCATTCTTTGGTATACACATTCTCTTTGGTATATACATGCTCTTCAGCAACAAATCCCCGAAACTTTTATTTTCAAATAATATGTTGGAGTGACCCTAGAATTGCCCATTGGAATGCCTTCTGTGTTTAGTTCACATGTTTGACTAGGATTTTTACCTAGAATGCCACCTCTTTGAGAACAGCAGTTTTATTTACTCTCTGCTATATCTATGGAGCTCACAACTGTGCCTGGAATTGAGTAGGTACTCAATACATATTTGCTGAGTGAATTAATGAGTGACAGAAAGCACCCAGAACTATATGAAAGGAAGGTGAATGGGTGTTTTAAAGCCACATGGAATGGAATGAGGCCATTGGGAGCTAGAAATAAGCCTTTGGGGCCTGCTCTCTGCTTAGGTACAAATTCCTAGTATAGGTGGCCTAGCTAATGACCACTGTCCTTTTATGGCCCACGATCTTAAACTTTGTGGTTCTTTTTTTTTTCCCATGGGGAACAAACCCAATAATGCTAAAGGCTTAGTCCTGGTTCTGCACTCAGGAATCATTTCTGGAGGCGATCAAGAGACCATGGGTGGGGGGGGGGGTGGAGAAAATAGCATGGAGGTAGGGCATTTGCCTTACATGCAGAAGGACAGTGGTTCAAATCCCAGCATCCCAAAAATAAAAGAGACCATATAAGGTAGTGGGAATTGAACCCAGGTTAACTGTGTGCAAGGCAAGAACTTGACCCTCTGTAATATCTCTCCCATGTTCCATCTTAAATTTGGAAGTACAGCCTATGAATGAACATTTTTGGGTTCATAAAGATAGAATGATATATTTGGAAAGATAGAGAACTCAAAATAGAGAGCATGCAGGAAGCCTAGGCATGATCCCTGGTACCATATGGTGCTCCAAACATCACACCAAGAATACCCAATGAGTATTGCTGGGTATGGCCACAAAACAAAACAAACTAAAATAAAACGCAGACTCTCAAACCTACTAAATCAGTGCTTCTCAATTATTTTCTGTCATGCCCCCCTAGGAAGAAGAAAACATTTTTCGTGCTCCCCTGCAAGACTGTAAATAGTATCATTATTTAAAAAAAAAAAACTTTAACCTGCAAAACAAAAATATATCAAATAATCTGAGCTGATGTTTTTAGCTGATTTTTTAATCAGAAGATGTCTGGATTAATGGCTACAATGAGCACGTTTTGCAATGCATAGCTTTTCGAAGCGGGGTTATGAAGCAGGACACAGCAACTCTCAGCTCCAGAGACATACAGAGACATAAACACGGGGCTTAGCTTGTTATGACAGTGTTTGCCTAGGTCAAACGCACCCCCCCTTTATGGAGCCTCGAGACTTCCCTGGAGGGGGGCGCCCTACTATCTGAGAAGCACTGTACTAAATCAAGATCTGTATTTTAACATGATCCCCAAGTGATTTATAGGAATATTCAAGTTGGCAAAACACTGTTCAGCAGCACTTTTCTTGTAACATCCCTGCCAGACACGATGCTAATCACACACATGCGCCTGCACAACCCTTCAGTATCATCTTTTGCCTGACAACACCATTAGGCAAGTCTTATTTTGCTTCTTAAATGTTTTATTATTTAAACAATAGAAAAGCTGCTATTTATTAAACTGTAGGGTATATTTATTCTCTTTTTTATACACAAGGAAACTGAAGCTCAGAGATATTTGCCATCTGTTATAAGTATAAGCAAAAAAAATCACACTGCTATATAATTGCTAATTCTTTCTTGCCACATCCCAAGCATAAGTTCTTCAAAAAGGATGCATATGTTAAAAATTTTCCTCAAGTGAAAAATATTAAGATTTTGTGGTTTCACTTCCAGGATCTCAGAGTTATAGTGGCCTGGATTCTTTTAGCATGGTCGTGTGTAGAAGAGGAACTATGATAGCAGGTTCTGGAAAATCCCAATAAAGCTTCAGTCTTGATCTGCCTTCCAGAAGGCACCTTAAATCAGAATCCTGGTTCACTTTTGAACAACCAAAGGGACTTTTAAAATAGATTGGAGTGGAGCAGTGAAGAGGTACCTCCCATCACCCTTTTTTTTTTTTAAATAAGCTTTTATTTTATTTTATTTTATTTTATTTTATTTTATTTTATTTTATTTTATTTTGGTTTTTGGGTCACATCCAGCAGCTCTCAGGGATTACTCCTGGCTCTACACTCAGAAATAGCTCCTAGCAGGCTCAGGAGACCATATGGGATGCCGGGATTCGAACCACCGACCTTCTGCATGCCAGGCAAATGCCTTACCTCTATGCCATCTCTCGGGCCCTGCTTTTATTTATTTGTTTGTTTGCTTGTTTGTTTGTTTTTGTTGTTGGTGTTTGAGCCACATTTGGCGGCGCTCAGGGATTACTCCTGGCTATCTGCTCTGAAATCACTCCTGACAGGCATGGGGGACCATATGGAATTCTGGGATTCCAGCCACCATTGGTCCTGGGTCGGCTCCTTGCAAGGCAAATGCCCTACCGCTGTGCTATTTCTCTGGCCCTGAAATAAGCTTTTATTTTTATTTTATTTTGCCATTATGCCCATTCTTAGCCTCTCAAAAAGAGCACTGCTATGTACTTTCACTTCCCACAAATTACCTGATAATGTCATATTTTCAGACAGAAAGAACAGTCATCACTAGGGTTCAAATGGAGTTGAGAATAGGAGTATTCTTATTTTCTACAGAATATCCATTTTAGATAATGAAAGGTCTTGGGATCAGTGAGCTAATACAACAGATAAAATGTATTATACTTAAACATGGCCAACTCAGGCTTGATCTCCAGCACCACTGTGATTTTCCAAGCTCTGTGAGGGGTGGTCAAACCAGGGTAGACCAAAGGCAAAGCAAGAGGCTTACCCACTATATTGCTGTTCTGGTCTAACATTAGCTAATCTTACTTGTGAACTTGTATTTCTTTATGATGCATAAAGTATAATCTTATATTATTAAGGGTTATAGAATCTACTAGATCATCAGTAGAACTAGAAGCAACCTGTTGCCTTTATTTTTATTATGAAAGTATAATCGTTTATTATATCAGTATCTACAAAGTCATTACATAAATCATACAATAAATTATAAAATATCATATATACAAATTGCTTTTGACCCAAAACAATGTTTTAGGATCTTATTTTTGGAGGGAAGATAACTGACTGTGCTTGGAAACTTATCCTCGTTCTGTGCTCAGAGGTCATTTCCAGCACTATTCAGGACTATGTGGTATGAAAGATCAAACAGGGCTTTCTGTATGCAAAGTCTGTGCTTAATCTATTAAACTATCTATCTGTTTCAATATTTTAGAATTATGGTATTTTAAAGGTAGATGGAATTCTAAAGTTATATAGGGCTGTTTTTCCATCTCAAGTATATGAAAAAAGTAAGGGGTTTTGTAACTAAATTGGCTAAGATTTATGAATACTAAATTCAAATTGAGTGAAATTTAAATATGCTTACTCTACTCCACTCCATAGAACTACTAGAGGTAGAAATAGCAATAGCACCAACATATATTTCCTTTAAAATGAGGAAACAAAAGTTGGCTCAATTGCTTCAACTACAGAATAAAAAGAAAATGAGAACAGAAACACATGACTGTCTCCAAACCATAATGCTGATGATGGAAAAGAATGATACAATATTCTAACTTTTCTTATGTATAATAGTCAATAAGTATCTTATTAGACCTAAAAAACGTAACAAGAAATACATTTACAGGAATGAACATGAATTACAGGACCTTGGAGAAGATTGTACAAAGGAACTCAAGTAGTGCTCGAACACAAGTGAACCCATTCGATGTTTTGATCCCCAGCACCACATGAGTTCTCTGAACCCAACCAAGAGAGATCCCTACATCAGAAGCCTGGATCTGGGTATGGCCCAGAAACAAACAGACCTCCGTTCCCAAAAAAATAAGACAAAACAGACTGAAGCACAGAATGGAGTTTCTATGGCATAGTGGACTCTGCCCTAGACTTGCAATATAGTTAATTACATGACTACTCAGAATATTATAAAGGAAGTTGAATTTCTCTCACAATTAAACCAAGTAAACACTGTCTTTGTGTGGTAGTACTATTACTATTATTATCATGTATTATACTGTTATTGACTTGGGAACCACACCCAGCCAGTGCTGTGAGATTCTTTGGAGGTTGCTCGCTGTTGCTGTTCTAGTAGATCATTCATAACTGAGGGATTAAATCTGGACTTCCTGCGTACAGATTATGTATTCAAGCCCTTTGATCTATCTCTCCAGCCCAGCAGAAACTATTTTTGTATACTAAATATACTATGGAGGAAATCATTCTGAGAAAAAAATGGAACTACTCCAGGTCTACTAACATGAAGAATTGTTACTATATTAATTTAGGTGGTAGTGGGCCTAGCTGGTTGGAACTCAGTGGTTATTCTTGGCTCTGTGCTTAGGAGTGACCCCTGGTGGTGTTTGTGAGATCATATTCAGTTTTAGGAATCCGACTGGGCCAATGACATGGTAAGAAGTAACTGATCATGACCTCTGTACTGTGTCTTTCTGGCCCTACAACTTTTTTGAAGTATTTTAAAGTCAATATGTTCGTTACAGATGCAATATATGCATCATAAGTAAATAACACTAAAAATTGAAATAAATTAAAACTATAATTTGAATAGTAGTGCCCTTTTATGTTTTTTGTTTTGGTTTTGTTTTGTTGTTTTGGGTTACACCCGGCAGTGCTCAGGAGTTACTCCTGGCTCTGTGCTTAGAAGGTCACTCTTGGCAGGCTCAGGGACCATATGGGATGCCGAGATTTCGAACAGTGTCCATCCTGTGTTGGCCATGTGCAAGGGCAAACACATTACCACTGTGCTATTGCTCTGGCTTAGTAGTGCCTTTTAATTAATTTTTTTTTTTTTGGTTGGTGTTTTGTTTGGGGGTTACATCCCGGCAGTGCTCAGGGGTTTCTCCTGGCTCTACACTCGGAAATCACTTCGGCAGGCTGGAGGGAGCCATATGGGAATGCCAGGTAATTCGCACGCACCATTCCTTCTGCATGCAAGGCAAATGCCCTACCATCCATGCTATCTCTCTTAGCCCCTAATTATATTTATTAGTAAATATGGCTCGAAATCAAATTATATTATACTTGCTCTTTTGCAGCCCACTTTTATCCGACCCCAACCATGGTCTATCTTCGAATTTTGGTACAGTTTTTTAAAATTATTACTAGAGATCTAAAAAATATCTTTATTATTTCACTGTTCAATTTGAGTTTCAGGTTAGAATTTTTCAATATATATGGTTGATTCTGTCCCTTAGATTTCTCTGAATCTAGCTCAATCAGGCCTGCTGCGTGATTTAGTGAAAGACTCAACGAGATATCAGTGGAAATTTCTGCCTAATTCCTTCTTTTTGTTTGTTTGTTTGTTTGGGGGGCCACACCTGGCATCGCTCAGGGGTTACTCCTAGCTCTGTGCTCAGAAATTGCTCCTGGCAGGCTGGTTCAGGCTCAGGAATTGAACCTGGATCTGTTTGTCGGACCACATTTGCAAGCAAATGCCTTACCAACTGTGCTGCTGTGCTATGGGCTTTGACCCTAATATCCTTCTTTTGTGTATTTTATCTTAGTGTTCTATCTTCTGTAATGTTAGATCCAAGTCACCTGATGAGTTCCATTAAGCACTTTGGGCGTGTAATTACCAACTGTAGCCTAGTCCCTGCTATCACATTTTCAAGTGCTCATAAAGTCAGACGAGTGATGTTTTTACAGAGTTGACCCCACACTTCTTCCTCATCTTTTCTTGGGAAGCATACCAGTTACTTCAAAGGTTCGCACTTGGCTGTTTGCTCAGTAAATCACTGCCTGGCCCGAGTCAAGGGGACCATATGGGATGCGGAGGATCAAACCTGACAAGGCAAACCCTGTACTCTCGCATGCTATCATTCCAACCCTTCTTCCTTATCTTCTTTAAGCTTCTATAGATTGTAGGTGGATTTTTCTAGTGAAGGTGATTAGAATATTAAAATTAATATGAAAGTCTGGGAAAAAGAACTATTACTTTGAAACCTGACACAGATCATGGGCACTGATAAGACTGTTTTGGATACCTGGCTTCCGTAGTGATCCTAGGAAAGTTTTTGGATTCCCAGAAAGATTTTTGGGCTTTGTTTTGTTTTGCCACACCAGGCAGAACTCAGGGCTTCTTTCTGGCTCACACACTCCTGTCAAGTTCCCCGGACCATTTGTGCTGCTGAACCTAGGTCAGCCACATACAAAGCTCTGCCAGCTGTACAGATATATCTCTCTTGCCCCAGAAAGCTCTTTTGTAAAACATTCTTCACGCTCTTGGAGAAGAGTTTCTTGGTTTGCCATCACAGCACATCTCCTTACAGACCTTAACACCACCTGCTCATCAATGGAACCATGAGGCAGAGCATCGGGATTAGACTGTGGCCAGTATCCAGCATGCTTTTATTGCCCATTTTTTCTTTAACTTTATATAATGTACATTTTCAACTTAGAACAAAGAAGAGAGAATACTCTAACAATTCTTCTATCTCTATCACCAAGTTGCAACAAACATCAACTCAGGGCCCAAATCATTCTTTTATGCCTACACCCACTCACTCCCCGCAGATGCAAATGCAAGACATCTTAGCATTTCACCTGGAAATTCTCCAGATATCTCTTCTAAATGATAAGAAAGTTTGGTTTGGTTTGTTTCGTTTTAGCTACACCCAGAGGTACTTAGAACTTAGTCTTAACTCTAAACTTAGGGATCACTCATGGCAGGGCTTGGGGGCCATATGGATGCTGGGAGATTGAACTTGAGATAGTTACATGCAAAGCAAGCATCTTACCTGCTATATTATAAAAAATTATATATTATAAAAAATAGTTTTTTCGGGCCCGGAGAGATAGCACAGAGGCGTTTGCCTTGCAAGCAGCCAATCCAGGACCAAAGGTGGCTGGTTCGAATCCCGGTGTCCCATATGGTCCCCCGTGCCTGTCAGGAGCTATTTCTGAGCAGACAGCCAGGAGTCACCCCTGAGCAACACCGGGTGTGGCCCAAAAACAAAAACAAAAAAACAAAAACAAAAACAAAACAAAAAATAGTTTTTTCTTTTTTTTTCCACACCTAGTGATGTTCAGGGTTTTTTTTTCTTGGATCTGCACACAGGAATTATTCCTGACAGTTCTTGGGTGCCTGGGATGGAAGCTGAATTGATCACAGGCAAGGCAAATACCCTACCTGTTCTACAATTGCTCCAGCCACTGTTAAGAAATATTTCTAAAATTATAATTATGAAGGCAGTGATATAGCTCAAAGAGGGAAGTATATGTCTTGTTGGCTCCATAACAACTGAGGCCTCTCAAAGCTATTCAGGCTATAACTTTGGTGGCTACCAGCACTTCTGGCTCCAACATCAGGCTGGCTGAAGAGTATAGTAGAAAGTGAGTGTATGAGAGGGGACACTATTTAGTAAGTGAAATAAAGGGGCTGGGGAGATAGTACAGGGTTTACGGTGGCTGCCTTGCATATGGCTGACACAGATTTCATTTCTGGCACTCCTTATGTCCTCTGAGCACTTCTAAGAACTATCCTTGAGCACAGTCAGTTATAAATCCTGAGACCAAAGAGTGTACAATGTACATCATACTGTTTGCTCTTTCTGAAGAAACACTTGTTTTGTTGTTTCTGTTTTGGGGCAACTCCCAGGGGTCCTCGGGACCAACATCTCCCTCTGTACTCACCCAAATTACTCCAGGCAATGCAGGGGGACTATATTGGGTACTGGGGATCAAACTAAGATCTCTGTATGGAAGGCAAGTGCTTACAGGCTGAACTATCTTTCTAGAGTCCCAGGGGTCCTCAAACTTTTTAAACAGGGGGCCAGTTCACTGTCCTTCAGACTGTTGGAGGGCCAAATTATAGTAAAAACAAAAATTATGAACAAATTTCTATACACACTGCATATATCTTATTTAGAAGTGAAGAAACAAAATGGGAATAAATACAATATGTGGCCCAAGGGCCGTAGTTTGAAGACCCCTGTTAGACTCATGAAAAAAAAAAAAAAAAGAAAAAGAAAACAACACATTTAAAAGCTCTCCAAGCACCAAGAAAGTGAATAAAAAAGTAAACTCTAAGCACCACAGGGCATGGCCCCCATAAGAAAACAAAAAAGTAAAATAATTAAAATGTAATGATGATGCCATTGTCACTCTAAAAAATTATAGTTTTTTGATAATATCTATATTCACAAAAATGCCATCCTCCTTTCTCAGTAGAATTCCTATTCTCCCAGCATTAGTTAAAAGTTCCAGGTAGCCAGTGATGTCAGCTTTCATGCAAAATAGAGCTCAGTTGCCTTTTCCTTCAGGCAATCTAACTAGCAACCAGTTTCTGACCAGAAACCAGAATCTCTGGTCTCCTGTGATAATCACAACTAGGGACCTTGCCTGGGGTCTAGTTTCCCCCTGCAAGGGGAGGAAGACCAAAGAAGTTCTCTTTCTCAGAAGCTCTCTAGTTCTCTTTTTCTTTCTTTTTCTTTATTATTATTATTATTATTTTATTTTTGGGTCACACCCGGCAGCGCTCAGGGGTTACTCCTGGCTCTATACTCAGAAATCGCCCCTGGCAAGCACAGGGGACCTTATGGGAAGACGGGATTCAAACCACCGCCCTTCTCCATTAAAGGCAAATGCCTTACCTCCATGCTATCTCTCCAGCCCCTAGTTCTCTTTTTCCACTCACAGCTCCCTTTCTTCCCTACTATTGCCAAGCAACTTAATATTTTCCTGGCTGATGCCTTACCTGATGATGTGTTGCTCTTCTGGAGAGACACCTGAATCTCTGTCCTTAGTTCTTGGGTCTTTGGGTATCTATCCCCATGGAGCCCCCACTCAGATATGGATTGAGAAAGGCACATTTCAGGGTCAGGGGTGTGGAAAGTGATAGCACATGTCAAGTACTAAATGGCACGACTCCAACCACCAGTGAATGTGACCCTGATAATCGCCTCTGACTGTTCTAAATGCGGGTGTTACTAGACAGGACCCAAGGAACTTTCAAAGACAGCTCCTCTTTAGCCCACAGACACAGATGGGATCAAAACCTGTTTTATGGTGCTCACTTCGGCAGCACATATACTAAAATTGGAATAATACAGAGAAGATTAGCATGGCCCCTGTGCAAGGATGACACGCAAAACCTGTTTTATGGTATGTTTGAAATTTCTCAGGTATGAACTCAACTAAAAGATAAGCATTTAAACTCACCCACTACCACCGCACCTAATTTTGTGTTCCAGTGGATATATTTAGACCATTAATTTTTAGGACTTAAGTCTATTAGTTTGGATTTTTTTTTTGTTTGCTTGTTTGTTTTCTTTTTATTCTTTCTGAAGAAATATTTGTTTTGTTGTTTTTGTTTTGGGGTGACACCCAGGGTCCACAGGGCTTACTCATTTAAATCACTCTTAGCAATACTGGAGAATGAACCATATTGGGTACTGAGGATCCATAGTCTCCTGTGTGGAAGGCAATTGCCTACAAGGTGAACTATCTTGCCAGACCCTTGAAAAGAAAAAAAAAATACCATATTGAAAGCTCTCCAAGGTCTTTATCCACATGGAGCTTCCACTCAAATATAAATTGAGAAGGGCACATTTCAGGGTCTGGCATATGTGAGGCCCTGGATTTCCTGTCCAGCACCACATGGCATGACCCCCAGCCACTGGTGAATATGGCCCTAATAACCCCTAACCCCAACACTTCACTGGAATTCTGTGGCTCACTCCTCAGGGTAGAGAATCCCCAGGGCCTTGCCCCAGGCTCCCTTATCCCCAGCCCTAGTCCCACTAGGTGTGCCCATACTATTTAAAATGTTCTATTACAGCCTTTCCCCTCAGTTGGACTCTTTCCTTTCTCTCTCTCTCTCTCTCTCTCTCTCTCTCTCTCTCTCTCTCTCTCTCTCTCTCTCTCTCTCTCTCTCTTATCAGCCTTGATGTGATGGAGGAAACTAAGAGAACTGTAATATAAGTTATTTTTTTTCTTTGTAAATTATGATGTGATGGAGGAAACTAAGAGGACTTAATACAAGTTATTTTATTTTCTTTGTAAATTATGCACCAGAGTTTGCAGGGAGTAGGGGGACAGTTATCCTCAACTTACCTTATTATTCTGTTTTCTCTATTCCCTCATGCCTCATTTGTGACTAAAAGAGAAAAGCCATTTAACTGTCCCATAATACTTATTTAAACATTTCTCTCCCCTTCTCAGACTAAACATAGGTGTAAACTTAAAGGATCCATCTGTTATTTATCTGAAACTACCAATAGCTCAATATATATTGATACCTTATTTATTGATACTTAGATCAACGTGTTCAGATCTTTTCCCCAAAATTTTTTATTTTGAAGTAATTCTAAACTCAAAGAAAAACAGCAAGAGTGTGCAGAGCTGAAAAGAGAGTTACAGGGGTTCAGACACTGATTTAATGTAGACAACCCCAGTTTGATCCTTGGCACCACATATAGTCTTCAGAACACCACCAGGAGTGACCCCTAAATGAAGAACTAGGAGTAACAAAAAATTTGTGCAAAGAGCTTCCAGTACCCTTTGCCCAGAGTCACCCATTTTTGTTTGTATTTGTGCTATACCCAGCCAGGGCATATACCTGGCTCTGCGCTCAAGACTCCTGGTGGGCTGAAGGAGGGGACAAATAGAATGTTGGTGTTGGAGGCCAGCTATGTACAAGGCAAGCACCCTAAGAAATACACTATTGCCGAGACCCAGATTAACTTATTATTTTTTGGTTGTTGTTTGGGAGTCATACTTGGAGTTACTCAGGGTTTAGCCCTTGCTCTGTGCTCAGGGGTCACTACTGGTGGCACTTAGGCGACCAAGTGGGGTACCAGGGATGGAACTTAGGTTAACCACATACAAGGCAAATGCCCCACCACTGTCTAGCTCTCTGGTCCCAGATTCACTGATTTTTAATAATTTGTGTGTGTGTGTGTTAGCTCTATCATTGTCTCTTTCAGAGATCAGACCTATCTTTTATTTTTTTGTTTTTGTTTTTGTTTTAGGTTTTTGGGTCACACCCGGCAGGAGTTACTCCTGGCTCTATGCTCAGAAATCGCTCCTGGCAGGCTCAGGGGACCATATGGGATGCCAGGATTCGAACCACCATCCTTCTGCATCTAAGGCAAATGCCTTACCGCTGTGCTATCTCTCTGGCCCCCAGACCTATCTTAAAAAAAAAAAAAAAAAAAAAAAAAAACCTCCAACTTATTTATGTATAATCCTTTTGTTTTGTTTTGTTTTGTTTTGTTTTGGGGGGGTCACACCTGGCAATGCTTAAGGTTACTCTGGCTCTGCTTTCAGAAATTGCTCCTGGCTGGCAAGAGGACCATATGGGATACTGGAATTCTAACCACTGTCTGTCCTGGGTTGGCTGTATGCAAGGCAAATGCCCTACTGCTGTGCCATCTCTTCAACCCCTCTGTATAATTCATTTTAACTAAATACCCTATTTTAGCTGTTCCTTTTCTCTGAGTTCACCAAGGTTAATTTCCCAATGTAAAGGAAGAAAGTTAAAAGAACAAGATAAGCTTATTCTACTCAGTAATCATTGGGTTTCATCAATTAAATCAATTAAAACTAAAGTTTTCGTTTGAGAAACTTATTTCTATAATGTGGCCACGTTAGGAAAGCATGGAGTTATATAGGATAAACTGTTTCTTAAGAGAGGACTTACTATAAAAAAGAATGGTGTTACCTTATATAAAAAGCTCTTCCTGGGAGCATAATGATAACTTTGCTTCTGCTATTTAAGGAGTCAGCCAAGAAAGGTTAGGAGAAATCTATTGTGTTATTAAAAAGAAACCTTTTATACTGCTCCAGAAGGCTAATAGCATTGAGGAAGAGCCTGACTTGTCATTGAATGTAGAGGGGTGTTTAAGAAGGGATATGGGGTCAAGTTTTAAGAATGGTTAACAGCCAGAGATGTGACTCAGTGCTAAAGTATGTGCTTGAGTGCAGGAGACCTGGTTTGATGGCCTGGACCAGAGAATAAATAAAAAGGGGGTGATGGCTATCAAAAGTGCGTTTTTATAGCCTATGGGACAATTGTTTAAATTCTTCTTATTTTAATAAATAGTAGAGCAATTGCCTTGCAGTTGTGAGGCCCTGAGTTTATTCCTTGGAACTGCAAGAGCAAGTAGATAATAAATCAACAAATAGCTAAAGAAATTCTCCCAGTTTTCATGGAGATTATTCTTATTCTAACAATTGATTTTCTTTTTTTTTTTTTTTTTTTTTTTTTTTTTTTTTTTTTTGGTTTTTGGGCCACACCCGGTAACGCTCAGGGGTTACTCCTGGCTATGCGCTCAGAAGTTGCTCCTGGCTTGGGGGACCATATGGGACACCGGGGGATCGAACCGCGGTCCGTCCAAGGCTAGCGCAGGCAAGGCAGGCACCTTACCTTTAGCGCCACCGCCCGGCCCCCACAATTGATTTTCTTGTACTAAGTAGTTTCATTTCATTTTAAGGAAGTAGTAAGGGAAATCAATGAAACAGTTGATATAAATTCTAAGAATTGCAACAAACAGAATAAGAAGAACAATGAAATCATTCATATAAAGGGTCACTCACAGAAAATACTACAATGTGACTGTAATGAGGAAGTAAAGAATGTGCTGAGAGCAAAGTGTGACTCAAAATCTGGAAATTGAAAGAGTATTAACTTAAATTTTATTTATTGGTTATTAAAGCTTATAGTTCTCTGTTCAAGCAATATAATACTCTTTCACTGAATTCATTGCATAAATATTTACTGCATGCCAGGCTTCCTTTAGGCCCAACACTGGTATTGGAATTATCTGGCAATCCATCCCTATCTTCCACAAACTGACATCACATGCAAGAGACTAGTGGCAAATGAACACTAAAGTAAGAAGAAGTATGTCAGAGGTGGTGAATGATACAGGGGAGTAAGAGCCAGGGGAGATGGATGGTGTGTGTGTAAGAGGTTGAAATCCTTAGGGATATGCTGAGTAGAAAAGTACCAGTAAGTAAAGTCTGGAACAAAGTGCAAATAGAGGGGCCTTTCAGAACAAGGTGAAAGGCAGGTTAGAATCTCAGAAGGCCACAGTTACTGGAGCCCAGAGGACTGGGAAGGAAGAGAATTGAATTCAGGCAGGCCCTGGGGCTTCCACTCTTTCTGAGTTTATTCTGGATAACATTTTGCTTTTGGATATAAATGGAATACAATTTGAACTCCTGGCTTCTGTCTGAGAACATAAGGGGACAAGGCAGAAACAGGGTGACCTAGGCAGGGAGTGTCTCAGACCTGGGTAGAGAGAGATAGTGGAAAAATGCAAACTATGTCCAGATGCAGACAGAATAGAATACAAGATTAAAGAGGGATTGGAGGTGAACTGGGAAAGAGTCAAAGTGCCACTTAGGTAGCTGGCAGGTACCTGGAAGGTAGCTCAAAGGACTGGAGTATGCATGATTTACATGCAGTAGGCCTGATTTTGGTCCCCAGCATTGCTGGGATAAGCACTGTGCCAGGTTTGGGTACCACCAAACAAACCAAACGAAAGTGAATTTATGTTTTTGATTTGAATAAAAATATATATTGCCATCCACTGAGAGGGGATGCTATGGTTAAGCTGGGGTAAATAAGGAGTTCGAGTTCAACCATGTTGACACATGTAAACAGGAAGTCCCTGGGTAGAATACTTGTTCAATGGAGAAGAATGGATGAGAGATGTAAGTTGGAAGCTATCTATTTATAGATGTTATTCATTCACTTATTTTCATGCATTCAATATACATATTTACAAACATAGGTAAGATCTAAGTTCTGCTTATAACTGGCGACATTTTTTCATATTTGTGATATTTCTCTTCTTATGTAAACTTTTAGTTAGTCCACACAAGCCCTTTGAGTGTATAAAGTATCATTGCTTTACTGCTGATCACTTCTGCATTTTACAAAACTAAAAGAGATAAAGAGAAAAGGAAAGCAAAGAAGGAGTGGAGCCAGGGACGACACCCTTGAGGTCCACCCGGAGTATAAAGTCTGGGAAACATAGAAAAAGCTGGAAGGAGCAGCCAATGAGTGGTGGAAAAAAATATGGTATGAATCTTTTAATGTCAAGCTGGTGCTCAGGCTCTTAAACTTGCCAACACTACAGTTTGGGAACTGTCCTTCTAACATCAAAATTTCTCCTTCGCAGCTGTCTGCTTAAAACTGGTGTAATGGGAGAAGGACTAATATTGGCTTCTTTTCCCTTTGTTGTGCTGTTGAGGTAACCAAGGGTTGTACTCACCAGGTGTCAAAGAGTGGGAATGGGACCAGGCACCTGTGGGCATCATTTGGGATCAAACTCATAGCCTCATGCTTACATGGCTGGTACTTTTAGCCAGTGAATCGTGCTCTGGGCCCCACTCTTGAATTGTTATACATATGCATCCTAATATCCCTCAGGTTAGAGATCACAATTAAATTTGAAGAATAATAGAGTATGTCACCTGAAAATATGCTGCTTGGGCTGGATCTTCAAGCCCATGTTCTCCTTGAACATGGACCTCACTGGATTATTTGCTTGCTTATTGCTACTCTGCAAAAGCCTGTGTTCTCTCTCAAACATGTACTTCTCCCTCTTGTCACATCTTTCTAAATTAGTTTCAACTAATTTCTTTCTTGCTTCCACTCCTATATATTTTGAGATATTATTTTGAGCTTAAGGCTCATGGAAGACAGTATGCAGGAAAGACTTTTCCCAGATCCCTTGATCTGCTTAATAGCGTGCAGTAGGCATCCAAAAGGCCTTGAATGGTGCAAAAATGCTCCAGGAATTTAATCTAACTTGGAAAGATGGATTCTTGATGTGCAAGGAGACAAGATGCTAACAACACAGCCAGCCAAACTGTCACCGAGTAGCATGTCTGTTCTTCTAGGAGTCTATTCATCTTTTCTAAAAATCATTTATTATTCCCTAAGAGACGTACATGCCCTCGCCTTTCCCCTGCTAAATTGTTAATTGTTAGCCACCTTGGGGAGTTACTAATTTTCCCTGGGTAATTTCCCATGCACACATGAGAGTTCAGAAACTTTTTTCTTATAAACTTATAAGTATTATAATCTCATAAACTTTTTCTCTTATAATCTGATTTTTAGTTATAGGACTCTGCCTTTCAGAGTTGTAAAGAAAAAATTTTTTTTCTCTTCTACAGGATATAAAGTCGAAGTCTCAATATTGTTATTTGAATAGGTTAAAAGAAAAAATTTTGTTTTCAAAATAATTTACAACAAGCCAATCAAATTCAGGAACTAATTTGAAAATAGAGTTGAACAACACCTTAATTTAAAAAAAAAAAAACTCAGACACCTGTTTTTAAAGGTGATACTCACAACCACCTACACTAAATAAACTGTAATTATAAATAAAAACATTTTCTTTTGTTCGTTTCTTTTTGTTGTTGTAATTGTTTTGGGACCATACCTGACAGTGCTTAGGGGACAATGGGGTGCTATAATGGAACTCAGGTCTCTTGCATAGCGCACATGCATTTTTAGCATTCTCTCAGGTCTGAAAAATATCTTTCTCTTGGATATTATTCATAATTTAACCAGAGCTGAGATAAAAAGGCATCTGCAGCTACAGAGCAACCTCTACCCTGTAACTGATTTTTGGGCATAACTGTGAAGAGATTCATTTTTCAATAGAGATTGCCAGGTGGTTAAGCCATCAATCTCATCCATTCTTGAGACTCCTCAACACTGGAACTTCTCCCTTTATGACTCAAAAGAGAACAACCAACAAAATAAATCATACATGAATCCAAGATCAGATAGGCACTCACAATAAATAATAAAAATAGTTGATGTCAGCTACAGTCTGAAACCCAAAGATAAAAATTGCTGGCATGGAAAGCAGGGGAATGTGGGTCCTGCCTCATGAGTTTGATTCTTTTTTTTTTTTTTTTTTTTTTTATGAGTTTGATTCTGAGGCCAAAGAATCAGACATGTGCTTTACATGTGGCTGATATTGGCTCAAATCCCTAGTGATCTCTGTTTTTGTTTTTGTTTTTGGGTCATACCCGGCAGCGCTCAGGGGTTACTCTTGGCTCTATGCTCAGAAATCTCTCCTGGCAGGCTCAGGGGACATATGGGATGCCAGGATTTGAACCACCATCCTTCTTCATGCAAGACAAATGCCCAGTTCCATGCCATCTCTCCAGCCCACCCAGTGATCTCTGGAGCACCAAGAAGGGTCACTCCTGAGCATATACCCAGGACTAGCCCTGAGCACTGTTAGGTGTGGCCCAACACTTTCTTTCTCCCAGCCCTTCAAACTCTCCTCCCCCACACCCCAGCCCCGAAAAAGAATCAGTCTGATCACTTCTGGGAAGTTGGAATAAGATTGTTGCAGAAATGAACGACTCAGCTCCTAGAAGCTCCCTTCCCTGAAGTCTTTGACTTCTCTCTTGCTCTCCAGTTCTGGTTCTTTGCCAGAAACACATCTCTGTGTCTTTTTCAGCCAAGGAGCACTTTTAGAAAAGAAAGTAGTATTTAATAGATTTATGTCTCTGGTTTAGATCAAGTTCAAATTGAAGGAGAAATTTATATAAATGTATATAAAATCCCAGACAATATTAACTCCATTCTGAGTCATAGACAGAAAATGAAGAGGGAAGAAAAGACAGACATCCAGAAGAAAAGAGGGGAGAGAGAATAGGAAAGAAAATGAGGAAGGCTTAACTCTAGTTTGCCATTCAGTATACTGGATACTAAATGTAGAAGGAACAAAAGGGAAAATAATTCTATTTTAAAACAAGCTGTTTGTACATTCTAGGAAGGTTGCCAAAGGCTGTCTGTTGTTGAGAAGGCACAGAAATCGCCTTTTTAGGCAGAGGTGGTCCAAGTCTAAAAGCAGGAAACTGGGCTCGGGTAGGTGGCGCTGGAGGTAAGGTGTCTGCCTTGCAAGCGCTAGCCAAGGAAGGACCGCGGTTCGATCCCCCGGCGTCCCATATGGTCCCCCCAAGCCAGGGGCGATTTCTGAGCACATAGCCAGGAGTAACCCCTGAGCGTCAAACGGGTGTGGCCCAAAAACCAAAAAAAAAAAAAAAATAAATAAAAGCAGGAAACTAAGAACAAAAGACAATGAAATTGGGGCCTGATTGGTGGCGCAAGCAGCAGGGCATTTGACTTGCACACACTAACCTAGACAGACCGCACGCGGTTCAATCCCCGAATTTCATATGGTCCCCCAAACCAGGAGCAATTTCTGAGCGCCAGTAACTCCTGAGTGTCACTGGGTGTGACAGAAGAAGAAGAAGAAGAAGAAGAAGAAGAAGAAGAAGGAGGAGGAGGAGGAGGAGGAGGAGGAGGAGGAGGAGGAGGAGGAGAAGGAGAAGGAGATGATAATAATAATAATAACAATAATAATAATAATAGACAATGAAATTGCTCTAGTCAACCCCACAGTTACCTACAAGGACTAATGGAGACCCTTACTGGTTTGTCACTGACAAGACCCCCACCCCCGCTTACTAAGAAATTTAGTCTGTTGACTCTATAAATTAAGTGTATTAAAATTTATCTAAGGTGCACCCCTGGGTCTCAGAGGACGCAGTGGTGGGTAGTTATAATTGTAGAGAATGGGAAGGTGGTGTGACAGGGAGGAGACAGGTTAAGTATTCTTGGCACTGAGTCTTCTTGGCACCACTTTTTCTCTGAGCAACAGCCCCAAGTGAGGGGAGGACTGGGTCAGGGAGTTAGAGTAAGCTTGCAGCAAGGGCTCTGTGCCTTCCTCAGAGCCAGGCCCTTGACTCTCATGCAGTCTGGGGCTTATGCTAGTTGAATGATTGAATAAATCAGTTTACTTATATGTGTTCTTTGGTGTTGTCACATGTAAGACAAATACCATAAGCTCTGTATTATCTCTCTGGTCTTCTTTTGTTTTGTTTTTGTTCCTTTGCTTGTTTTGGGGGCCACATCCAGTGGTTTTCAGGGTTCACTCCCCAGCAGTTCTTAGAGTCTATATGGTGCCAGGATTAAACCTGAACCTTCTCTGTGCAAAGCAATGCCCAGCCCATTGAGTTTATCTCTCTGGCCTGTCATACATGTTATTCTACAAATTCTTTCAGGCACACGCTGAGTTTCCCTTATCACTATTGCAGAAGTACAAGTTCTTTTTTCTCAGGCTCTTCCCTTTTTACAAAGCATTTTGGAGGAGATGTGGAAGCATAATTTTTCTTTGGCTAAAGCCTCAAGTCCACTTTTGTAGTGTCCCTACAAGGACACAAAATAGGACACTGACCCCTTCATCCCCACCACATTAGACTTTCTTGACTTGGCACCAGAGTCCTAGTCATTAAAGAACTTTGGATTCGGGGCCGGGTGGTGGCGCTGGAGGTAAGGTGCCTGCCTTGCCTGCGCTAACCTAGGACGGACCGCGGTTCGATCCCCCGGCGTCCCATATGGTCCCCCAAGAAGCCAGGAGCAACTTCTGAGCGCATAGCCAGGAGTAACCCCTGAGCCTCACAGGGTGTGGCCAAAAAAAAAAAAAAAAAAAACCAAAAAAAAAAATAAAAAAGAACTTTGGATTCATTTTATTAGTCAGGCTTCACTGTCTGCTCTTTACAAATAATCAGCCATCCTTAAATTTTCTTATAAAGTTGTTGGCTTATTTACTTAGATATTTGTGTTTGGGGCCACAAACAGTACTCCATTTCAGACTCTGTGCTCAGGAGTAATCCCTGGTAGTGCTCCTGGAACCATATGTGGTGCTAGACCCATGCACCACTTATGTATGATCTCACTTACATGAAATATGCAGAATAGACAATCCTTAGCATCTGAAGTAGTTTAGTGGTTTCCAAGGGCTGGCAGGCAGGAGGAATAAGGGGAGAGTTTTAAACATTCTGGAATTATAGTAGTAATGCTTGGGCGACTTTGTGAATATACAAAAATTGATTAAATGAATTTAATTTAATTTAATTTTTATTACATGTGATTATATATCATTCAAAAATAATTACCTGGGAACACAAACTGTTTTAGCAAGTCAGACAATATACAGCTATTTTTGTTTGTTTGTTTGTTTCTGGGGCACACCCAGCAGCACTCAGGACACTCGGGGCTCTGCATTCAGAAATCACTATTGGCAGGCCCAGGGGACCATATGGAATGCTGAGGATCGAACCCGAGTCAGTTCCAGTTCAGACACCCTACTGCTGTGCTATTGTTCCGGCCCAACAAATTTTCTTTAACATTCCCATTTGCTTAGTTTTTCCTTCTTGTTTTACACAAATATATGCATGTAAGACAAGTTTTTCCTCTGTTTTTGGTTCTTACCAGAAGTGTCAGTCTAGATATAAATTGCTTTCTTCATTTAATTTCTTAGCTATTTCTAAGCCAGTACATATTGATTTAATTTATACAAAACTAATTATCTCTGATGTGCCACAAATTTCTTTTTTCTAATCTAACATTTCAAATATTATAATGTATTAATAAACCATCAAGTGGAACACCTCAAATGTACATTATTTTTAGATTTCAAAGATATCCCTATAAAGTTGTAAAATATATAGAAAAATGACCCTCACATGAATTTTATACATCTTTTGTTTTGTTTTGTTTTGTTTTGTTTTGTTTTGTTTTGTTTTGTTTTGTGGGCCACACCAAAATGCTCAGAAATCGCTCCTGGCTTGGAGGACCATCTGGGACGCTGGGGGATCGAACCGCAGTTCATCCTAGGTTAGCGTGTGCAAAGCAAATGCCCTACAGCTTGCACCACCGCTCTGGCCCCTTTATACATTTTTTTTTGTTTGTTTTTTTGTTTTTGGTTTTTGGGCCACACCCGGCAGTGCTCAGGGGTTACTCCTGGCTGTCTGCTCAGAAATAGCTCCTGGCAGGCACGGGGGACCATATGGGACACCGGGATTCGAACCAACCACCTTTGGTCCTGGATCGGCTGCTTGCAAGGCAAACACCGCTGTGCTATCTCTCCGGACCCGCCTTTATACATTTTTTTGATGGCCACATAAACATATCTACATATCTCTGTTGGTGTAGCCACCTAGAAGTGGAGTTTCCATATACTCCTATTTTAAGCGTATATAGATGATGCCAGTTTCCCAAAGAGATTCTCTGAAAGTAAATTCCCACTAGTGATATATGAGCTACCTCATTGCAGTCTATCCTCATGGACACATGATGTGTTTAGTTCTTTCATTTTAGTCATTCTGGAACAGTTGCAATAGTATTGTGTTGTAGTCTTTATTATCTCACTTTTCATCGAAATGCACATAAAAGCATACTTCAGTGAATTTCTATCAATTGAACACACCCCAATAGCCAAAACACAAGAACTAGAGGAGCCAGAGAGTTTTAGTGTGTGGATTAAGACTCTTGTATGTAGTCACCCTAATTGGTTCCTGGCACCATGTAGAGCCCCCTGAGGACCAGCAGAAGGGATCCTGAAGCACAGGTCAAGCATAGCCCTGGAGCACCACCAAGTGACCAAAAACCCCTCTGTCCCCGCCATCTTGGCAGAATTAAAATAAATAAAGCATTTCTTAGAAAATACAAAAGTCATATGACCTAGCTATTCTTTTTCTAGGCATTTTCTAATAAATATATAAATGTACATTCACAAAAGTTATTGCTCAGTTTTGATCATTGTTACATTGGTCATAGACTTTATTTATTTGGGGGGCAGGTTGAGCCATACCCAGCAGCGGTCAGGGGTACCTCCTGGCTCTGGGCTCAGAAATTGCCCCTGGCAGACAGGGACCTTATGGGGTGCTGGGGTTCATACTCTGGTCCGTCTTGTGTCAGCCACCTGTAAGGCAAATGCCCTACCACTGTTGTATCACTCAGGTCCCTGTCACTGACTCTAAACCTGAATTTATTTGAGTAAGAGAAATAAAGTATTGCATTAGCAATTGCAGTTCCTTCTGATTCTCACTGCCTGGGTTGGGCCCTCAGGCAGCTACATAAACACTGTGTTTCTATACCTATCTACATATATATTGTCATAAATTTGTTGTTTTTTCCTAACCCCCAGGGAGACATAGAACCTGTTTCCTTACTATGAATTGCTTTTTCATATCATGGACTAATGATTCTATTGTTTGTTTATTTTGTTTATTAGAGTATTTCTACATTGGTCATTATCTGTTTTCCCTTAATTTTTTCACTTTATAGTGTCATGTAAAATAATAAATTTTAATGAAACTAAACATGTCTATTTATTTTTATTTTATTTTATTTTTTGGTTTTTGGGTCACACCTGGCATACTCAGGGGTTACTCCTGGCGTCACGCTCAGAAATCGCTCCTGGCAGGCTCCGGGGACCATATGGGAAGCAGGGATTTGAACCGATGACCTTCTGCATGAAAGGCAAACGCCTTACCTCCATGCTATCTCTCCGGCCACAGCATGTCTATTTTTTCCTTAATTTGTCTCTGTTTTCTGTCTTACCTAAACCCTCCCCTGGGACTGGGCAGGTAATTCACAGCATGTAATTAAAAAGCTTTGTATGTATGAGTCCTGGGTTTGATGTTAGTACCAAAACAAAACAACAACAAACAAGCAAAGGAAAATTGAAGACCTGTCCTCAAGGTTAGACAAGATCATCTTATATATCTTATATTTTATTTTAATATTAACTTTTTTTTTTTTTTTTTTTTTGGTTTTTGGGTCACACCTGGCAGTGCTTAGGGGTTACTCCTGGCTCTATACTCAGAAATCGCTCCAGGCAGGCTCGGGGGACCATATGGGATGCCAGGATTTGATCCACCGTCCTTCTACATGCAAGGCAAATGCCCTGTGTCCATGCTATCTCTCCGTCCCCCTTTAATATTAACTTAATATAAAATTTTGTATTCAGGGAATACTCCTGTAAGGTATCAGGGGTCCATGCTGGGCATAGAACCTTGGTCACTTGCAAACAAGGCAAGTGTCCTACCCACTGTACTATCTCCTAGGCCCCATATAATGTAATTTTAATATAATTTTGCCTCCTATTTAATTTATTTTTCTTTGGTGAGGGAGTGTTGGGTCTACAATCAGTAGTGCTCAGTGTCTATTCCTAGGTTGGCTGGAGAGTGAGCCTTGACTTTGCTTGGAACCAATATGCTTTGTCAGAAATTGAACCAAAGTTAACTTCATGCAAGCCATTTTCTTTACTCCTGTACTATGTCTCCCCATTTGATATGTTTTCAAAGCATCATATCAGATGTTGTTTTAATTTAAAATAAAAAGTCTAAAGTCCTAGAGTTTGGTTAGGACTTTCTCGACACAGCAACTTTATGCCTTTTGCAGGTGGGTCTGAAGAAGTGCAGTAGCAGTGAAATAATTTCACAGGTAGTCAGTTAATGTTTCATCAGAGACAGCCAGCTTTATTTCATGGCCCTAACCGTCATGTGAGGTTATGCTTCTATGCTTCCATGGCTTCTATGCTAAGCTTATTCCAAGCAGCTTTTTTTCTGCTGCTCTCCGGGATTCCTTCCTGCTTTTCTCCCTCCCTTTCCCCTCAGGCAACACCTTGTATTTCTTATTCCAAAATGCAGAACCCTCCCAGATGTGGATGGGTCTGACCACCCAGGTGATATTAACATTTCAATAGAAAGTTTAGGGCAAAAAAAAAAAAAAAAGAAAGAAAGTTTAGGGCATTGGGGGAAGGAGTACCTCACATCAGATATGACATCGGAACACATATGAATATTGGAAGTGGACCAAGAGTTTCCAAATAGAGGCAAGTTTGGAACGCTTAGTTGGAGCCACTTTTGTCATCAAACTTTTCCTATATAGTTTTTGGGTAACAATACAGTTTTTTTTTAACTTTTATTTATTTTATTTTTTAAATAAATTCTTAGTTGAATCACTGTGAGATACACAGTTACAAAGTTGATCATAATTGAATTTCAGCCATGTAATGTCCAACACTCATCCTTCAGTGTTCATTTTCAGCCACAAATGTCCCCAATTTTCCTCCCATCCCACTCTCATCCCCTCCTTAAGTGGCAGACTCTCTCTCTCCCCCTCTCCTTCTCTCTCTCTCTCTCTCTCTCTCTCTCTTTCTTCCTTTTAGATACTGTGGTTGGCAATATTGTCATTTGAAGTGGTATCATGCATATCACTTTACCTCCTTTCAGCATTCAACAAGACAGTTATTATTCCAAATAACTGTATAGTTTTTGGACAAGACAGTTATTCTACCACAAAATATACAATAGGAGCTACCTCTCAGTTGGTATTTGTTCACAAGAGTAGAAAAATATTCAGTTAGGAAAAAGAAATCAGATGAAGATTTTTATCTGTGACTTTTCCCAAGGGTACAGTTATTCCCAACCTTTTGTAAGTTCAATTTGCTTTTAAAAAAAGACCTACATTAATTAATAGCTATTTTCACTGACTAAAAGAAATCCAAAGAGGATTTTTGAATGCATGACAAAAGCTGAAAAACTAAAAGAGTATTCACGTTTGTTTTGCAGAAGGCATTATAGAAGCAGGAAGAAAGTCACGCCAAGCTCCTTCCTTAGGGACTACTTTATTCAGTGCATATATTTATAAAATTCCTGCCTTTGCTAATTATTAGTGTGACTTTAAGGTTTTCTTGAGGAGGGGCCACACACAGTTATGCTCAGGGCTTACTCTTGGCTCTGTGTTCAGGACTAATTGCTGATGGGTTTTAGTGGACCATATGTAGTGCTAGGGATGGAACCATGTCAGCTACATGCAAGGCTGCATGCATGCCTGAAGCCCTATATTATCTCTCCAGTCCCCATAATAATTAATTTTTCAGGGGCCAGAGCGGTGGCACAGTGGTAAGGCTTTGCCTTGCATGCTTCTCACCTAGGACAGACCGCAGTTTGATCCACCTGCCTCCCATATGGTCCCCCCCCCCCCCAGCCAGCAGAGATTTCTGAGTGCATAGCCAGGAGTAACCCCTGAGCATCTCCAGGTGTGGCCCAAAATCCAACAACAACAACAAAACAACAACAACTAGTAAGAAGCATCAAAGTTAATTTGTAATGGTGCAGCTTTTATTTTTACCTACTGGTTTGTACTCACATTTTCATTTCTTTGTTGTTGTTTTGGAGTGATAGCTGTGATATTTATATTTATATTTGGGTGCAGTGGTACTGCACTCAAAAATTACTCCTGTTGGTACTTAGAGGACCATATGAAATGCTGGAGATTGAATTTGGGTGGACTGTGTACAAGGCAAGTGCCCTACCCATTGTACTATCTTTCTGCTCACTTCTTAAGTCTACGGGTTCAATTCTAGCTGCATGCTATGTCCTACTATGAAGAAAGTCAAAGTCCTGCAATTTTTGCCAGTTCTATTTCCATAACAGTAAACATTTTTTCTTCTGGGCAAAATTTAGAGGTTTTCTGTCAGTCTACGCAAGATTAAAGTTCAAAGCAAATTTCATTTTTTTTTTTTTTTTTTTTTTTTTTTTTTTTTTTTTTGTTTTTGGGCCACACCCAGCGTTGCTCAGGGGTTACTCCTGGCTGTCTGCTCAGAAATAGCTCCTGGCAGGCACTGGGGACCATATGGGACACCGGGATTTGAACCAACCACCTTTGGTCCTGGATCGGCTGCTTGCAAGGCAAACGCCACTGTGCTATCTCTCCGGGCCCAGCAAATTTCATTTTTACATAAGGGAACTTGTAGCATTTCTTGATACTATATGCCTCATAGGATTCATTTCAACTCATAGAGATTTATACCTTTATATGCCCCTATTTAAGAAATAAATAAATGTGAACAGCTAAAATATCTTAAAAATGCAACCGTGGGCTGGAGTTATAGTACTAAGTGTTTCCCTAGCATGCAGCTGTGTCTTGGATACTAAGTTTGCATCCTGGTCCTTAAGCACAGAGCCATGTATGGCCCCTGAGCACCACTGGGTGTGACCCAGAAACACACACACACACACACACACACACACACACACACACACACGCTTGTGAAGTCTTACACTTGAATTTGCTGTGCATATCCCTTTTGAAGTTATCCTCTTGCCACAGGGTCTCACCAGCTTCCTATCTTTTGCCTCAGTTTGGACTCAAGACATGGAGAAACATCAGGAGGGCTCGTGATTTCTCTTTCCAAATAGTGGTTTCTTTCTCTTCCACTGTGTGTTTCTCGGTAATGGAGATGAGTAAGGAAGTGGAGGATTCCTCCCATAATCCTCCTGAGGGCAATGAGTGAAGAGGCAAGTGGACTATGATCCCTGCTGCTCCTTGGAAAGTTGGACAGCTTTGTCAATCAAGGGAAGTAGCTCTGCTCATGAACTTTCACATTCAACCATAGCAAAGCTGGACAGGTTTTCAGTAAGCAGCCCAGACATTTCAGAATGGTCCATAATAGTCTAAATCCTGTTCCAGTCAGGTCTCCTTACCACTGTTTCTCAGATTGTATATAAATTTCACAGCACAAGGGTCAGAAATCAGGAAGCACTTTCAGATCTTGGATTAGAAATGTAAAAGTGGGGCCGGGAAGGTGGCGCTAGAGGTAAGGTGTCTGCCTTGCAAGCGCTAGCATAGGACAGACCTCGGTTCGATCCCCCGGCATCCCATATGGTCCCCCCAAGCCAGGGGCGATTTCTGAGCGCATAGCCAGGAGTAACCCCTGAGCATCAAACGGGTGTGGCCCAAAAACCAAAAGAAGAAATGTAAAAGTGCCTCCAAAACATAGTCTCGGGGCCGGGCGGTGGCGCTAAAGGTAAGGTGCCTGCTTTGCCTGCGCTAGCCTAGGACGGACCGCGGTTCGATCCCCGGCGTCCCATATGGTCCCCCAAGCCAGGAGCGACTTCTGAGTGCATAGCCAGGAGTAACCCCTGAGCGTCATCGGGTGTGACCCAAAAACCAAAAAAAAAAAAAAAAAAAAAACATAGTCTCAGCAGATATTCCTGCTCCCTGCTACTGCATCTGGAAATGCTCTCGCTGATCTGGTGTGCACTAAACATTCCTGATAGGTTCATCCCAGGGTCAGGGAGTGCTAAAAAATGTTTTAATAGGGGTCAGAGTCTGGGCCCGGAGAGAAAGCACAGTGGTGTTTGCCTTGCAAGCAGCCGATCCAGGACCAAAGGTGGTTGGTTCGAATCCCATTGTCCCATATGGTCCCCCGTGCCTGCCAGGAACTATTTCTGAGCAGACAGCCAAGAGTAACCCCTGAGCACTGCCGGGTGTGGCCCAAAAACCAAAAAAAAAATATATAAATAAATAAAAAATAAAAATAAAATAAAATAAAATAGGGGTCAGAGTCCTTGGACACTTTCATTAAACAGTAGGTCTCTAGACTTTCTGGGCACCGCCCCAAAATATTTGCATAAAATTCATGGTTAGTGTCTCTTTCTGCTTTAGAAAGATTTCAAGGAAAACTATACTTTCCAATATATATGGAGGACTCTTATATTTTAAAAAAAAAGATGTAATCGTCCTTAAAAATAATCTTGTTTCGGGGCTGGAGAGATAGCATGGAGGTAAGGCGTTTGCCTTTCATGCAAGAGGTCATCGGTTCGAATCCCAGCGTCCCATATGGTCCCCCGTGCCTGCCAGGAGCAATTTCTGAGCATGGAGCCAGGAGTAACCCCTGAGCACTGCCGGGTGTGACCCAAAAATCACAAAAAAAAAAAAAAATCTTGTTTCCTTCCAGGCAGTGACAAAGCCTAAGAATAAATGTTGAGAATAGCTGATGAAATTTTAGTACCAGAAAAGGACATATCTGGCAATTGGTATTTCTTTGGCAAAACAATCTTTGCTTTGTGCTCAGCTGACCCTTCATCAAGAGAAATAACAATTAACAAGGTCACTGTCACACCCTCACTACCTGAACTTCTCCAACAATACCCAGTACCTGATTTCAGACTTTCCCAAGGATCAAAATACACCATCACCGTGAAAGGAAATAATCATGGGGAACTAAATTGGAAGAGAACAGTTGATGCTTTTCTGTTTTGTTTGTTTTTTTGAGCCAGATGCGGTGGCACTTAGGATTTATTCCTGGCTTTGCGCTCAGAAATCACTCCTGGTAGGCTTGGGGAATCATATGAGATGCCAAGGATTGAGCCCAAGTCATCAGCATGACAGGCAAACAACCTACCCGCTGAGCTATCACTCTGGCCCGAAATGATGATTGATTTTTTTAAGGCATGAAAACTGCCCAGAGCTTGACTGGGGACAGTTTAATTTTATAGAGGCCTCCCCAGTAGCAGCTGGGGGTAGGGGAAATACTGGGGTCACTCTGCTATATTTGGCTTGGAAATCTGGGCCTGGTTTGTTGGGGCTTGAACGATAGGGCCTTCAGCGCGACACCTGGTGGTGATAAGTGGTTACTGCAGCGTCAGGTGTTGAACTTTGCTCAAGGATGCAAGAAACGAACCTTTGAACTATCTCCCAGGCCCTGCGACTGTCCTAATTTACTCGGCTCACAAATTGTTTACTCTGGCAGTTAAAATTGCAACCGAAAGAAACAGGGTTGAACTGAAATCTTCTGTATCTGTTTCTGCTTCCCCTACTGGCTGAGTTCATATCTGGCTACATGCTAAATTTTATTCATTGTAGCGCAGGCAAAAGCTGACTGATGCAGAAATGGCTATCTACCAAAGAATGGGACAGTTCATTTAAGAAAAAGAATATATTTGGGGACCGGAAAGAGAGCACAGCGGGTAGGTCTTTTGCCTTGCACGCGGCCGACCAGGGTTCGATTCCTGGCATACCATATAATCCCCAGAGCCTGCCAGGAGTGATTTCTGAGCACAGAGCCAGGAGTAAGGAGTAGCCCCTGAGCACTGCTGGGTGTGGTCCCAAATCAAAACAAAACAAAAACAAAAGAATATATTTAAATTTTCCTTAGACCATTTCCCAATGTTTGACTGTAGATAAACCAATCACCCATTTAATTTCCCTCATAGTTTCCTAGAGTTAATTGTGCATGTGTGGGTTCGGGGTGGGTATTTGGTTGGGCTTTTTTTTTTTTTTTTTTTGGCAGTCATTTAAAAATCCTTTTTTAGCTTAGGCAGATACCAAACACCCAGAAGACTGCAAATCCAATCCCTGATAACCCCCAGAACCATGGGCAGAAGTTCACTGCATCTTTGTCTGAACCAAAGCCAAGTGTCCCCAGGAGTGATTCCAGGGCCCTCCAGAGCAAGCTTGGGCATCCCCCATCCTCATAAAATAAACCAAATACAAGTTAATAAAATATAAACCCTTTCCTAAGTCTGTCTTATTCTCATAGAAATCAGAGGGAGCTGGGGCCGGTGAGGTGGCACTAGAGGTAAAGTGTCTGCCTTGCAAGCGCTAGCCAAGGAAGGACCGCTGTTCGATCCCCTGGCGTCCCATTTGGTCCCCCCAAGCCAGGGGCAATTTCTGAGTGCTTAGGCAGGAGTCACCCCCTGAGCATCAAACGGGTGAGACCCGAAAAACCAAAAAAAATAAAAATAAAAAATGATAATAATAATAATAATGTTTTAAAAAAGAAATCAGAGGGAGATAAAGTTAACAAGAGAACCAAATACTTTCCAATTTGGATCTATACCTATCCAAATACACCCAGTAGTGCTTAAGATTCTTCACCAAACTATTTCTCTTTCTTTGTTCCTTTAGGAGGAAGACAGCCATGTACTCTACTTGTATTCTACCTGTATTCCAGGGCTTGTTTTACAAAGTTAATCAAATATCTTGTCCTACAAAATGCCTAGTTAATGATTAAAATTATTGGGGTAAAAGTCATATGACACTGGAAAGCTGTATTTTAGTCTATTTTCCAAATTAGTCATTATTGTGCTTGGTGTCATTTAATGCTGGGTCACTAAAGATATCAATATGTTACATTCTCAGTATTCAAAAAAAAAACATTAGAACTTACCCTATTGATTATTCTCCAATGTTTCTGATAACCCTGAAAGGAAAAAGAAAAAGCAATCTAAAATGAGAAGATAGCAATGGGATAGTATTTAAATTACATAGATTTAAGATCTGAGGGTATTTAAAAATAAATTTAATTTAAATATATTATATATGAAAACATTTTAAAGGAGCAGGGAACGTAGCTAAGCAATAGAGCAGCACTTTTGTGTGTGAGTCCTTGGGTTGATCATTAGGAGAAAGAAGAAAAAAATTAAAGGAAAAAGAAAGGGAAGAAGAGGAGGAAAGAAGAGAAGGAAGAAAGAAAAAAGAAATGAAGCATTACAATTAGGCCTCAGTTTCCAAAGTCAGGACACTGAAGAGATGTGGATCTGGAAGCAAACACACACACACACACACACACACACACACACACACACACACACACACACGAAACAGATTTAGGAATTCCAACATGTAAGCCTTCAGCTCCTAAGAAGCAGGAAGCACTGTGGGAAGTCCAGAAACACAGAGTATTTTCCTGCTATCCAAAGTATTTATTAGGAAGAAACAGACCATAAGTGGAGGTCAGAAAACAAATACTAAGTAGGGAGGGACCCAGAAATTCAATCACCAGATCACATTTTGAGGTGGAGAGCGATACTGAGTAGGGTAGGACCCAGTAATCCATTTACATTTCTCCGGAATTGACTTTATAGAAAGGCAAAGTAATTTGCATCCCATGATTTTAAGAAAAGGGTTATGCCTCTAACTAAAAAATAAAAATTGACTTGGACAGCTACCTAAATACAGTATCCCTACCCATGAAGTTCCTGCCATAAGACCAATTGCAGGTTCCAGGCACATTAATTTGTCTATCTCCAAAGTCTTTCAAGGTCCCAGAAAGGGTTTTCTTCAATCACGGTTTTCACTGTCAGTTTTCAGTAATTGGAGATACTGGTGTTAGCACATATCCTATGACAAAATCAGGATGTCCTGACAAATATCCTGCTTTCATCTCACCTTTAAGTGACAAGGCAAAGAAATCTGCCATCAAAGCAAATCATTGTTGATTTCCAATCCGTAATCAGGTTAGCGTGTTAGCCAGTCTGGGGCAACAATGTACCAAGGCAGTTCCATTTATCCCCTAGGCCAATCTGCTTTATGGTCTCCCTGTCATGCCAGGGTTACCCAGGTTTGGCTAATGTAAAGATATGAAGGTCAAGTCAACATGATGAACCGGATGTGGCCTTGGGCCTCTCATCCTCTGTAGGAGTGTCCTAGTAGGAGGAGGTTAGTCTCTCTGGTGGAGAGACACTGTTCTCCAAAATTTTTCTCAATATTGAGAACAGAGCCCAGGCTGTGGCTAGTGGTACAGATCCATACTGGACCTGGTACTGGAACGTATTGGTGATTTGTGGTGTAGCTGCAGAGAACTGTGCCAGACCCAACAATGAGACCCAAGGTTCAGAGATAATCAGCCAATGTCCAAGCAACTAATGCTTAAGTCAAGTCACTTAAGCAAAATTACTGATTTCTCATCCCTAATGAATAACTACAATAAGTATCTAATATTTTCCAATTTTAATGTGCCTGTACAAAAAGAATGGTGCTATAGGATACTCTTGGGATCAAAAGCGAAGATAATAACAAACCAAACAATCCCTAACCTGGTTCTATCAAAAGCACAAAACTTCAAGGATACTATCTATATTATCTTATAAGAATTCCAGGGGCTGGAGAGATAGCACAGCTGTAGGGCTTTTGCCTTGCATTCACCCAATTCAGGACAGACAGTGGGTTGAATCCCAGCACTCCCTATGGTCCCCTAAGTCTACCAGGAGCGATTTCTGAGTCCAGAGCCAGAAATAACCCCTGAGCACTGCTGGGTTTGACCCAAAAATAAAAAATAAAAAAAAAAGAAAGAAAAGAAAGAATAAATGAATGAAAGAAAGAAGGAAAAGAAAAAGAAAGAGAGAAAGAAAAAAGAATTCCGGGCCCGGAGAGATAGCACAGCGGCGTTTGCCTTGCAAGCAGCCGATCCAGGACCAAAGGTGGTTGGTTTGAATCCCGGTGTCCCATAATGTCCCCTGTGCCTGCCAGGAGTTATTTCTGAGCAGACAGCCAGGAGTAACCCCTGAGCACCGCCGGGTGTGGCCCAAAAACCAGAGATAGCACAGCGGTGTTTGCCTTGCAAGCAGCCGATCCAGGACCAAAGGTTTTTGGGTGTGATCCGAAAACCAAAAAGAAAAAGAAAAAAGAATTCCTACTAGCAAATCTAAAGAGAAAGGGGAAAGCTGTAACTACATATACAATAAAGAATATACATGTTGAAGAAATACACTTAAGATGTACACAAAGAAGTAACCCCCAAGTCTTTTGAGATAGGTTGAGGAGAAGATAAATTCTGGATCACAACTTCAGTCCACAATGTAATTTTGTGAAGTCTCAAAAGAGGACTTGCAGTTGTCACAGATCAGGAAATGTCCTAGAGCAGAGGATCTTTCCAAAGCCAAAACCAGCTGTGAGCAACAGTCTATGGTGAAAGGAAGTGATAAAAAGTGACCACTAAGGACACATTAGCAACAGCACTGTGCCCACCTTCTTCTCTGAGGATAACTCGAAGTTTAATGACTTGAGTAACTCTGGCGGCAGCAGCAGCCAGAGTGATGAGAAAGCAAGAAACCTTCATGCCACTAGAGAGGACCATGAGCAGCTCACACGCCAATGGTGCCACACAAGCCCCGCTCTCCATGAAGTGGGCGGTTCACAGTAAATTCAGTTGGGCTGATTTATTTTGATCCTTCAAACTTATGCCAGCCTGGCACCATAAACACCAAAGCAGCTGCTGCAGCAGCAGTGGCGTCATCTTATTTCCAGGAGAAAGAAATGGCCATATACAAGAAAGAAGGGCTACGTACAATATAGACAGACATTACATATAATACTGACATTAAACAAACATAGAGGTGGTCACCACACACACTCACACACATAGACCGACAAAAGAATTGATCCAAAGGTTACACCTGGAAAATTGACCCAAGTAAAACAGGTCAGAGCACTTCTAAATATAAAGCCGGCATGTCAGGTGCAAGCATTTTTCAATTCCTTGGGGCACTCAACATTAATGGAGTGGAACTCTGCTGAAAATAAAAAGCTTTAAAGTCTAAAATGAGCACAGAACATTTCCAAAACAATCATGATTTTTAAGTCTATAATACTAAGTAATATGGTTAATGAACACTGTAAAAGGAGTCTGTACCTGGTCCTCAAACTATGGCCTGTATCTGTTTTGTTTCTTCATTGCAAAATAAGATATATGCAGTGTACATAAGAATTCGTTCATACGTTTTGTTTTTACTATAGTCAGACCCTCCAATGGTCTGAGGGACAGTGAACTGACCCCCTGTTTAAAAAGTTTGAGGACCCCTTAAGTTTCAGACATCCAGGTTCCTTTTCTGAAAGCAAATAGATAACAAAAGCATATAATATAATAAAAAAAAAAACTAGCAAGAATAGAAGTAGGGCCCGGAGAGATAGCACAGTGGTGTTTGCCTTGCAAGCAGCCAATCCAGGACCAAAGGTGGTTGGTTCGAATCCCGGTTTCCCATATGGTTCCCCGTGCCTGCCAGGAGCTATTTCTGAGCAGACAGCCAGGAGTAACCCCTGAGCATCGCCGGGTGTGGCCCAAAAACAAAACAAAAACAAAAAACAAAAACATACTCAATGAACTCAATGACTGACCACTGTAGCAAGAGTTCAGGGCATTCAGATGTCTTATCCAAGGATCTCTGTAGATAAATACATTAGACCATATAAGCAGGTATAACAAATGAAAAGGAATGATTTAAAATAATTTAAAATCGTTATCATAATGAACGCTGTATTATATCACTTGTATCATGAAACTAGGGCAACCAAACTATCTCTCCACAGATCACTGTAAACAAAAACATTAAAAGTCTATTATAGGGGCAGGAGAGATAGCATGTAATGCATTTGCCTTGCATGCAGAAGGACGGTGGTTCGAATCCCGGCGTCCCATATGGTTCCTCAAGCCTACCTTGAGCATAGAGCCAGGAGTAGCCTCTGAGCGCTGCTGGATGTGACCCCCAAAAAAAGTCTATTATAAAAATAGAAATCAAGACACTAAGACATTCTAATGAGCACTGTAATGGGAGTTTCTGTCTTCCAACCCATCCTGCAGCTATTTTCTTGTTGATAAAAATGTTAGAACATTATTATAGATAGATAGATAGATGATAGATAGATAGATAGATAGATAGATAGATAGATAGATAGATAGATAGATAGAAAGATCATCCAGTTAAACATCTGCTAATTTAAATAGCTTTTTTCGTTGCAGCAGGTCTCTTTGAAGTATAAAAAAGAATATGTTACTGAAGATTTTACAAACAAGTTGGCAATTTCTGAAACTTCTTGATCATCAAATTTAAACCACCTTGTATTGCTGTATTTTTACAATAGATTGTGCATTATTTCACCGTAATGGTTTAAAACAGAGAATAAATTGTATTCTTTGTGATTGTTCTTAGAGTCCATACGTTAAGGTTTTCGAAAGGAAAGTCCACATAGGTCTGTAGTTTTTCACTTTCTTGTCATTTTAGAAGAAGCGTTTCAAATGTATTAAGAGCACAGGTGGTAATTTCCAAATTTTTGTCCTTTTTAAAGAATCTTGCTGTGTGTCACAATGACTGCAATAAACCCTAGTGTTGTCTCTTAGTTCTTCTTTTAAAAAAAAACACTTTAAGGCAACACTGCAATGTGCATTTTTCCGTAGATGTCAAAGGCAAGGATAAAAAGACCTCTGATGTCTGAGATTCTTTTCTTTTGCTGTTTTTGTTTTTGGGTCACACCTGGCGGTACCCAGGGGTCGTCACTCCTGGCTCTGCACTCAGAAGTTGCTCCTGGCAGGCAGAGGCATGGGGGCAGACCACACAGGATGCTGGGGCCCAGCTATCTCTCAGCCCATGAGGTCTGAGATTCTTGATGGCAGATGAGGCTTTGAACTGTGGATTTAAACTGGCTTATAACAGTAGCAATAATAGACTCATTAAACTGCTTGTGTCAAGGCTGGATAGATAACACAGCTGTAAGGCATTTGCTTTGCATTGGGCCAATACAGCAAAGAAGGTGGTTCGAATCCCAATAGTCCCCCAGCCTGCCAGGAGCAACTTCTGAGCACAGAGCCAGGAGTAATTCCTGAGCACTGCTGAGTGTGACCCAGAAACCTAAATAAATAAATAATAAAATAAACTGCTTGTGTCTTTTTTGTTTGTTTGTTTTTTTGGGTCACACCCAGCAATGCTAGGGGGTTACTCCTGGCTCTATGCTCAGAAATAGTTCCTGGTTCACAGTTCTTTATTTATTTCGTTTTGCTATGCATTTTCAAAATCAATTGCTGTTATAGCCCTTGCATTCTTTCTAAATTAGGACTTCATTTGAATTTAACTTGTTCCTAAAGTGCCTGTAACTTCATACCTCACACTACCTTTTGAGTTTTGCTCTACTGCCTCTGTTCTGAAACACTGATTGTGGCATTGTACAATATGCAACAAACATGTCTGCATTCCAGATGCTTTTGTTATCCAACATTTCAATAAATTCTTAGAAAATGTTCAAAAAAAAAAGAAAAAAAACTTTGCAAAAGTTGTTCTTCTTACCTTTCATTTAAAAAAATGTATGTTTTTTGGGGGCCGGACGGTGGCGCTAGAGGTAAGGTGCCTGCCTTGCCTGCGCTAGCCTTGGACAGACCACGGTTCGATCCCCCGGCGTCCCATATGGTCCCCCAAGCCAGGAACAACTTCTGAGCGCATAGCCAGGAGTAACCCCTGAGTGTCACCGGGTGTGGCCCAAACCCCCCCCCAAAAAATGTATGTTTAAAAAAAAAAAGACCGCTCTGGAAGGCTGGGGGACCATATGTGATGCCGGGATTCAAATCACCGTTCTGTCCTTCTGCATGCAAGGCAAATGCCCTACCTCCAGGCTATCTCTCCAGCCCCATCCACAGGATAATTTTCAAAAGACATGTTTTCACATTCTAATGAGCTTTTTTTTTTGGGGGGGGGGGCACACCCAGTGATACTCAGGGGTTACTCCTGGCTATGCTCTCAGAAATCGCTCCTGGCTAACGGGACCATATGGGACACCAGGCATCAAAGCCACGGTCTGTCTTGAGTCAGCTATTTGCAAGGCAAATGCACCTACCACCGTGCTATTACTCTTGCCCCCTTAATGAGCATTTTTATCCTATTCTACCAGCCCATAGACATTGATTGCCTGCCTTTACTACTTTCATTCCACTCTTGGGGAGTTTCATCCCATGAATGCAATGCCTTATTAAATTAAGAGACTGAAATCTGCATGGCTATACAGTATAATTTTCCCCCATTCCAGAAAAAAGAGGAATTGAGGACCAAAGTCATATCAATTTTACCTCCTTCCAAAGAAGGATGGGAAGATATAATTCTAAAATTGATAAATGAATAAAAGTCAAGCACTTAATTATCAGGCCTAAAAGGGTCTACCTGGCTAAAGTCATACCATGACTACATATTAAACTTTCCATACTTATACACTCACTCTCTTGAAAGGCAACAGTATTCACAGAAAAAATGATAAGCTTGGGGCCGGAGTGATAGCACAGCAGTAGGGCATTTGCCTTGCACGCAGCCAAACCCTGACAGACCCCTGGTTCAATTCCCAGCATTCATTTGGTCCCCATATGGTCCCAGAGCCTGCCAGGAGTGATTTCTGAGTGCAGAGTCAGGAGTAATCACTGAGCGCCACCAGATGTGGCGAAGAAAGGAAAAAGAAAGAAAGATGAAAGAAAGAAAGAAAGAAAGAAAGAAAGAAAGAAAGAAAGAAAGAAGGAAGGAAGGAAGGAAGGAAGGAAGGAAGGAAGGAAGGAAGGAAGGAAGGAAGGAAGGAAGGAAGGAAGGAAGGAAGAGAAAGAAAGAAAGGAAGGAAGGAAGGAAGGAAGGAAGGAAGGAAGGAAGAGAAGAGAGAAGAGAGAGAAAGAGAGAAAGAAAGAGAAAGAAAGAGGAAGAAGAAAGAAGAAAGAAAGAAAGAAGGAAAGAAAGAAAGGAAAGAAAGGAAAGAAAGAAAGAAAAGAGAGAAAAGAAAGAAAAAAGAGAAAGAAAGAAAAAGAGAAAGAAGAGAAGAAAGAAAGAAAGAAGAAAGAAAGAAAGAAAGAAAGAAGAAAGAAAGAAAGAAAGAAAGAAAGAAGAAAGAAGAGGAAGGAAAGGAAGGAAGGAAGGAAGGAAGGAAGGAAAGGAAAGAAAGAAAGGAAAGAAAGAAACAAAGAAAGAAAGAAAGAAAGGAAGAAAGAAAAAGAAGGAAGAAAGGAAGGAAGGAAGGAAGGAAGGAAGGAAGGAAGGAAGGAAGGCAGGCAGGCAGGAAGGAAGGAAGAGAGAAAGAAAGAAAGGAAGGAAAGAAGGAAGGAAGGAAGAGAGAAAGAAAGAGAGAGAAAGAGAGAGAAAGAGAAAGAAGAAAGAAAGAAAGAAAGAAACGAAAGAAAGAAAGAAAGAAAGAAAGAAAGAAGACAGAAAGAAAGAAAGAAAGAAAGACAGAAAGAAAGAAAGAAAGAGAAAGAAAGAAAGAAGGAAGGAAGGAAGGAAGGAAGGAAGTGAAGAAAGAAAGGGAAGAACGAAAGAAAGAAGGAAGAAAGAAAGAAAGGAAGAAAGAAAGATGAAAGATAAACAAGAAAACAGAAATTCTAATTTGCATAAGGTTGTGTCAAATGGGTACTAAATATCATATGAAAGGCACTGTGCTGATTGCTAGAGTTACAGAGGAATATAAAACATATCTTCAAAAGATCATCATTAAAAGAACTTTCAGGTACAGGGAACTAGTGGGTCAGAAAAGGCTCTTGCTTGAATCAGGTCACCTTGGGTTTGATCTCTGGAATGCCATATGATCATCAAACACAGCCTGGAATGATCCTGAGCACAGTTAGCATGGCCCAAATGCCCAATGTCCTTCAAATAAACAGAAATAGTAACTTTGGCCATGGACTTCCACACACAATGCTCAGCCCTCTGAATTATATACAGTGATTCCCTCTTGGCCATAATTTCTTTACCTTCTATGATTTCAGTGATCAATTGTAGCAGGTCAGCCCCTGAAGAGGTTGACTGATGGAGGGATGGAGAATGAGGCCCTTTTCTTCCAGCTCGGAGCACGCGTCTGCCACCCTGTCTAGCCCACGGTTCTGAGGTGAAACGGCGGGTAAACAGCTCGCAGGACAATCAGGCTCGTGGAAATATTTGCTTTATTCGGATGGACAAAACTGAAGTCCAAAGACTCAGATTCAGTTCCAGCCAGCAAAAGGCTCCTCACCTTCCACAGACCCTTGCTCTTATACTCCAGAGTCAGGTCCCACCCAATGGTGGGATCAGATACCAACCAATGGTGGAAGCAGAATCAGGTCCTACCCTAGGGTGGGGGCATAATGCCAGGTCACACCCTAGGGTAGGGCACAAATTAGGGTGAGCAACATAGTAATCCCCCAAAATATTTACATACACAACAATTCCCCCTTTTGTTTTTAGTAAACAAACAATATTGTCTACAATTATTAAAAGAAAAATTAGTCAATAATAAAAGAGCGGCTGTTTGCATAAGCGCATCACAGGAAAATGTAAAGAAAAACTTCTAACCTAAGCACAGGGTGTCTAAAACCAGAAACATGTATCAAGGAATCAACTACAAGCTCCTGAGAAGATAAATCTAAGACGTACATAGATCTTTCGAAGAGACACCAGAAAGGTTGTGTAGCAGGCAAGAAGAAGCACCTTTTCTTTATTTGTTGTTGTTGTTGGTGGTGGTGGTGGTCGTTTTTGGGTCACACCTGGCAGTGCTCAGGAGTTACTCCTGACTCCACGTTCAGAAATCGCTCCTGGCAGATACCGGCATTTGAACCAATGACCTTCTGCATGAAAGGCCAATGCCTCACCTCCATGTTCGGCCTCCATGCTATCTCTCCAGCTCCATTTTCATTCAAGTTCAGGTAGACCAGAAAGCCCATCTTTGAGGGCATTGAACTAGGCCTTTATTTCGGAAGAAGAGGCACATACACCCTCTGCACAGTGGGGAGCCACTGCAATGATGATCAATAGGTATCTAAACTTAGTCCAAGTTCTTAATCCAGTCTGAAGTCCATAAGATGTCTGAAATTGATGTCGACTATTTATAGATGGGAGCTTAAGTCACAAACCAAAACAAAATGTTTAAGGCAGAGACCCTCCCTGTGTAAATAAACAACTTGAGGGCCCATCCAAAATGGATGGAACCTTCTATAAACCTAGTATTTTGCCTATGATGCGCCCACGCAAAAAACCCTGAGAACAGACAAAAATATCATTTGGGAAATTATAGACAATAATATATAACTCACAAACCTAAAGTCAAGAAAGCAAAACCTTAATGTAATACAACATCGATTCCTAATATTAAAAACTAAAATAGAAAAACATTAATTACGATAGTCAAAAGAAGTGTAGTACCAAACATAACTTCAAAGGATTACAGTTATAGGAAAAACAACAGATGTAATTTCTACAGAGTTCAATACCAATCTGTAAATATGAGGGGTCTGGAACTCCAAAAAGACCGGCAGAAGACACTTGATGGGTCTGGAAAAGCGGGTTGAAGCCTTGTACAGGAGATAACATCAAGCTGAATGAAGAAGGAAGGCCAGTACAGTCATCCATGTGTTGGGGCATCCCCCAAGCGTTACATCATTACATCATAAGTTGGTTGGGCTTCTGTATTTCCTTTGGGATCGGTGCAATCTTGGGGTAGCCATTGTAGAAACGGTCAACAATAGCATTTTGTATGTGGATGGAAAACCAGAAATTCAGATAGCACAGTTTAACTGGGATCCAGAGACTGTGGGTCTTGTCCATGGATCTTTTCTCTGCTGTTACATTGTGACACAAATCCCAGGTGGCTTCATTTCCAACAAGTTTGCAGCATATATGGTGTAAAACTCCAACAGTCATGGATTTCTTCTTCCCGCCGAGATCAGGAAGCTTGTAGTTGTGGGTGAAGGAGATGGGTTGCACATGTGAAATCCTGAAAATTAAAATGTTAAGGACTAGGAAGAGAGAAGGAAGGACAAGGAAGACTAATTTGGGGAAGATAAAGTTAGGAAAAAGGAAACTATATACAAAATATGCAGAACAGACAGACACTAAACAAGACATACATACACAGACTTCACAAAAAATATGGCCATAACACTCACTCATACTAAAAAATATTTGTTGGAAAGGATCCAAAATAGAGCAAAAGAAAAGAGAATTCAGCTGAATCAATTAAAAGCTCCTTAAAATGTAATAGCCGGCAATTGTTTAGATAAATCATTTCAAATTCACTAAAAATAATTTTTTTTTTTGCCTAGCAGATCTGAAAGAGAATTTCATGCGTAATACAAACATGGACAACTCTACTATACGTGTATATCAGTATATATACAAAGTTATTGTATAACAGTAACTTTATGATAATGAATCATAGGCAAGAAGCACTGTGAAGAAAGTCCACCTAAAATTATCATTATGTAAGCGTCTTAAAACCTAAATTGAGGGAAATAAAGCAATGATGTTAAAATAAAAAGAGTGAAAGTCGTTAAATGAGTATACCTAGAAAGAAAAACAACATTAATATGATGAGAAATTTCTCTTTCAGGTGAACCTTGACTAAATTAATTTGTAAAATTTCATGATTAACTGAGACCTAGAGCAATAATGAAATTAAGACATAAATCCATCCTACAAGGAAACACATTGGGGATTCATGATTTTCAATCTATATTCATTGATCATGCCTGTGGAAAGAATCCTAGAGCATTAATAGCAACTGATAGGGAAGTAAAATGATTATCTGGTGTTCATTGTAGATCTCTAAGAAGTATAAAACAGGATGTATGCTGCTGTGGATTTCACCAATGTATTAGGGACTTTTTTGATCTTCTTGTCATCAAAATTGATCCAGTGTTGTTTTGCAGCAATTTTACAGTATGAAGTACAGTGTCCATAGTGAACTTTACCATAATGGTTTGACACCGATGATAAGTTGTATTTCTTAATCTTGCTTTTATTCTCTGAAGTGAATTCCTCTAAATTGAGGTCTTCTAAAGGAAAATCTACATAAGTATGCAATTTTTTTATTTGTTTGCCATCAAAAGCAAAACGTTTCAAGTGTATTATAAGTACTGGTGGCAGTTTCCATAAGTACGTTTTCTTTGAAAAATCCCTTCTATTTTTGCAACTGTTGCACAGAACTTTGTTGTCATTTCTTAATTCTTCTTCTTTAAAAAATTCAGAGAGGCATTCCTGTAATGTACATTTATCTGTAGATGTAACAGCCAAAGACAAATGAACAAATGTCTCATAAACCTCAGACTTTTGGTGGCAAGTGAGACACTGGAGTATAGATTTGAATTGTCCTTGAAAGAGATCATAAATAATAGATTTATGAGCCTTTTGGTGTTCTGGACTAAATTGTTCATAATTTTCATTTCCCATGAGATGTGTAGTTTTGTCTGTCATTAGATTTATAGTAAGCAAGTCCTGATGTAATCCCTCTATTAGGAACATCAGTAGTTCGTGAGGATCCTGCTGATTGTGTCCAGCAAACTGGTCATTAAGTAAACCAATTGTTACTTTGAAGCTTTCAGGGTTAATATATCTATGAAATCCATTTCCCATGGTTTTGATGAGCCGACCAAATTCTTCGGCTAATTTACCTTCATGCCCCATCGGATTTTTCTTGTTAATATCCTTTTTATAATGATCTTTATAAAAATACTGAGTTAAGTCTGAAATATTATACAAGCATTGCAATATTGAGTTCATGTAGCAAGAGTTTCCTATATTTTGGAGCCCAGTTAAGACAGGTTCCTGTCTTTCCTTTTGCATCTCGGAGTGTAAGGGTTTATCACTACCATCAGTCTCACTCATTGTATAGTGTGTGACAGTGAAAAGGTGTGAAGAAAAAATAACAAAAATAAGCAAGAACTGGAAAATAGCCAATAGAAAAAAAAAAAAAAAACTAGGCGCCCTAACCTGCACTCCCCTAAAGCTCCCGGCTAAGCTAAGCACTCTAACTTCCCTAATTTACACTTTAATTAAGCCCCTAAAGAAAGATCCCGACTAAGCTAATTCCTTAAAGTGCCTTAATTTACACTTCTTTCAAGCTCACTTAAGCTCCCTGGGAGCCTTTCCACTCCCCCACTCCCTAAAAACTCCCCTTCCTTTGAACTAACCAAAGCCACAATTCGCGGAAGACCCTACCTCACTTTAAATTAGGCATATGCCGTCAGGGGAAGGACAAAGATACGCACATGACCCCAGGGGCAAACACTGCCCCATCTGTTACACGGGGTAAACAAAATGCCTCCTTCCTGGGCTCTGACGCATAACTTCTTCTGTGGCGGGAGATAAGGAAAGATGCCTCCTTCCTGGCAGGTGTGTTCTCATGATATGTATGGACTTTTTACCCTATAAAAGCTTTGCTGAATGCTAAAGGGGGGCCGAATCTCCCCTACTCGGTCCTGAGTTATGAGATTCGGTCCCCAGCATGCTGAGATATTAAAATCCCTCGTGTTATTGCAGCAAGTCTGGTCTCTGTGTCTCTGTGGTTGCGCGCATATCCTGAGCCTGGAGCGGAGTTCTCCTACGGGGGAATTCTTTCATTTGGGGGCTCGGCCGGGAGATTTGCGACCACCCAGAGACCCCAGACCCACTTGGAGGTGAGCTTTTGTGTCTGTGTCTGTGTCTACTTAGTCTGGGTTCGTTTGCTTCTGGCTGTACTTTTCTCTGAGGTCTGGCGCGATCGCAGTTTCGGCTTTACGGACGCTCAGCAAGTCTGAGGTTTCGTGGATAAAGACAGACGTGTCCGGGTGTCCACCGTCCGATCACCCTGGGAGACGTCCCGGGAGGTAGCGGGGGCGACCAGGGACGCCTGGTGTACCCCCCTGGTCTGGAGAGTCGCGAGGAGAGTAGCTTCCTCATTGAACTAGGCTGGCGGCGGAGGCCCTTGCCATCCGACTCTTTGAAGTGCCTTTGGGCAACGCGGGAACGGCGCTTGTTCTGGGTCATTTGTCTCTTGATTGTAACTTCTGTGTCAGTTTTCCTTGAAATTAGGACTAAGATGGGACAGACCGTGACGACTCCTTTGACTCTAACCCTCAACCACTGGACTGACGTAAAAGCTAGGGCTCACAATCTGTCTGTCGGGGTACGGAAGGGCCCCTGGCAGACCTTCTGCACCTCTGAGTGGCCAACCTTTGGAGTCGGCTGGCCGCCGGAAGGTGTCTTTAACCTTTCTCTTATTTCCGCAGTAAAAAAGGTCATTTTTCAGTCTGAAGGGGGACACCCGGACCAAATACCCTACATTCTCGTCTGGCAGGACCTCGTCCAGAATCCACCAGCGTGGGTCAAGCCCTGGATATCTGGCCACCCTGAGCCAACTCCCACTATGATAGCAGTAGCCTCAGATCCCGAGCCCAACCTACCTGTCCCCCCCACGACCTTCAGCTCCCCCGCCTCTCTACCCTGAGATAGACAATGATCTTCTTCTTGACTCCCCCCCCCCCTCCGTACTCCCAACCTCAATCCTCTCCCCAGCCGGCACAACCTAACGTGCCACACGTCGCTGTGGGGCAACCCCCGGCGGCCGGTCCACGCGAACCGGGACCAGCAGGGGGAACCCGGAGCCGGAAGGGCCGCAGTCCAAAAACTGTTCGCCCCTCCGAGTCACGGTCTCTTGCCCTCCCCCTTCGGGCAATGGGGCCCCCACCAGGAGATGACCAGCTTCCCCCTTTACAGTACTGGCCTTTTTCCTCGGCAGATCTATATAATTGGAAGACTATGCACCCCTCCTTTTCAGATAATCCCTCTGCCCTGACGGGACTCCTCGAGTCTCTCATGTTTTCGCATCAGCCCACCTGGGACGACTGTCAACAACTGCTCCAGGTCCTCTTCACGACAGAGGAAAGAGAAAGAGTCCTCCTTGAAGCCAGGAAAAACGTCCCGGGGGCCGATGGGACTCCCACCAATCTCCCTAACCTCATAGATGAAGGGTTTCCATTGACCAGGCCAACCTGGGACTTCAATACAGCAGAAGGTAGGGAGCGCCTCACCGTCTACCGCCGGGCTCTAATTGCAGGTCTCAGAGGGGCTGCAAGACGCCCCATAAATTTGGCTAAGGTAAGAGAGGTTGTCCAAGGTCCAGTTGAGCCACCCTCGGTTTTCCTGGAACGCCTAATGGAAGCTTATAGGAGGTACACTCCTTTCGATCCAGCTTCAGAGGGACAGCAGGCGGCCATAGCAATGGCCTTTATTGGGCAGTCAGCCACAGATATAAAATGTAAGCTACAGAGGCTAGAGGGACTTCAAGATTATTCGTTGCGGGACTTAGTGAAGGAGGCAGAGAAAGTGTTCCACAAGAGAGAGACAGAAGAGGAGAAAAAGGAAAGAGAAAAGAAAGAGATAGAGGACAGAGAGAACCGGCGTGATCGCCGACAAGAGAGAAATTTAACTAGAATATTGGCTGCAGTAGTAGGGGATAGTATAGCAGAAAGAGAAAGAAGCAGGCAGACAGGGCACCTGGGCGACAGGGCAAGAAGAACCCCGAGAGGCCAAGATCGTCCATTCGATAGAGATCAGTGTGCCCATTGTAAAGAAAAAGGACGTGACCGTCCACTCGAAAAAGATCAGTGTGCCCATTGTAAAGAAAAAGGACACTGGGCCAGGGAGTGCCCGAAAAAGCAACTCAGGAGGAACAAGGTCCTGGCTCTCGATGATTAGGGAGGACGGGGCTCGGTCCGCCTCCCCGAGCCCAGGGTAACGCTTCCAGTAGAGGGGACTCCCATCAACTTCCTGGTGGACACGGGAGCTGAACATTCGGTATTGACCAGGCCCCTAGGAAAATTAGGAACAAAAGAAACCATGGTTGTGGGGGCCACAGGCAGCAAATTCTACCAATGGACTACAAAAAGAAAATTGGACGTTGGAAGGGGCCGAGTAACTCACTCCTTCCTGGTCATCCCTGAGTGCCCTGCGCCCCTCCTGGGAAGAGATTTGCTGACCAAATTAAAGGCACAAATTCAGTTTACCCCTAAGGGACCTGAAGTAACCTTGGGGGAAGCCCCTGTGACTTGTCTGGTAGTCGGACTTGAGGAGGAATACCGCCTCCATGAAACAAAGCCTGGAGAAGTAATTGCTTCAGAATGGCTTACCCAATTCCCTGAGGTCTGGGCTGAACAGGCAGGAATTGGCAAGGCTAAACAAGTACCCCCGATAGTGGTAGAGCTGAAAGCGCATGCCTCACCTATCTCGGTGAGACAATATCCCATGAGTAAAGAAGCAAAGGAAGGCATCCGTCCCCACATCCAGAGGCTGATACAGCAAGGAGTTCTAGTACCCTGCCGATCTCCCTGGAACACGCCTTTGCTGCCGGTGAAGAAACCTGGCACTGGGGACTACCGACCAGTACAAGACTTAAGGGAGGTTAATAAAAGGGCCCAGGATTTGCATCCCACTGTGCCTAACCCTTACAATCTACTGAGTTCCCTCCCACCGGAGCGGGTTTGGTACACAGTGCTGGATCTAAAGGACGCTTTTTTCTGTCTCCAATTACACCCCAGCAGCCAACTGATGTTTGCTTTTGAGTGGAGGGATCCAGAAGGGGGACACACTGGACAGCTGACATGGACTAGATTGCCCCAGGGTTTTAAAAACTCCCCCACACTATTCGACGAGGCACTCCATAGGGACCTGGCCCCCTTCAGGGCTCGGAACCCCCAAGTCTCCCTCCTTCAGTATGTCGATGACCTCCTGCTGGCAGCATCCACCAAGGAAGCATGCGAAAAAGGAACCAGAGAACTCCTAAAAGAATTGGGTGAGTTGGGGTACCGGGTGTCGGCCAAGAAAGCTCAGTTGTGCTGCAACGAAGTGACATACCTGGGGTATGTCCTGAAAAACGGCAAGAGGTGGCTCACAGAAGCCAGAAAAAAGACAGTAGTTACCATTCCTGTCCCCAAGACTCCACGGCAGGTACGGGAATTTCTGGGGACAGCCGGTTTCTGTAGACTTTGGATACCTGGGTTTGCCTCCCTAGCCGCTCCCCTGTATCCACTTACACGGGACCAAGCTCCTTTTGCTTGGACACAGGAGTGTCAAGAAGCCTTTGAAAGAATAAAAACTGCTCTACTCACGGCACCAGCCCTGGCCCTGCCGGATCTAACCAAACCTTTTACCCTGTATGTGGACGAACGTGCGGGAGTGGCTCGGGGAGTGCTAACCCAAGCCTTGGGACCGTGGAAAAGACCAGTAGCATACTTGTCAAAAAAACTCGACCCAGTGGCTAGCGGCTGGCCGTCATGTCTGAAGGTAATCGCAGCGGTGGCTCTCCTGGTAAAAGACGCTGACAAACTTACTCTGGGCCAGCGTGTAGTTATAGTCGCTCCCCATGCATTAGAAAGTATAGTCAGACAGCCTCCTGACCGTTGGTTGACCAACGCCCGAATAACACACTACCAAAGTCTTTTGCTAAACGACCGTATAACTTTTGGACCGCCTGCTATTCTTAACCCCGCCTCCCTGCTCCCGGAGACAGACGGATCCCAGCCGGTACACTCATGCACAGACATTTTAGCTGAGGAAACTGGAACCCGGAGAGACCTGACAGATCTGCCCTGGCATGGGGCGCCGAATTGGTACACAGATGGTAGTAGCTTCATCATGGATGGAAAAAGAAAAGCCGGAGCAGCCATAGTGGATGGGAAGCAAGTAATATGGGCCAGCAGCCTTCCTGAGGGGACTTCGGCACAAAAAGCTGAACTACAAGCTTTGACAAAAGCCCTTGAGCTGGCAGAAGGAAAAGTTATTAACATCTACACCGACAGCAGATACGCGTTTTCCACCGCTCACATTCACAGCGCGATCTACAAACAAAGAGGACTCCTCACGGCTGCAGGAAAGGAAATTAAAAACAAGGAAGAAATCCTTGCTCTCTTAGAAGCCATACACCTGCCGAAAAAGGTAGCTATTATTCATTGTCCTGGACATCAAAAAGGAATGGACCCCGTGGCAGCAGGGAACAGAATGGCAGATCACACTGCTAAGAAAGCCGCACAAGGAACTATCTCCTGCGCCTTATGTGAGCAACGAAAAAAACCCCAACCAAAAGAAGATAATTTCAGTCTAAACTACACACCAATAGACTGTGAGGAAGTTGAACGCCTAAAGGAAAAAGGATTATCCAGCGGATTTGACTGCCATGGGATCGCAAAAACTAAAGACAACAAAATCATTTTGCCTCATAAAGAAGGTGAATACTATGTAAAGAGTATCCATCACCTAACACATTTAGGGAAAAAGAAATTGTGCGAACTAGTAAAAGCCTCCAATTATCACGTACTCAGACTACGAACTATAACAGAACAAGTAACCCAGTCCTGTAAAGCCTGTGTTCTAACAAATGCCCACCACCCGCTCGTAGAACCAGGAAAACGGCTGCGGGGAGACAGACCAGGAGTCTTCTGGGAAGTAGATTTCACGGAAATCGTTCCTGGTAGGTATGGCAATAAATATCTTCTAGTCTTCATAGACACCTTCTCCGGATGGGTTGAAGCTTTCCCCACGAAGTCTGAAACTGCCCAGGTGGTCACAAAAAAATTCTGGAAGAAATTTTGCCCCGGTTCGGGATACCCAAGGTAATCGGCTCTGACAACGGGCCCGCGTTTGTCGCCCAGGTAAGTCAGGGACTGGCCAAACAACTGGGGACCAATTGGAAATTGCATTGCGCTTATAGACCCCAGAGTTCAGGGCAGGTAGAGAGAATGAATAGAACTCTAAAAGAGACCCTCACTAAATTGGCTATTGAGACCGGCGGGAAGAACTGGTTGGGCCTCCTTCCCTTTGCGCTCCTCAGAGCCCGAAACACACCCGGACGTTTCGGGCTCACTCCCTATGAGATCCTTTTTGGGGGACCTCCCCCCTTGACCAGACCAGACGGAGTATTAGACCCCGCCTTAGATTCCCACTCACCCTCTGCTTTGTTTATCCACCTTAAGGCTCTAGAGGCTGTCCGCACCCAGATCTGGGACCAGATTAAAGAAGCCTATTCACCTGGGACTCCTGCGGTGCCACACGGGATCCAAGTCGGTGATCTGGTCCTTGTTAGGCGTCATCGAGTGGGGACCCTCGAGCCCAGGTGGAAGGGACCCTACTTAGTACTGCTAACCACCCCAACAGCTGTGAAAGTGGACGGAATTGCTGCCTGGATCCACGCGTCACACACAAAGAAAGCTCCTGCTGAAGAGCTTAAGGATGAATGGAAAGTGGAAACAACTGATAATCCTCTTAAACTTCGCCTGCGCCGTCGCCTCTGCCCAGAGCGGTAACCCCCACGCTCCTATGACTCTGACCTGGGAAGTCATTTCCCAGGCTGGAGACACTGTGTGGAGCATTTCCAAGGTGGCCCCCCCGTATACTTGGTGGCCACCACTGCGCCCCGAGGTTTGCGCCCTCATTGCTGGTGTAGAGGCATGGGACATCCCTGAAGAGTCACCTGAGACGGTTCCCCAGGAAAAAGTCGTCTTTCAAAAACGAGCCCTCTCACAGGGAGTGTACACTAGGGGCCAGTACGTAGCTGACTTGCCAGGGTGCAGTTCCTTGGCAAAGCAGAGAAAGTTGCGACAGGCATCGTTCTATGTCTGCCCCAGGGAAAAACAGTCTAAGAGGGAAGGTCGCCGATGCGGGGGGATAGAAAGTTTCTTTTGTAAAGCATGGGGATGTGAAACCTCTGGCACTGCCTATTGGAACCCCTCTTCCAGCTGGGACCTCATTACAGTAGTTAGAGGTAGTAAGGGTGACACCCTAAACATCACCTTCACGCAGAAAGGGAGGGAGGAGAAAGGCGGCTGGATAAAAGGAAAACAGTGGGGCCTGAGATTTTACGTTTCTGGAACCGATCCGGGGTTCACATTCAAACTCAGACTGAAAATTCAAAATCCTCCCTCTCAGCCAGTAGGGCCCAACCCCGTCCTAACGGACACCCAGCCTTTACCCAAGCCTAGGCCAACGCTAGTCCCTGTTACTCCTGCTTCCTCACAGCCCCTAAACTCGGACCCAACAACCCAGACTCACGAATCTAAAGACACCCCTGCCCCCCCAGGGATGGAAAACCGCCTTTTAAACTTAATAGAAGGAGCCTTCTTGGTACTCAACCGAACCAATTCTGATATCACCCAATCTTGCTGGCTCTGTTACGCCTCAAGCCCCCCCTACTATGAAGGAATTGCCCAAAATAGAACCTTTAACGAAAGTAAAAGTTCCTCTGTATGTGCCTGGGGAGGGAGCAGAAAGCTAACCTTAGCTGCCGTGTCTGGGCAGGGCCTCTGTTTAGGTACCGTTCCCCTTGATAGAAAGCACCTCTGCAGCTCAACCCTACAATCATCTTTTACACGGGGGCAATACCTCGTTCCCCCTCCAGACACGGTTTGGGCCTGTAACACGGGACTCACCCCATGCATCTCCACCAGCGTGTTCAACAATTTCCAGGATTACTGTATTCTAGTCCAGCTAGTCCCTAGACTCTTGTATCATGATAGCGAGTCTTTTGTGAATGAGTTTGACAGGAGAGCTCGCTGGAAAAGGGAGCCTGTAACTATTACACTGGCAGTCCTTCTAGGCTTGGGGGTCGCAGCAGGAATTGGGACTGGGACCTCCGCCCTAGTCCAAATGCCCCACTACTATACTGAACTGCGTGCTGCCATGGATGCAGACTTAGAAATTATCGAGCAATCCATCACTAAGCTCGAAGAGTCTCTCACATCCCTATCAGAGGTAGTCCTCCAGAATAGAAGGGGTCTGGATATCTTGTTTTTAAAGGAAGGAGGGTTGTGTGCGGCCTTGAAGGAAGAATGTTGTTTTTATGCAGACCACTCCGGAGTCGTCAGAGACTCCATGGCAAAGTTAAGAGAAAGATTAGACAAACGCAGGGTGGAAAGGGATTCTCGTCAAGGCTGGTTTGAGGGATGGTTTAACAAATCCCCTTGGTTTACAACCCTTATCTCCACCTTGACAGGACCCCTAATAATCCTATTCTTCCTGCTTACTTTCGGTCCCTGCATTTTAAATAAGTTAGTTAGTTTTGTAAAACAAAGAATAAATACAGTCCATGTAATGGTTCTCAAACAGCAATATCAGCAAAATGAAGGGATGCTCTAAGATTAGAGCTATGCGCAAGAAAAGAAGTGGGGGATGAAAAGGTGTGAAGAAAAAATAACAAAAATAAGCAAGAACTGGAAAATAGCCAATAGAAAAAAAAAAAAAAAACTAGGCGCCCTAACCTGCACTCCCCTAAAGCTCCCGGCTAAGCTAAGCACTCTAACTTCCCTAATTTACACTTTAATTAAGCCCCTAAAGAAAGATCCCGACTAAGCTAATTCCTTAAAGTGCCTTAATTTACACTTCTTTCAAGCTCACTTAAGCTCCCTGGGAGCCTTTCCACTCCCCCACTCCCTAAAAACTCCCCTTCCTTTGAACTAACCAAAGCCACAATTCGCGGAAGACCCTACCTCACTTTAAATTAGGCATATGCCGTCAGGGGAAGGACAAAGATACGCACATGACCCCAGGGGCAAACACTGCCCCATCTGTTACACGGGGTAAACAAAATGCCTCCTTCCTGGGCTCTGACGCATAACTTCTTCTGTGGCGGGAGATAAGGAAAGATGCCTCCTTCCTGGCAGGTGTGTTCTCATGATATGTATGGACTTTTTACCCTATAAAAGCTTTGCTGAATGCTAAAGGGGGGCCGAATCTCCCCTACTCGGTCCTGAGTTATGAGATTCGGTCCCCAGCATGCTGAGATATTAAAATCCCTCGTGTTATTGCAGCAAGTCTGGTCTCTGTGTCTCTGTGGTTGCGCGCATATCCTGAGCCTGGAGCGGAGTTCTCCTACGGGGGAATTCTTTCAACAGCTAAATCGTTCCCTGCCCCAGAGACCTTAGTAATATTACTGCTGTTAGTGTCTGAAGTATTCTGTTTTTTCTCTGAAGGGGAGTTTGTAGTCTGAACCTGATCATTTGTGCTAGCCCGATTTCTAACAAGACGTAATGGAACCCAAAATTTCTTGGGAGGGTCATCATTTATAGAAACATAGGCATAACCCCTTCCTCTTAGGAGAAGATAGCCAGCTATCCATTTTTCATCCTCCTTGATCCAAATAGGTTTATGGGTTGTTTCTTGTCTCTGAATATCTTCTTTAAAATGTCTTTCCGCTGCAGTGTAGCTTTCCCCTTGGGGTAAGTTAAAGTAATTTAGTGTGATAAGAGTCAAAGATAGCAAATCCGTTGGTGGTAAACCTCTTTTTCTATTTTTTTGCAATTGAGTTTTTAAGGTTCTGTGAGTCCTTTCTACAATGGCCTGTCCCCTACAATTGTAAGGAATTCCTCTGAGATGTCTTATCTGCCATTCCTTACAAAAAAATTCAAAAGTTTTGCTAACATAGGCTGGCCCATTATCAGTTTTTATAGAATATGGAATACCCATCACAGAGAAACATTGTAAAAGAAAACTACAAGCAGCCTTAGATTTTTGAGAAGACATGGGAATTGCCCACATAAACCGAGAATAAGTGTCCACCACAACATGAAGATAAGGTTTCCTTGGAAATAAATCTGTTTGAGTTATATCCATTTGCCAAAGTTCGTTAGACTGTAAGCCTCTTGGGTTTGCTCCTGCTATGTGAGTCTTTTTTGTTAACGGTGCACATACGTTGCAGTTTTCTACGATTTCTCTAGCTTGCCTCCATGGAATTTGGTAATTCACATGTAAACAGCGAGCATTTGTGTGTAGGGCTGAATGTTCCTCTATAGGTGATTTAAATATAGGCATTGCTAGCAAGTCAGCAGTTTTATTTCCTTGAGCCATAGGTCCTGGAAGACCTGAGTGGGCTCTAATATGTGTGATGAAGATGGGGTCAGTTCGTTTTTGAAGAAGCTGCTGTAATTGTTTAAGTAAGTCCTGTATGATCGGGTTATTAGCATTAAGGGATGCAGTGGCTATCACATGACATAAATTTACCACATACAAAGAATCAGAAACTATATTCATGGCTTCAGATACATTTTCTAATAGGTAAATTAACGTTGCTAATTCAACTTTCTGTGCAGATTTATATTTGGTATCTATGGTCATATTAATGTTGTCTCCAGTTATTCCTCCTTTTCCATTTTGGGATCCATCAATGTAAAAAACCTTGGCATTGGGGATAGGGGAATCCCGAACAATTGAAGAAATAACAAACTGAGTTTTCTTTAAAAAGTCCCAAATTTTTCCTGCTGGATAATGGGAGGATATTTCTCCTGTGAAATCTGAGAGGGCCCTTTGTAGAGATTCATTAATTGGCAATATTGACTCAATTTCCATTTTTGGTACTGGCAAAACTATTATATCTGGATCAAAACCTAGTAAAGATATAGATCTGAGTCTTGCCTTGATAATAATCTCTGAAATCAGTTGTAAGTAGGGGACAACTGAGCGAGGTTGTTTGTTATGTAAATACACCCATTCCAAAGGTCCTGACTGTTGCATCAAGGCCCCTGTGGGGGTTTCTATAGTAGGGAAGATTAACAGTAATACCTTTTCTCCTGGGATGAATCTTGAGAGAAACGATTTTTGTAATCTGCTCAAGAAGATGTCCAATTCATTTTTTGCAGCTGTTGTTAAATTTCTCGGGCTATCTAAAGCAGGATCACCCTCCAACGTTTTTTTTTTTTTTTTTTTTTTTTTTTTTTTTTTTTTTTTGGTTTTTGGGCCACACCCTGTGACGCTCAGGGGTTACTCCTGGCTATGCGCTCAGAAGTTGCTCCTGGCTTCTTGGGGGACCATATGGGACGCCGGGGGATCGAACCGCGGTCCGTCCTAGGCTAGCGCAGGAAAGGCAGGCACCTTACCTCCAGCGCCACCGCCCGGCCCCCCTCCAACGTTTTAAACAGATTAGATAACTCTGCATTTGGGATTCCTAGTGCAGGGCGGAGCCAATTTACATCACCTAAAAGTCTCTGAAAATCATTAAGCGTTCTGAGGTTTTCTTTTTTGATAGAAAATTTTTGTGGACGTATAGACGTCCGGTCCAAAATAAAACCCAAATATTGATACGGTGGCATTATCTGTATTTTTTCTAAAGCTATTTTCAGTCCTGATGTTTGTAAACAGTCAGTAACATAAGAGTATAATTCCTGTAAATCTGTTTCGTTGTTCATTGTGAGCAAGATATCATCTGTATAATGAAATATCATGGCTTGAGGAAATTTTTCACGAGCAGGGCTCAAAACCTTATCTACAAAAAACTGACACATGGTTGGTGAATTCAGCATGCCTTGGGGGAGAACAGTCCATTGGAAACGTCTGCAGGGATGGGTATTATTGAGAGAAGGAACTGAGAATGCAAAACGTTTTTTATCATCTGGGTGGATAGGAATATGGTAGAAGCAGTCTTTCAGATCAATTATAATTAGTGGCCATTCCTTTGGAATAACTACAGGTGATGGTAAACCAGTCTGCAATTTGCCCATAGGTATCATGGATAAATTTATACCTCTAAGATCCATCAAAAGTCTCCATTTACCGGATTTCTTTTTTATAGTGAATATAGGTGAATTCCATTGAGAAAAAGATGGTTCAATATGTCCTAAACTTAGCTGTTCCTCCACTAATTCTGTCAGCACCTTTAATTTATCAGTTTTAAGGGGCCACTGACCTGTCCAAATTGGTTCATCAGATTTCCATTTTATTTTTATTGGTGCTGGTGTTTTTACGGCAGTGGCCCCCACTAAAAATTTTTGGTTTTTAAATCAAAAGAAGGTTCGGGCTCTTCTGGAGCTAATGGGATGTGGAATTCTGCTTTCCACTGTTTGTGTAGGTCACGGCCCCACAGGGATGGTGAAAATGGGCCCACGTGAGGTCTGATTATTGCTTTTTGATTTTCTGGGCCGTAAAATAGTATAGTCCTCGTACTCAACAGACAGGAACTCAGGCCTCCTATTCCTTCTAGGGAATACGGGATTTCCTGAAGAGGCCAATTTTCTGGCCATTCTTTATCAGAAATTACGGTAACCTGAGCACCCGTATCTATCATTCCATCAAAGGGTTTGCCTTCCAAGTGAAGTTTGATCATTGGGTGTTCATCTTTACATTTAGTAACCAGAGCCACGATTGGGTTTTGAGCAGCACCCGGATCTGTGCTTCCAAAACCTCCAATTCTAGTCTTATCTGAAGTCCCAAATTTGACATAAGGCACTATTACTATCTGGGCAATCGCTTCTCCTTTTTTAAAGGTCCATGTAACTGGTACAGTAATAACTACAATGATTTCTCCCATGGAATCTGAGTCAATGACACCAGTGATTACTGATATACCCCTTATGTTGAGGGAACTTCTGCCAAGAATCAAACCCATGGTATCTGGGGGTGGCGGGCCTACAATGCCAGTTTCTAACATGTAAGGGCATGCTCCTGGGTAAATTGTAATGTCCTCTTGGCATAATATGTCTAATCCGGCACTCCCTGAAGTAGAGTGGATTAATTCCCTTATCGTGATGAATTTTCTTGGACTGGGCTTGGAAGGATTATTGTCTGTGAACTTTGCCCCTGATTTGGAAGGGCCTGGGGGGAGGCCCTGTGGGCGTTTCCCTGCATCTTGTATGTGTGTTCTTGGGGAGCTGAATTTATAAGGAGACGACAATTTCTTTTGATATGTCCCTGTTTTCCACAATGGTAGCAGGCGATTTGCCTCCTGGGGACTGTGTTGAAACCTCTACTTAGGTTATTATTAATGAGGTTTCTGGATCTGCAATCTTTCGCCCAGTGGCAACCCCTTTTGCATTTTGGGCAAAGACCTGGTTTCCGGAAAGTGTTTTGTCCCCGAGGGGAGTAAGGCATTGTTCCCTTGGTAACTGGGAAGGTTTGTACTGAGTCTGAGTGGGGTGGGGGTTGGGGTTCCACATAGACATTCCGGCAGGCATAAAGGTAATCATTCAGATCTGACTTTTCATTTAATGTATTCAATACTAATCTACAGGCTGAATTTGCATTATGATAGGCCAAAGATTTAGTAGGAAGTTTCTAATCTCCTCATCTTCCACCTGTAACTTCAGAGCATCTTTAATCTTACCTACAAACTCTGCAAATGACTCATAAGGCCCTTGGGTAATTTTTAAAAAGTTTCCTCTACCAATGCTGTTAGAATCAATTTTTTCCCATGCTGACAATGCAATCTCCCTGATTAAATTTAAGATTTCCTTAGGTAAAGCTGCTTGTGTCTGAATATTTGCAAATTGATTTTCTGCCATCAATAATTCATACGATAGAGTAACACCTGCCACTTGCTTTTTCATACCATCCGGACTATATAATTTAGCTTTTACGCCTTCTGAATAGTACATTTCCCATTCAGTTCGCTGTTTAGATGACAGGCATATTTCAGCGATTCTTTTAAAATCATACAAAGTCCAAGATGAGTTATGACTCCAAAGTCTTAATAACTCCACACTGTATGGCGATTTTGGCCCATTTTCTTTACATGATCTTTTAAACCGATCTAATTCTTCCATCTGATAGGGTACATAGTTAGAAACATTTACCCCGTCTATAGGGGATAAGGCCTGATTAGCAAAATTATTCTGAATAGAGCTCTGAGACCGAGCATGTGGTTCATCGTTTGAATCTGCTCTGCTCTGCGATTCAATTTTGTGACTAGAAGGAGGCATACTTCGTGGAGTTAGCACTGGAGGTAGATCATTATCTGAGTCACTACTGTCAAGCAATTCACTAGAATCAGGCTTAACATTCTGAGTTGTTTTTCTACCAGCAAAAATTTCTATATTGTTGATGGTGGGGCTGGATTCGTCAGCCTGCACCTTGGTCTGAGTTTTCATCAGATAAATTTCCTTATTATCTATACTGGTTTTAGCCTCACCATTTCTACACTTTCTATTTCCTAAATAGAAATAACAGCAAATAACTATGCTCATAATAATAACGTTAGTCAACACAGAAATTCCACAAACTATGATGGCTAGAGACACTACACTTTTCATTTGAAATATAGACCACAACCATCCAACTGCAGTGATTGTCCTTAGATCAAAACCAATTAGTTTTAAACAAAATGGAATGATCCACTTGTATACTAGAGCACCAATGCGTAAGACTAAGGGTGGTAAAATCCACATGACTAACCACAGAAACCATTTGATGGTCAGCATAGGAAATTTCCAATGAAATATTTCACTTACAGTTCTGAGGGTCCAGGGTTCAGGTCCCTGTCCGGGCGCCATTATGTAGCAGGTCAGCCCCTGAAGAGGTTGACTGATGGAGGGATGGAGAATGAGGCCCTTTTCTTCCAGCTCGGAGCACTCGTCTGCCACCCTGTCTAGCCCACGGTTCTGAGGTGAAACGGCGGGTAAACAGCTCGCAGACAATCAGGCTCGTGGAAATATTTGCTTTATTCGGATGGACAAAACTGAAGTCCAAAGACTCAGATTCAGTTCCAGCCAGCAAAAGGCTCCTCACCTTCCACAGACCCTTGCTCTTATACTCCAGAGTCAGGTCCCACCCAATGGTGGGATCAGATACCAACCAATGGTGGAAGCAGAATCAGGTCCTACCCTAGGGTGGGGGCATAATGCCAGGTCACACCCTAGGGTAGGGCACAGATTAGGGTGAGCAACATAGTAATCCCCCAAAATATTTACATACACAACAATCAATCAACTGAGGTCTGAAAATACTAAGAGAAAATATTATGTATGATAAAATAGATGAGGAGATCATTTTCACACTAATTTTATTTATTTTAATTCAAATTTAACTTTAATTTACACTTAATTATTTTATTAATTTTATTATAGAATATTGGTAACATTGTTATATTTTATTGTTATTAATCTCTCACTGGGCTTAATTTATAAATTAAACTTTATCATTGGCATATTTTTTAATTTTATTAATTTTTTATTTTTAATTATGAGAACAAAGATGCAAAGAAAGAGGACAAGGTGGGCCCGGAGAGATAGCACAGCGGCGTTTGCCTTGCAAGCAGCCGATCCAGGACCAAAGGTGGTTGGTTCAAATCCCGGTGTCCCGGTTGGTTCAAATCCCGGTGTCCCGTATGGTCCCCCGAGCCTGCCAGGAGCTATTTCTGAGCAGACAGCCAGGAGTAACCCCTGAGCACCGCTGGATGTGGCCCTAAAACCAAAAAAAAAAAAAAAAAGAAAGAGGACAAGATAAAGTTACAGTGGAAGGACAATCACCCATAAATAGAATTTCCAGTAGTCCCATTGCTGATATCTTTTTTTTTTTTTTTTGGCCACACCCAGCGGTGCTCAGGGGTTACTCCTGGCTATCTGCTCAGAAATAGCTCCTGGCAGGCACGGGGGACCATATGGAACACCAGGATTTGAACCAACCACCTTTGGTCCTGGATCGGCTGCCTCTCCGGGCCCCATTGCTGATATCTTAACTTTGAACTTTCAGCCAAAGAACATTAAGAAAAATAAAGCAGGGCCCGGAGAGACAGCACAGAGGCATTTGCCTTGCAAGCAGCCAATCCAGGACCAAAGGTGGTTGGTTCGAATCCCGGTGTTCCTTAGGTCCCCCGTGCCTGCCAGGAGCTATTTCTAAGCAGATAGCCAGGAGTCAGCCCTGAGCACCTCCGGGTGTGGCCCAAAAACCAAAAAAACGAAAAAAAGAAAAAGAAAGAAAAAGAAAGCAGAACTCATGTACAATTACTTTGTCCCTCAAGTCCTCAGATTGTAGTACATAATATTTCTTAGCAGCACACAAAACAATCTAAAGACATAAAACTTATGTAACTCCTTATACATTGAAGGCAAAGTAGTTTATTACATTTCCATGCACATGCCTATTCGTTTAAGTTAACCTCAAACGTTTAAGTGGGTTATTTTTCTAAAGGATTAGAGTCAAAAGAGTACAGTAAAAATGGTGTTAGAGTGGCAATAATTGTTTTCATAGTCCCACCAAAATATGAGGGACATAGAAAGGAAAAGCCTTGGCCTAAATACAAGGAGACCTTACCCCTGAAGTTTTCTGGCATAAGACCAACTCTAGGCTCTAGGCAAACTAGTTTGTCCAATCCAGGTAGTCTGTAGTGCCAATACACTTTTATTTTTCACACAGTCTCTGTTGTTGGTATCATGTTTTTGTATTAAAGATCCTGGAATCTGCATATCCTATATTGCAGTCAGGATGGGGCAGAGCGTCCTCTTGTTTCATCTCACAATTAAAGGGCAATGCAGAGAACCCTGTCCTGTAGAGCGGGTCGTTGTTGTCAAGTCTTCTTAGAGCTAAGGGAAGTCTCTTTTGAGCAGGCCTATGTCAGAGCAGTGGTAGAGTCTTCCCTATTGGCATATATTTTTAAGATAAAACAGTTTATATAGGATTTAGTGATCTCCAAATTTGTACCATTTGCTGGGGTATTTGAATTTCTTTTTTTCACCAAGATGTTTGGGCCACATCTGACGGCACAGGGATTACTCCTGGCTCTGCAGTCAGAAATCACTCCTGGCAGGCTCAAGGGACCTTATGGGATGCTGGGGATTGAATCCCAGTCTTCCAAGTTGGCCGTATGCAAGGCAAATGCCCTATAGCTATGCTATCACTCTGGACCCTGCTGTGGTATTTGGGCTGACATCATCAGAACTTTTGTTTTGTTTTGTTATTGTTCTGGAGTCACACCTGGCGGCGCTCAGGGGTTACTCCTGGCTATTTCTATGCTCAGAAATAGCTCCTGGCAGGCACGGGTGACCATATGGGATGTCAAGATTCGAACCACCATTTGTCCTGTATTTGTTGCATGTAAGGCAAACGCCCTACTGCTGTGCTATCTTCCCGAGCCACCAGAACATTTATTTTTCCTGAAGTGAGTTGGGGCATCCTCTCTCTACCTTCTCGTTCTGGAAGATCTGGCAGCTGAACACACCCCACAAAAACCATACTATCAGCAATAGTGCTTATAATTCCTGAACCACCGGGTTGCATTTGCGGCTGTGTAGAAACTTTTTTTTTTTTTATTGTTATCCCTTAGGTATACATTATTTAGATGCCAATGTATATCTGAAGCCACCTAATGTTCAGAAACAAAAGAAGTAACAGAATTGTCATCTAGCGGGCCCGGAGAGATAACACAGCGGTGTTTGCCTTGCAAGCAGGACCAAAGGTGGTTGGTTCGAATCACGGTGTCCCATATGGTCCCCCGTGCCTGCCAGGAGCTATTTCTGAGCAGACAGCCAGGAGTAACCCCTGAGCAACGCCAGGTGTGGGCCCCCCCCCCCCAAAAAAAAAAGAATTGTCATCTAGCAACAAGAGCTTATTAAACCTTCTGATGATGTCTTATGACCTCATTGATATCATAATTTTCACAAAGTTGCTTGTTGCTGTACTCTTTATTCCCTCTTACTTCAGTTTTTCTTTCTTTTATTTTCTCTTTTTTAAAAAGAATTTCATCCCCACCTCCTTGGAAACAAATGTATTATGATCAAAAATGTCAAATATGTGGTACCTGCTCTTTAAATAAAGTAAAAACATTTTTTTACTGCAGAAATTGTATCTTTATTAGAAAACTATGAGCCTCCCATGAGAGAACTCAGATAAAAGCTAAATAAATGGGGAACAATTTCATGTCATTGAGAAAAACACTCAGTATTACCAAGATGTCCATTTTAAGATTTGATACAATTCTAGTCAAAATTTCAGTAGTTATTTTGTGGGTATTGAGGAATTGATTTTTTAATATAATTTTTATTTTGATCATAGTGGCTTACATATTGTTGACAATAATATTGTAGGTACATGTTAACATAATATCAGGGGGATTCCCATCACCGAATTATCTTCCCTACACCTCCGTTCCCATCCTACCTCCCATACCCTCCTCCCTCACCCCCAGGGCTGCTAGAATACGTCGTCCCCTCTGAGCCTAACTTACTACTTAGTAGTCCTACACCTGTTTTGGTCTTGGTAAATAAAGTAAATTTTTAAAAAGAATTGTTATTTCTATGTCAAGGATGGAAGAACTGCAGTTCAGGAAAATTAAGCAGGAGAGAGAGCTCAATGGGATAAGCACATTCTTTGCAAGCAAGAAAGCCTGACGTTCAATTTCTTACACTGCATGGTCCCCTGAGCACCATTGGGAGTAACCCCAATTCCTCCCAAAGAACTTGGAGTAGCCCCAAAACACCAGGTTAGAGATTTTTGACCTTAGTCCATAATCTGATATTTTAGTCAGCTGTCTTTATGTCTCGTTTTATTCACTTATCAAAAGAGAACTATAAAATGTACCTCTTATGTAATCTACCTTATGTAATTAGAGAGATAATTATGATAATGGATATGAAAGTGTGATGAAAGGACAAAGATTGTACAAAGTTAAATGAAGTATTCCTGGAGGGTTATTTGAAAGTGGAAAGATAAAATGTGTTTGAAAGAATGAGGAAGGCGAGGTGGTTTCATGTTCCATGTTTGGATCCTAGAAGTGGGTGATAGTGTGACTGGAAACAGGAAGTGAAGGAACTTTTCTAAGGCCTGGATGACTTAAGCAGGAAGACCCAGAAGGTTCCAAATTGTGGGTTTTGTGTAGTGCTGACCTCTGCTGGTAGATTTTAGTACAAGGCCTGGTAGCCAGCCCAGCTGCAGGCTCAGCAGAACCGACGTGGGAAACTCCTGGCTGGCTTAGACTTGCAAATGTGGTGCTGGGATTGAATCCCAGTCAGCTAAGTACAAGGCAAGCACCCTACCCCTGTACCATCTTGTCAATATATAGACTACAGTTTCTTTATCCAGCCTACTTTACTAAATGGCAACTCCATACCTTCATATTCTCAGACCAAATTATCTGTTATCCCACACCCTAGATCCTGTAAGAAAATCGTACCATCTCTAGCTTAGTAGAAATAACTTTGTATTCTATGTTTCAAAAAAAAAAAAAAAGTAGGTCAAATATGTTGGTATATTAAAGAAATTTACTTAAAAAAATGTGAGGGAAGGGGCCGGAGTGGTGGCACAAGCTGTAGGGTATTTGCCTTCCATGTGGCTTACTTAGGACAGACAGTGGTTCGATCCCCCGGTGTCCATATGGTTCCCCAAGCCAGGAGCGATTTCTGAGCACATAGCCAGGAATAAACCCTGAGCGTTACCTGGTATACCCCTCCCCCAAAAAAAGAAATGTGAGGAGAGAGAAAGAGAGGCATGTTCAAGAGAGAACATGAGCTTCTCCAAAGAAGGATATGTCAAGAATACATATCTCAGTTTCAGATGTAAGCCAATATCCTGGGTGGAGAATAAACAAGTGTTGGGTTAGGTGGAGGACTCAGATAGCTAATGTGCATGTTTTGCATGCAAAGGGCCCTCCCTGGTTAGATACCCAGTACCACATGGTTCACAGAGCACTTCTAGAAGTGACCCTGGGCAACAAATTAAGGGTAGCCCCTGATTGTTAAAGAAACAAAAAATTGTGTGTAGAGGAATTCAAAAGAGAAATAGGCATAGTGAGAATAAAACTATAGGAATAAATTATAATTAAAATTATAAGTGTATATTTATATATTATATATGATTATATAATATTAACATATACTTATATAAATACATTATAATTTGAAAAGTAAAAATTATGACTGAGTTTATCAAGCATTTAACAAAGGTAAAGATGTTCTTTTTTTTTTTTTCTTTTTCTTTTTTTTTTTTTTTTTTTTTTGTTTTTGGGCCACACCCGGTGACGCTCAGGGGTTACTCCTGGCTATGCGCTCAGAAGTCGCTCCTGGCTTGGGGGACCATATGGGACGCCGGGGGATCGAACCGAGGTCCGTCCTGGGCTAGCGCAGGCAAGGCAGGCACCTTACCTCCAGCGCCACCGCCCGGCCCCAGGTAAAGATGTTCTATTAAAAAAAAAAAAAAGAGGGGCAAAAGATGGGGCCGGAGAGATAGCATGGAAGTAAGATGTTTGCCTTTTATGCAGAAGGATGGTGGTTCGAATCCCGGCATCCCATATGGTCCCCCAAGCCTGCCAGGAGCGATTTCTGAGCAAGCCAGGAGTAGCCCCTGAGTGCTGTCGGGTGTGACCCAAAAACAAAAATAGTGCTATAATTAGAATAGGAGTGCAGAGAGTTGATGTGATTTCTGAGTTTAGAGTCAGGAGTAACCCCTGAGCACTGTTGGGTGTAACCCAAAAGTCAAAAACAAAAAAATAAAATGGAAATGTGGATTATAATTATTTTTTACTTTAAGCAAGACTCCATAAGCAAAGGACAGAGAAACAAATGAAAACATAATTATGTTATGTATAGATTTAAATGATTAAAAATTAATATTCATAAAATGATTCTAGTGCAAAGGAATATCACAGGTGTTCACAATTTTTTTAGGTGTTCACAATTTAATTCAACTCTTGGTGATGGCGGTGGGAAGCCTATCATGTATTTAGAAAGTTTAATTTTTTTTCTACTCCTTTCAGGTTTTTCATCTTTAAATTGGTTTCTTAATTGGAATAAGAAACCCCAGCCAGTCAAATCACGTTAAGAAAATTATTTTTAAAAACCCATTTGCAAATAAATAAATAAATAATCCATTTGCTATACTATTTTAAAATTGTGCATTTATTTCCTTCGATTAGACCTAACTTCTCTAGTCTAATTTTCTATTTTTCTTCTCTCTGAACTCGACTATAAGCAATTTTCACAAACTGCAAGTAGTTAAGACAGAGTTTTCTTCAATGTGGTATTCTCCCACACGACCCTTTGCCTAGCTATGCTCTTGTACAGCCTTAACCTCAAAGCATAGCACAGCAGCTTCCAGAACTGCCAAGACAGTCCTCATCGTGTCCAGCTCCTGCAGAGCTAAGGCTCTGGTACGGAACAGTCACCCCTGCGCCTACTCCCTTGACTCAAGGCCTTGGTGGTGTAGATGACAGCACTTGGCCTTGGTGAAGGAGACTCTCCAGCCCACTCAGGAGAATTTTTTTTTTCTTTTGGGTTGAGGGGGAGTGTTTTGGACTACGCCCGAGGCAGTGCGCTCAGGACCAGCCCTTGGCTCTGTTCAGAGGACCAAAGCAGAGGTGGAGTCATGCAAGGATCAACTGCATACAAAGCAAATGGCTTACCTTCCGCACTCTCCAACAATTTTTTCACCCTGACCCTTGGCATCTGTAATTGCTTGGAGCCACAAGGTGGCGCCTATGCACAGGGCAGGAATGAAGTTGCATGAAGTTGTTATGGAAACTGACCATCCCTTTCTATTTTCTGCATTTTGTGGTGCTTTGGTACTTGGATCCTTGATCCTGCAGAAAACGCCCACTCCCCAAGGCTGGCTAATTCCTACAGGTCGCAAATGACCCACACCCACCCCTGCCCATTCACCAGAGTGGGGTTTTAGTTTCCAAATCAATCAAGCCAGCGCTTACAGCCCCATCACTTTTATAAAATTCTCAATGGTCTCATTGCCCTAAGTCACTCCAAGTCCCAAGTCTAATACTCGTGGAAAGCACCAGATAGCTAGAGACTACCCCTATTCCTTCCTTGGAAAGCCCAAAGGGAGTGGCGCTGTCCTATGTCTCCTGAACAATGCTGGCACTTCCCCACATGGCGCTCAATGGCATGCTAGTCACTGATTCTAGAAATCTGTGAATAAAATCTTCATATATGGACATCATTTTGATTAAATTGGTTCAGTTTAGATCAGGAACCAATAAATTCTTTCCTTCCTCCCTCCCTTTCTCCCTCCTTCCCTCCCTCCCTCCCTTCCTTCCTTCCTTCCTTCCTTCCTTCCTTCCTTGCTTCCTTCCTCCCTCCCTCCCTCCCTCCCTTCCTTCCTTCCTTCCTTCCTTCCTTCCTTCCTTCCTTCCTTCCTTCCTTCCTTCCTTCCTTCCTTCCTTCCTTCCTTCCTTCCTTCCTTCCTTCTCTTTCTTTTATAAATTTTATTGTTTTGTTTTTGGGCCACATATGACAGTGCTCAGGGATTACTCCTGGCTCTACACTCAGAAATAGCTCCTGGCAAGCTTGGGGAACCATATGAGATGCCAGGAATCGAACCTGGTCTGTCCAGGGTCAGCTACATGCAAGGCAAACGCCCTACTGCTGTGCTATCACTCTGGCCCCTCTTTTTTAATTTTGAGACAATTGGAGTTAGGTTTTATTGCTCTTGTATTAGAAAATGTCTTTTTTTTTTTTTTTTTGAGTCACACCCGGCATCGCTCAGGAGTTACTCCTAGCTTTACACTCAGAAATCGCTCCTGGCAGGCTCAGGGGACCATATGGGATGCCAGGATCCGAACTACCATCCTTCTGCATGCAAGGCAAACGCCTTACCTCCATGCTATCTCTCTGGCCCCCAGAAAATGTCTTCTTTTATACCTGTTTGTTTGGGTGGCACATCCAGCTATGCTCAAGGGTTACACCTGGTTCTGCATTCAGGAATTACTCCTGGGGGTGCTCTAAATCATATGGGATGATGGGGATTAAATCTGGTCGGCCACATGAAAGGGCAGCACTCTATTGCTAATTCTCTGATATCCTCCTCAGGGGTCTTCCTGTTCTGCAGCCTCTGCAGTAAACAAATCCCTTCTCTCCCTCCAGGGTTGAGCATGAACTGGCACCAGCTGAGCGCTGAAATAACTTATAAATGTGATGGTCACAGTGATTGATTGGGAGAGGTCTGTGATCAGATTTACCTAACCCTAGTGAGATATGGAAAAAGACTTCTTTTGACCAGCTTGTTTCTTTTATTTAAAATTATTTTCAGTACCGGAGCAGTGGCGCAGCAATAGGGCATTTGCCTTGAATACGGCTGACCTAGAATGGACCACAGTTCAATCCCCTGGCGTTCCATCTGATCCCCTGAGCCAGGAGTGGTTTCTGAGCACATAGCCAGGAGTTACCCCTGAACATCACTGGGTGTGACCCAAAAACCAAAAAATAAGGCAAAATAAAATAAAATTATTTTCAGAAAATATTTTTATTTATTTATTTATTTATTTATTTATTTATTTATTTATTTATTTATATGGAGTGGGGGTTTGGAGTCACACCCCACTGCGCTCACCTCTGGCTTTGTTTTCTGAGATCACTCTCTCCTAGCAGTGCTCAGGAGCCCGTAGGAGGTCCCAAAATCAAACCCTGGCCCTGTGTGGGGCAAACTTTACTCACTGTATATCTCCCTCTCTGCTTTTGTGTTTCTTTTAATTTATTCTTTGGAGGGCCCGGAGAGATAGCACAGCGGCGGTTGCCTTGCAAGCACCCAATTCAGGATCAAAGGTGGTTGGTTCAGATCCCGGTGTCCCATATGGTCCCCCATGCCTGCCAGGAGCTGTTTCTGAGCAGACAGCCAGGAGTAACCCCTGAGCATCGCCGGGTGTGGCCCAAAAACCAAAAAAAATAAAAATAAAAATTATTCTTTGGTTTGGGAGCCACACCCAGTGACGCTCAGGGGTTACTCCTGGCTATGTGCTCAGAAATCGCTCCTGACTTGGGGGACCATATGGGGACACCAGGGGATCGAACTGCACTTTGTCCTATGTTGGCACATACAAAGCAAACACCCTACCAGCTTGTGCCACTGCTCCAGCCCTCCTTTTTATTTTAGGGGCCACAGTTGACGGCACTTAGGGATCACTCCTGGCACTCTACTCAGAAATTGCTCCTGGCAGTCTTAGTGGACATATGGGATGCCAGGGATGAAACCTGGGGCTACTGCATGCAAGGCAAATACCCTATCCACTGTGCTATCTCTGCAGCCTCTTATTTTTTTTCCCCTTGGTTTTTGGGTCACACCCTGCAGCGCTCAGGGGTTACACCTGGCACCACACTCAGAAATCCCTCCTGGCAGGCTCAGGGGACCAGAAATCACTCCTGGCAGGCTAGGGGGACCATATGGAATGCTGGGATTTGAACCATTGTCCTTCTGCGTGCAAGGCAAATGACCTACCTCCATGCCATCTCTCCAGCCAATCCAGCCTCTCTTTTGTTCCTTTTGAATCTCATGGGTGAAAGGTGAGATTTCATTGCTGTTTTGATTTGCATTTCCTTGATGATAAATGATGCAGAACATTCTTTTCTTAAACCTATTTTAGGGAATTTCTGTTTATCTCTTATCCCTGTTTTTGATAAGGGTGATTTTTTTTCTTGTTAATTTTTACAAGTGCTTCTCACTGAACACTGCCAGAAACAGCAGCACACCTTTGTGTTTAAGAATAAGGATATCAGGGGCCGGGTAGGTGGCGCTGGAGGTAAGGTGTCTGCCTTGCAAGCGCTAGCCAAGGAAGGACCGCGGTTCGATCCCCCGGCGTCCCATATGGTCCCCCCAAGCCAGGGGCGATTTCTGAGCACATAGCCAGGAGTAACCCCTGAGTGTCAAACGGGTGTGGCCCAAAAACCAAAAAAAAAAAAAAAAAAAAAAGAATAAGGATATCGGAGCCAGAGTGATAGCACAGCAGTAGTGCATTTGCCTTGCACATGGCTGACCTGGGATGGATCCAGGTTTGATTCCCGGCATCCCATATGGTCCCCAAGCCTGCCAGGAGAGATTTCAGAACACAGAGCCAGGAGTAACTCCTGAGATGGATGTGCTCCCCCCCCTAAAAAAAGGAATATGGATGTCAATGATAGTTGGAAGTTATCACTCTGGACAAAAACTGGGTGCTAAAAGGAAATAAAGTGATATGCATAATACCCCCTTGGTAATAATACTGCAAACCACAGTGTCTAAAAAAAGGGGGGCGAGAAAGAAAGAAAGAAAGAAAGAAAGAAAGAAAGAAAGAAAGAAAGAAAGGAAGGAAGGAAGGAAGGAAGGAAGGAAGGAAGGAAGGAAGGAAGGAAGGAAGGAAGGAAGGAAGGAAGGAAGGAAGGAAGGAAGGAAGGAAGGAAGGGAGAGAGAGAGAAAGAAAGAAAGAAAGAAAGAAAGAAAGAAAGAAAGAAAGAAAGAACAAAAGAAAGAAGGAAAGAGAAAGAAAGAAGAAAGAAAGAAAGAAAGAAAGAAAGAAAGAAAGAAAGAAAGAAAGAAAGAAAGAAAGAAAGAGCCCCCCAATTAGAGGGGGAAATAAAGGAGGCATCAGGACCAAACAGGTGTAAGACTACGAAGTAATAGGATAGGTACAGAGGGGACCACATATTCTAGCAGCCCTGGGGGTGAGGGAAGAGGATATGGAAGGTAGGACAAAAACGGAGGAGTAGGGAAGACAAACCGGTGATGGGAATCCCCCCTGATTTTATGTAAATATGTACCTAAAATATTATTGTCAACAATATGTAAGCCACTATGATCAAAATAAAAATTATGTTAAAAAAGAAAGAAAGAAAGAAAGAAAGAAAGAAAGAAAGAAAGAAAGAAAGAAAGAAAGAAAGAAAGAAAGAAAGAAAGAAAGAAAGAAAGAAAGAAAGAAAGAAAGAAAGAAAGAAAGAAAGAAAGAAAGAAAGAAAGAAAGAAAGAAAGAAAAAGAAGAAAGCCACAGAGGCAGGCAGGAGGGAGGGCAGAGGGAAGTGGGAAGGAGTGTGGGAGGGAAACTGAGGACATTGATGATGGGAAATGTGCACTGGTGAAGGGTGTTGTACATTGTAGGTCCAAAACTGAATCATGAACAACTTTGTAATTGTGTATCACACAATTATCACAGTCATTCAATTAAATAATTTATTTTTATATATATTTAAAAATAGCAATAAGATGTCAGTACAAGTAGATGGCTCAAAGGTTGTGTTCCCAACCTCACAAGGAATGACTCCTAAGCATAGAGCAAGGAACATTTTTTGAGCACTGCCAAGTATGGCCCAATCCCCTCCCCAACAAAAGGATTTGAAAAGACAGAAAGATAGCTCAATGTGTAGGGGGGCACAAGCTTTACACATAAGAGACCTGTGTTCAAGTCTCAACACCACAAAGTCTCCCTAACTCAGAATTATGAGTAGGCACAAATGCTACCGTATCTGGCCCCAAAACTTACAAACAAAACAAAAATAAAACTTGATGACATAAATAATGCTCTATATTTAAAAAGAATATATTTGTGTAGCATTTATTTTATTAACTCAACAAAAATTTTAAAGCTCAGAATTAGAAACATAAGCAAAATATTATAACGGAAAGAGTACTGACTTGGGTTTGAGTTTAAATATTATTACCAGGGATGAGAATATTTCTTAGCCCAGATACTCCTCGTAGCTTCCATGCAACAAGCTAGTGTTCATTCTCATGAATAATGTCATGCTATAACATGCTGGGTGATCCTGTTTCATGCTTTCTAAATGAGTAATAGATTGTACTTTTAACTAGGATAAAGTAAACTATAGCAAGTTCCCAGTAAACTTTACTTTGAGAACCTTAAAATTTAATCTATGATGCTTACCAAAGCTGTGAATATGATTATCAGACGTCATTAGCTCTGGAAAATATCCCTGTTTCATAATTTTTTACCAAAGATTCAAGAGAAACATTGTCTACCTACCCTAACTAACATCCAAACTGGTTTGAACAAGTTTATCTGTTTCTCTGTGGCAACTTTACATTCCAAGATGAAATCTCAGCTAGCTATTCAAAAGGAAACCAAATTCTCTGAACTGTGTGACAATATAGTGTCTTATTAGCATATCTATGTGTCAGGTCTTCTGGTTGTCCACAACCAGACTTAGGTTTGGAAATGGGGATATTCTATCACCACCAACAACATTCTTTTGGGTGCCAAAACATAGTATTTACATTTTACAGTGAGAATTCAAGAACCATGTGTGAATTGAGTAGGGTTATCTGAACAAATTAAAATAAAACAAGTGATTATATTTCAAGATATGTTAACTCAAGTTATGAATTAAACACAATATAACTTATCTTGGGGCCGGGCGGTGGCGCTAAAGGTAAGGTGCCTGCCTTGCCTGCGCTAGCCTTGGACGGACCGCGGTTCGATCCCCCGGTGTCCCATATGGTCCCCCAAGCCAGGAGCAACTTCTGAGAACATAGCCAGGAGTAACCCCTGAGCGTTACTGGGTGTGGCCCAAAAACCAAAAAATAAATAAATAAATAAATAAATAAATAAATAAAAATATATATATATAACTTATCTTGATGATTATTGTGAAAAAGGAATGAAGAGAAGGGGAATAAAGAAAGAACAAGGGGCTCGGAGAGATAGCACAGTGGTGTTTGCCTTGCAAGCAGCCGATCAGAACCAAAGGTAGTTGGTTCGAATCCCGGTGTCCCATATGGTTCCCCCGCCCCTGCCTGCCAGGAGCTATTTCTGAGCAGACAGCCAGGAGTGACCCCTGAGCACTGCCGGGTGTGGCCCCCAAAAAAAGAAAGAAAGAAAAGAAAGAAAGAAAGAAAGAAAGAAAGAAAGAAAGAAAGAAAGAAAGAAAGAAAGAAAGAAAGAAAGAAAGAAAGAAAGAAAGAAAGAAAGAAAGAAAGAAAGAAAGAAAGAAAGAAAGAAAGAAAGAAAGAAAGAAAAAGAAAGAAAAGAAAGAACAAGAAGGGGGCTGAGAGATAATACAGCGGTTGGCATTTATTTGCCTTGCATGTGGCCAATCCAGGACGGACCCGGATTCAATCCCCAGCATCCTATATGGTCTCCTGAGCCTGCCAGGAGTGATTTCTGAGCACAGAGCCAGTAGTAACCCCTGAGTGCCACCGGGTGTGGTTAAAAACAAACAAAAAGGAACAAGTATGAGAGGATCATCTTAATATACATGCTAAATAAAACATTATCAATAAAAAATTTAAAAGGGAACATGAATTTCAATATTATAAATGAGATTTTAAAATGAATAATGCCCCCTTTAAAATAAAAAAAAAAAAACAGGGTCGGCGAGATAGCACAGCAGTATTTGCCTTGCACACGGCCAACACAGGATGGACCCTGGTTCAAATCCCGACATCCCATATGGTCCCCCAGCATGCCAGGAGTGACTTCTGAGCACAGAGCCAGGAGTAACCCCTGAGCACCGCTGGGTGTGAGCCCCCCCAAACAAAAGCAGGGGCTGGAGTGCTAGCACAGCAGTAGGGCATTTGCCTTGCACGTGGCTGACTCAGAATGGAAGCGGGTTTGATTTCCCACATCCCATATGGTCCCCAAGCCAGGAGCGATTTTTGATCGGATTCAGGAGTAGCTCTTGAGAGCCACTGGGTATGACCAAAACAAAACAAAACAAAACAAGACAAAAGCAGTAATATATTTAAGTGGGGACAAAACTGACAGCTGAATTTTATAAAATGAGAAAGCATAACAGGATTACAAAAAACCTATAACAGGGTCACAGAACTAAATCTTCTTAGGCCAAGGAGAATAGGTCAAAAAGCTGGAACTCGGGGCCGGGCGGTGGCGCTGGAGGTAAGGTGCCTGCCTTGCCTGCGCTAGCCTAGGACGGACCGCGGTTCGATCCCCCGGCGTCCCATATGGTCCCCCAAGAAGCCAGGAGCAACTTCTGAGTGCATAGCCAGGAGTAACCCCTGAGCGTCACAGGGTGTGGCCCAAAAACCAAAAAAAAAAAAAAAAGCTGGAACTCCTACCCTGGGCATGCTCTAGGCCCTGTTCAATTGGGCACTGTAGGGACTTCTAATCAATGATGGGTGTAGCTCAAAAATCAATGGAATCAGAGTCATAGTACAGTAAGTAGGGGGTTTGCCTTACATGAGGCCAACCAGGTTTTTGTTTGTTTATTTGCTTGCTTTTTGTTTTTTGGGGGTCACACCCAGCAGCGCTCAGGGGTTACTCCTGGCTCCACGCTTAGAAATTGCTCCTGGCAGACTCGGGGAACCATATGGGATGCCAGGATTCGAACCACAGACCTTCTGCATGAAGGCAAACAAATGCCTTACCTCCTCTCCGGCCCCACCAACCAGGTTTTAATGCTTGTCCCCCCAATATGATTCTCTGAGCCTTCCAGGAGAGAACCCTGAATGCAGAGCCAAGAGTAAGCCCCTAAACAGCCAGATGTGGCCCAAAAATACAATAATATAAGAATTAAGTCTTCTTAAAGACTAGAATTCAGGTTTTCTGATTTATGGGTCAGTACACTTTCTATTAGATTCATTCTTTGGGGGGGGGTTGGGGGGGTCACACCCGGCAGCGCTCAGGTGTTACTCCTGGCTCTATGCTCAGAAATCGTTCCTGGCAGACTCAGGGGACCATATGAGGTGCCGGGATTTGAATCACAGACCTTCTGCATACAAGGCAAGCGCCTTACCTCCATGCTATCTCTCAGGCCCCTAAATTCATTCTTTTGTCATGTAACTAATTTTTCTGCACCTCAGTCTACTTACTTTTTTTGTGGAGGTGAAGGAGGGTTTAGGGCCACACCTAGGATGCTCACGGGCTTCTCCTAGCTCTGTGCTCAGGAGTCGACCTCTTGAAGTGCTCTGGGAACTGTACACAGTGATCAAACTCTGCCTCATGCTAGGCAAGCGCCAATATGGCTTGCCCTACTCACCCTTAGTTAAAACAAGGAAGGTGGGCCCAGAGAGATAGCACAGCGCGTTTGCCTTGCAAGCAGCCCATCCAGGACCAAAGGTGGTTGGTTCAAGTCCCGGTGTCCCATATGGTCCCCCATGCCTGCCAGGAGCTATTTCTGAGCAGACAGTCAGAAGTAACCCCTGAGCACTGCAGGGTGTGGCCCAAAAACCAAAAAAAAAAGAAAGAAAGAAGGAAAGAAAAACAAGGAGGGTGTGACCAAAAAATATAAAGGTAATTTTGTGCATCTGAGAGCTATTTTCAATATTCTACAAAAGAATGAAACTGATGAATTCATGACATATTATGACAATCACAGGCACATGATGATCAGATAGATTAGGTGCTTTTCTGCAACTGCTTATGGCAACAACAGTAATGAAGCAGCAACGTATATTCTATGGAATCATGATGAAAAGAAAGGAAACTACTGGAGCAGATTGCTGTGTTTAAGCAGTTAACAGGAAGAAGAAAGATAACTCCTTGCTACCTCCCTATGTTGCCTACAGGTTATCTAAAAGTCAGGACTAGGAGATGAGTCAGAGTTTGCATAGAGGGTCATGGGTTCTTCTAGGAGGTGTGGGTGAAGATGAAGATGAAGTGTACCTCATCAAGACCATAAAACAGAAGAGAAATCATCTTAGGTAGAAGAAATAGGCCTGCACAGTGGACAGGGTACTTGCTGTGCATATGGTCAGCTCAGAGTTTGGTCCCTGGTAGCCTATATGGTCCCCTGAGCACTGCCAGGAGTGAGCCCTGAGGGCAGAGCCAGGAGTAAGCCCTGAGCACTGACGGGTGTGTCCCTCCCCAGCAAAAAGAAGAGGAAAAACAGACCTTAAGTCTCCAGGTCAATAGAAAAGGAAGGGCCTTGTACTTAGTCATATTAGATTCAGTTTCCAACTCCATAAACTCACATATTTTTAATTTAGACTTGTTCGTTAAGCTTCAAAGTCTGAAACAGCTTGTGACAAGAGCTCATGCTGTTCCATATGATGTTCGGGGAGTTGGCTGAGGAACAGATTCCTTTTTGATTATTCATAGAGATTTAAATGTACTACTGCCCCCACAAATCTTGTGCTTCTTTCCTTTTCACTAGCAAATATTAACATCTGATGTTAATCAGCCAGTTGAGGTAACAGAGAATTTTATTTATTATTATTTTTAATGAAAACTATTATATATTTTTGTTTGTTTGTTTGTTTTGGTTTGGTTTGGGGCCACACCCAGTGACACTCAGAGGTTACTCCTAGCTATGCATTCAGAAATCACTTCTGGCTTGGGGGACCATATGGGATGCTGTGGGAGGGAGGATCTAACCGCAGTCCATCCTAGACTAGCAGCAGAGGCCTTATGGCTTGTGCCACCCCTCCAGCCACTATTTTTTTATAATTTTTTTTATTTAACCACTATGGTTACAGAACTGTTCATAGTTGGGTTTCATTCACCACCCTTCATCAGTGCAACTTTCCCTCCACCAAAGTTCCCCACTTCCCTCCCCCACAGCCTTTTTCTGGGGAAGTATTTTGCCTCTCTATCTTTCCTCTCTCTCTCTCTCTCTCTCTCTCTCTCTCTCTCTCTCTCTCTCTCTCTCTCTCTCTCTCTCTCTCTCTCTGTGATTTGCACTATTGTTAATGAGGGAGTGCCATTCTCCCCTGTCACTTTCTCCCATTTTATGACTTCATTTTTCCTAATGGCTACATAATATTCCATTGTGTATATGTACCACAGTTCTTTTAGCCACCCATAATGTTGTCAGGCACCTGGGCTGTTTCTAGATTCTGGTCATTGTAAATAATGCTGCACTGACATAGGAGTGCAGAGAGCATTTTTTGTAGTGTTTTTGTTTTCTTAGAGTATATCCCTTGGAATGGGATCATATGGAAACTCAATTTTTCAGTTTCTTTAGAAGTATCCATATTGTTTTCCAGATAGGCTGAACTAAATGGCATTCTCACCAGCAGTGAATTAGTCACCTTCTCCTCATATCCACACCAGCAGAGGTTATTCTTGTTCTTTGTGATGTGTGCCAGCCAACAGAGAATCTTATTTAATATAAAAATATATACATTTTGGGCCAGAGCAATAGCACAGCAGGTAGAGAATTTGCCTTACACACAGCTGACACAGGCTCTATCTCTGGCATCTTGTATGTTTTCTCGAGCCTGCCGGGAGTAATTTCTGAGCTCAGAGCCAGGAATAACCCCTGAGCACTGCCAGTGTGGCCATCAATGGAAACCTTTGCTATTCTGACCAATGACCCTTTTCTTGAAGATGGCAGATCACTTGAAGGTCAGAGCTTATTTTTCCTCTTGCATACTGTTGTCAGGCATACCCCCTGAATTACATGAGAAGGAAACTCCAAACCTGCTTTTTGCATGTTCTGTTTTGATTTTTGATTTTAAGATCACACCTTACATGATGGGTGAGAACTACTCCTGACTCTGCTCAGGGGTCAACTCCTAGTGGTTCTTATAGAACCATGCCTTGCTGGGGATCATTCCAGGACTTCAGCGTGCAAAGTTTGTGCTCAGTCTATGAGTTCTCCTTATCTCAATCCTGCTTAACTTTTTGTTTGGTTTTGATTTATGGGCCACACCAGCAGTACTCAGGGCTTACTCCTGGCTCTGTACTTAGGAACTATGCTTGGCAATGATCAGGAAAACATATGGGACACCAGGGATTGAACTTGGATCAGTCAGTATAAGGAAGAAGACTTACCTGCTGTACTATCTTTCTGACCCAAACCTGCTTAGAGTATCTAAAACTATGTTTTCATAAAACCCTGAACCCTTATTGAAAAGCTTTTTACTAATAGTCAAACTCTAAGAGCAATGATGGCCTCAGTCTTTAGCACCACCTCTAGCGGAGGCGCTAGAGATAAGGCATCTGTCTTGCAAGCATTAGCCTAGGATGAACCGCAGTTCGATCCCCTGGCATCCCATATGGTTCCCCCCAAGCCAGGAGTGATTTCTGAGCGCATAGCCAGGAGTAACCTCTGAGCGTCAATGGGCATGATCCAAAAACAAACCAAAAAAAGAGACTCAAGACTCTTCAAAGAGAAATACATTTTTAAATGACACTATCTTCAAAAAAAGAACTTACTGTATTATATCATTTATACTTACTAGTGGGAGTAAGTTATCAGGGGGCTTTAGGGTCATTCATGGCCACATGCGTTCAATAATACTGGCAGGATCAATGGTGAGTCATTGCTGTCTAACCCAGGCTTCTGGGGCCACCAGGAACACAGTTGGAGATGCTCGGGGACCATGTGGTGCTAGGGATAGAACTCGGGCCACTTGCTACCTGATCCCTGACATATCTCTCTAGTTCCTATCATGCCTATCATGGTACTATTTGTAGAAGACAAACAATAGAAAAAGTTATTATTTGTTGTTAGAAGCTGGGTTCTGTTCGATGAAGAGGAGAGGTGCTGAGAACAAACTCCATTTTCCAAAATTTCTTCAAGCTAGCCAAATTTCAGCCAGATGAAACTGGAAATGCTAGGTGCATATTTCAGGAAAGAGATACCTACTTTTTTCACCATATCCATACCCTTATCCCACCTTCTCCAAACTGCTGGACTATAGAAATGGTATTTGGGAGCACCACCAACTATCAAATAATATGAATGAGAACCAGGCTTGCCAGGTGCCCGCAATACTCAGGAAGCCAGATCCATGATGCTGTAGAACAGAGATTCCTAAACTTACTTGGCTTACTTAAATTTATTTTCTCTTTTCAGGAAAAAAAATACTTGGTACTCCTCTACAAATCTACCTTAGATAAATCTAATCTCTATAAATCTATCCAAAGTGGGAAGACAATATCACCCCACTTTATCCAACACTTTTGTAATAGGTGACTTTATCATAATTTTAGTATTTTTTTTTTTTAGTCCTTGTCTCTCCCAACTAGAATGTAAATTTTGTGATTGCAAGGAACCTCATGCAAGGCTTAAAGAGGGATCAAGCATAGAGCTGGTGTTATAAATATAGTTGGTGAGTGGCTGATGATGCCTCTGGGTGTTAGGAAAGCTACACTTTCCTCTCTTGGAATTGTTCCTTATTCCTCCTTGCTAAATTCCAAATTCATATCAATTTTCTGTTGCTAATTAAATTTTCCAAGTATTTAAAATTAGAAACTAGAAAATAAGTTTCTGAAGATATGACTCAAACCCTCTAGTCAAAATTAATAAATGGGGGCCGGAGAGATAGCATGGAGGTAAGGCATTTGCCTTGCATGCAGAAGGATGGTGGTTCGAATCCCGGCATCCCATATGGTCCCCCGAGCCTGCCAGGAGTGATTTCTGAGCATAGAGCCAGGAGTAACCCCTGAGCGCCACCGGGTGTGACCAAAAACAAACAAAAAAATTTAATAAGAGATAGCACCGTGGGTAGAATGTTTATCTTGCAGTTAATCAACCTAGGTTCAATCTTTTAGGTCCCCCAAGCCTTGCCAGTAATAGTTCCTGAGTACAGAGCCAGGAATAAACCATTTCTAGGTGTGGCCCCAAAACAAAGAAAATATTTGTGATTGATTATGATGCATGTTAGGAGACAAAGAGACACAAATTTACTTTTTTTTTTCTTTTTCCTTTTAAATCAAAAAAGTTTTTTGTGATGCAGGGGATCAAGTCTAGGGCCTCACACATACAAAGGAGGCAGTTTACCACTGACCACATCCCTCAATCTCACAGACACAAATTTGAATAGTCTTAACTATTTATAGAAACTTAAACTTGACAAATTATTTATATTCACTGGACTTAATTTTCTCCTTTTTAAAATATGAGCGAACGAAACTCTACCTTTCATTAGATTCTAGTGAGATAAATTTCAAGAGATTAACCAATTGACTCAAGGAGAGAGCCTGGAAGTTGGTTTTAAATTCAAGTCTATTTTAATGTTGCATTCTTTTTTTTTTTTTTTTTTTTTTTTTTTTTTGGGTCACACCCGGCAGTGCTCAGGGGTTACTCCTGGCTTCATGCTCAGAAATTGCTCCTGGCAGGCACGGGAGACCATATGGGACGCCGGGATTCGAACCGATGACCTTCTGCATGAAAGGCAAACGCCTTACCTCCATGCTATCTCTCCGGCCCCTAATGTTGCATTCTTAGCTAGCCCTTAACTTGTTTTTTATTTGTGGTTTTTTTTGTGTGTGTTTTTCTTTTTTTTTTTTTTTCATGTCAGAAGGGTCATGTGCCAATGTCGTAACATGGTTGAAGGGAGACACATATCACACAGGCATGTAAAAACCCGATCATCATGCTTATGAACTGGAAATGGATCTCACTTGTTTTTTATACCATCACTGCAGTGTCCTTGTCGTATAGTCCTTATTTTTTAGAACATCCCTTCAACTAAAAGAGATTATCATTCTGAAAAGGGAGGGGGGTGAAAAAAAAAAGACATCATTCTCTTCCTCCCTCCCTCCTCTCTCCCTTCCCTTCCTTTCCTTCCCTTCCTTCATTCCCCTCCCTCCCTCCCTCCCTCCCTCCCTCCCTCCCTCCCTCCCTCCCTCCCTCCCTCCCTCCCTCCCTCCCTCCCTTCCCTTCCTTCCTTCCTTCCTTCCTTCCTTCCTTCCTTCCTTCCTTCCTTCCTTCCTTCCTTCCTTTGTGCCCCATCTCTTCCCCTTCAAGCTTTAAAGAATTCTCTGGGGTTAAGAAAGCGAAAACTGGGCCCCGAGAGATAGCACAGCGGCGTTTACCTTGCAAGCAGCCGATCCAGGACCAAAGGTGGTTGGTTCGAATCCCGGTGTCCCATATGGTCCCCCGTGCCTGCCAGGAGCTATTTCTGAGCAGACAGCCAGGAGTAACCCCTGAGCACCGCCGGGTGTGGCCCAAAAACCAAAAACCAAAAAAAAAAAAAAGCGAAAACTGGGACCAGAAATGGTGGCGCAAGAGATAGGGCGTCAGGGTGTCTGCCTTGCATGAGCTAACTAAGGATGGACCGCGGTTCGAAACCCCGGCATCCCATATGGTCCCCTGAGCCAGGAGCGATTTCTGAGCGTATAGCCAGGAGTAACCCCTTAGCGTCACCTGGTGTGGCCCAAGCCCCCCCCCCCCCCAAAAAAAAAGAAGAAAAAAGAAAAGAAAGCAAAAACTATTGACCTATGGCTTAGTGTGGACAATTTGGCAATAACCCCTCTCTGGGTGAAGTCACCTTGCTACATTCTTTTAGCTTTGACTGGGCTAAAACTGAGTCTTACACAAAAAAAAAAATACCTTTGTACTGATAACAGACCCCTGGTTGTACCGGACTGTTCAGTGGCGACTTCCAAAAAAAAAAAAAAAAAAAAAAACCTTTTCTTTTTTAAACTACAATCACTCGTTTTATTACCAGACTTAAATGGAATTTCTCCACTATTTTCTGTATATGTGATACATACATGTCCAAGCTATGTTCCTCAACTGCTCATACCCAGCATTCTCACTCAAAAAGATGCATGATATTCTAAAAAACTACTAAATATGTTGGATATCACCCTAAACCCACCAGCATGGAACCAGACTCCCAATTCTTCTCTTTGAAGCTTGCTCTACAATCTGTGCCAGTACACATGCTCCTCAACTTAAGTTGTTTATTTTGTCAGTAAAGTCTCTTCACTGCTCAACCATTCTGTATTTTCTTCTTCCTTCCGTCTTCCTTCCTCCCTCCCCCTTCCCCACCCTCCCCCTCTCACTCCCTCTCCCTTTCCTGTCCCCACCCTCCCCATCCCCCTCTCCTCTCCCGTCCTTCTCTCCCTACTCCACCTTCCCCTTGCCCCCATTCCCTCCCCTCTCCATTTCCTTTCCTTCTCTTTCCTGCTTTCTTTTTCTTTGTCTTTTCTTCCTTCCTTCTTTCTTTTTCTTTCTTTATTTCTTTTTCCTTCCTTCCTTCCTTCCTTCCTTCCTTCCTTCCTTCCTTCCTTCCTTCCTTCCTTCCTTCCTTCCTTCCTTCCTTCCTTCCTTCCTCTTTTCCTTTTCTTTCCTTTCTTTTCTTCTTGGGTCAGTCCTGGTAGTGTTTGGGGCCTACTTCTAGCTCTGTGCTTAGTGATCACTGCCAGCAGGCTCAGGAGATTGTATGAGGGCCAGGGATTTAATCTGGATTTTCCCTGTGCAAGGGAAATGCCCTACCTGCTGCTAAACTATGACTCTGGTTTGAGTGCTTTCTTTTTTTTTTTAAATGGCACTTCCTTTTGGGAGAGCTAAGGAATCTCAGATTCCCCAGTAGCCAGTCCTGAAGATTCTTGACAACCCCCCCCACCATCAGAGATTCAATGTAAGAGCCTGAGGATGGAGTGCTAATTGGCTCTAAATTGTCAGGGATTATTTGGGCCATTCAGTAATGCTGGGTATGTGGGGCCTCCAACTCTGTACCCAACTATGTTTGGGGGAATCATTAATGCTGGCATTGAGCTGGGATCAGCTGCACATAAGGCATGTACCTTAACCCCAGAACTATGTCCCCAGACTCCACCCCATTCCTTCTCTTTTTCTTTTCCAGATTTATTTGGTGAAGTTAAACTCAGAGTGTAAAAGGCCCAATGTATATTTGATAGAAAGACTGGCTTTGGGGTTAGAGAGTGTACTTGTGAAAAAAGTAAGCTCAAATGCACCATTAACAATAAAGCAGGGACCAGCGAGGTGGTGCTAGAGGTAAGGTGTCTGCCTTGCAAGCCCTAGCCAAGGAAGGACAGCGGTTTGATCCCCTGGCATCCCATATGGTCCCCCCAAGCCAGGGGCAATTTCTGAGTGCTTAGCCAGGAGTAACCCTTGAGCATCAAATGGGTGTGGCCCGAAAAACCAAAAAAAAACAAAACAAAACAAAACAATAAAGCAATGTGTCTCTCAAAGAACTGCTCCCAAGCTAAAGAGGCATATGTACTATAACATATGTAATATGTGGTATTTAATTTACATTCTGGTTTCATTTTATTTATTGGGGGATTGAGCCACACCTGGTAGTTTTCATTGTGTGGACCATAGATAGTGCTGGGATTCAAATTAGTGTTGTTGACATGCAACATGAATGCCTTATCTCCTGTACTTTCTCTTAGGGTCCTAGACTCTGATTTTAAAATAGCAAATGGCCCCTATGGGGCCAGAGAGATAGTTACAGCGGTTCAGTGCTTACCTTATGCTTGGCTGTCCCTGGTTTTATTATAGGGAGCTACTAGGCTTTCTCCCAGTGGTGTTCTGGGGACTATATAGTATCAGGAATCAAACCTGGATCTCTCATATGCAAAGCATGCACTTGCCCATTTGACCTATATCTCTGGTTCCTACAGATGTCTCTTAAAGTTCAGTTAACCATGAGAAAATTGTCAGACAATTCTAGAACATCACAGCACTTATATGCTCCCGTGACCTAAATGAATATGAACAACCTGAGCACTTAAAAAAAAAATTCGGGGGCCCGGAGAGATAGCACAGTGGTGTTTGCCTTGCAAGCAGCCTATCCAGGACCAAAGGTGGTTGGTTCGAATCCCGGTGTCCCATATGGTCCCCCGTGCCTATCAGGAGCTATTTCTGAGCAGGCAGCCAGGAGTAACCCCTGAGCACCGCCTGGTGTGGCCCAAAAACCAAAAAAAAAAAAAAAAAAAAAAAAGTCAGGGCCTGACGGTGGCGCTAGAAGTAAGGTGCCTGCCTTGCGGTTCGATCCCCCCCCCCCCCCGGCGTCCCATATGATCCCGCAAGCCAGGAGCAACTTCTGAGCGCATAGCCAGGAGTAACCCCTGAGCGTCATCGGGTGTGGCCCAAAAACCAAAAACAAACAAACAAAAAAGCCAATGTCTGGGGGCCGGAGAGATAGTATGGTGGTAGGGCATTTGCCTTGCATGCAGAAGGACGGTGATTCGAATCCCAGCATTCCATTTGGTCCCCTGAGCCTGCCAGGAGCTATTTCTGAGCGTAGAGCCAGGAGTAACCCTGAGCGATGCCAGGTGTGACCCTAAAACAAAAAAACAAACTAACAAACAAAAAACCAATGTCTGGGCCGGAAGGATAGCACAGCAGGAAGGGTGTTTGCTTTGCACATGGCTGACCCAGATTCATTTCCTGGAATCCCATATGGTCCCAGGAGCACTGTCAAAAGTGATTCCTGAGTGCAGAGTCAGGAGTAACTCTTGAGTGCTACTCCTAAACAATGCCAATTACATGAGGAAAAGTAGAAAAACTACTTTTAAGAGAGTAAAAGATTAAAGGGACAACAAAAGCAATACATGAACCCTGACTGGAATTCAGTTCAGGAAAAAACAACTCTAAATAATTTAGTAATAATTGGAAAAAGTTGAAATATGGGCATTAAACCAAAAAAAAAAAAAAAAGGGGGGCCGGGCGGTGGCGCTGGAGGTAAGGTGCCTGCCTTACCTGCGCTAGCCTAGGAGACGGACCGCGGTTCGATCCCCCAGCGTCCCATATGGTCCCCCAAGCCAGGAGCGACTTCTGAGCGCATAGCCAGGAGTAACCCCTGCGCATTACCGGGTGTGGCCCAAAAAACCAAAAAAAAAAAAAAAAAAAAGAAATATGGGCATTAGATTATATATAATTAATGCTAATTTCTCTTAAATATGATCAAAATTTCATGGTTTTGTTTTGTTTTGTTCTGTTTTGGGACCATACCTGGCAGCATTCAGGGGTTACTCCTGGCTCTGTGCTCAGAATTTGCTCCTGGAAGGCTTTGGGGACCATATGGGATGCCAGGGATTGAACATGGGTCTGTCCCGGGTTGTCTGCATGCAAGACAAATGTCCTACTGCTGTGCTATCGCTCCAGCTCCAAAGTTTCATGTCTTTTTTTTTTTTTTTTAAGAGATTGCATATAGGGCCCGGAGAGATAGCACAGCGGTGTTTGCCTTGCAAGCAGCCGATCCAGGACCAAAGGTAGTTGGTTCGAATCCCGGTGTCCCATATGGTCCCCCGTGCCTGCCAGGAGCTATTTCTGAGCAGACAGCCAGGAGTAACCCCTGAGCACCACCAGGTGTGACCCAAAAACTAAAACTAAAAAAAAAAAAAAAAAAAAAAAAAAAGAGAGATTGCATATAGAATGGATATACTTGAAATTTTTTTGTTTTTGTTTTTGTTTTGTTTGTTTGGTGTTTTTTTTTTGGGGGGGTCACACCCGGAGGTGCTCAGGGGTTACTCCTGGCTGTCTGCTCAGAAATAGCTCCTGGCAGGCACGGGGAACCATATGGGACACCGGGATTTGAACCAACCACCTTTGGTCCTGGATTGGCTGCTTGCAAGGCAAACGCCGCTGTGCTATCTCTCCGGGACCATACTTGAAAAAAAAATTTTTTTTTTTGCTTTTGGTTTTTGGGTCACACCCGTCGGCGCTCAGGGGTTACTCCTGGCTCTACGCTCAGAAATCGCCCCTGGCAGGCTCAGGGGACCATATGGGATGCCAGGATTCAAACCACCGTCCTTCTGCATGGAAGGGAAACGCTTTACCTCCATGCTATCTCGCCGGCCCCATACTTGAAATTTTTTTTTTTTTTTTTTTTTTTTTTTGGTTTTTGGGTCACACCCGGCTTTGCTCAGGGGTTACTCCTGGCTGTCTGCTCAGAAATAGCTCCTGGCAGGCACGGGGGACCATATGGGACACCGGGATTTGAACCAACCACCTTTGGTCCTGGATCGGCTGCTTGCAAGGCAAACGCCGCTGTGCTATCTCTCCGGGCCCATACTTGAAAATTTAAGGATGAATTTCATCATTTTAAAACACTTTTAAATAAGTTAACTTGCTTTTAAAAAACTAGGGGGAGGGGAAAAACTTAACTAAGTTGCTATAAATTGCTAAAATAATTTACTGTAGTAGCATACATAAAAATAACTTGGAAGATATTAAATATTTGACAAAATATAGAAGTATTTTTCTAAAATAGTGCAGATATTTTGACTTGGTGATATTAAAAAACTAAATGAATAAATGAGAATTTTAGGTACAAGATGGTATATGTAGTATAATTATCTACTTATAAAATGAGCTAAAATCTTTGAAGTAAATTAAAACACTCAAATGATTCTTTTTGGGGGGGCACACCTGGCGACACTCAGGGGTTACTCCTATCTCTGCACTCAAAAATCACTCCTGGCAGGCTTGGGGGACCATATGGGATACTGGGTCCATTATACGTTATCTTCGTGCAAGGCAAAGGCACTACCGCTGTGCTATATAGCTCAGCTCAGCCCACAGTTTTAAAATCATTATATTCCTCTATAATTACAGAGTAACCAAATCTGGATCCTAATCCAAGCAATCATTTATGTACTTTCTGGATTTACAGATTTTCTTTTTCTAAAAACTTCATATACGTGGAGTTATTATTTTGTATTCTATGTGTCATATGATGATTATTCATGCTATAAAATGTATTGTTTTCTTTTTATTGCCAAGTGCTATTCCATTGTAGATCTACATTGGAATATTTACTCAATCACAATTTGATGGGCGCTGGTTAATATTTGCATATATATCTGTGCATTTATGTCTTCACTTCTTTTGAGTATATGCTTAGTAGTAGAATGATTAGTATGGCAATTTTGTTAAATTTTTTGAAAATATGCCAAATCCTTTTTCAGAGTAGTTGCATTATTCTTTAATCCCACTAGCAATGGAGAACAGTGTCAATTTCTCTAGGTCCCTACCAACATGTGCTATTTAATGCCTTTTTGGTTATAGAGACTCTTATTTGTATGAAACTACTGTGTATGCTTTAGTTCTTATTTCCTTAATGACAAATGATGTTGGACTTTGGTGCAATTAGAAGGCATTTTATTTCTTTCCCTAAAAAAAAAAAAAAAAAAAGTAGTATTCCTGAGGAGCACTGTGTAATTTTTTCCTCTAGAAATAGCATGGTAGGGGCCGGGCGGTGGCGCTGGAGGTAAGGTGCCTGCCTTGCCTGCGCTAACCTAGGACGGACCGCGGTTCGATCCCCCGGTGTCCCATATGGTCCCCTAAGAAGCCAGGAGCAACTTCTGAGCGCATAGCCAGGAGTAACCCCTGAGCGTCACAGGGTGTGGCCCAAAAACCAAAAAAAAAAAAAAAAAAAAAAAAAAAAAAAAAAAAGAAATAGCATGGTAGACCAAATAAGTTTGAGAATCTCTGATCTAAATCCTTTGATTTTTTTTTAGCAAAATTTTATAATTTTCAAAATGTAGGCCTTCTTTTATACTAATATTTGGACTTTTGTGGTTGTTGTGACAGAAATTATTTTTCTTTTTTTTTTTTGTTTTTGTTTTTTTGTTTTTGGGCCACACCCGTTTGACGCTCAGGGGTTACTCCTGGCTATGTGCTCAGAAATCGCCCCTGGCTTGGGGGGACCATATGGGATGCCGGGGGATCGAACCGCGGTCCGTTCCTTGGCTAGCGCTTGTAAGGCAGACACCTTACCTCTAGCGCCACCTTCCCGGCCCCAGAAATTATTTTTCTAATTTTATTCTGTGCGAATTCTACTAATGGGATATAAACATATTAATTTCTATGTATAGATCTTTTGATTTGTTTTGTTTTTTGTTTTGGGGCCACACCCGGTGACACTCAGGAGTTACTCCTGGCTAGCATTCAGAAATCACTCCTGGCTGGTCTTCCTGGCCTGTTTTGTGTGAAATTGTATACATATAATCTCAGCATAAAGCTAAAATTAAGTATCTCAACCTCTGAAAAATTTTACTTCAAAATGTGGGTGACATTATTTTGAGAAAAACAAAACTACATATATGGGCTTGGAATAGAAGACAGGAAGCAGTCACTAGGAGTAAATATGAACTTGTATTATAAAGAGTTTTTTTTTTAATTCATGTAATGCAGTGCTTCTTAAACTTTTTGCTTGTTTGTTTACGAGCCACAATCAATGGTACCCTCTGGGTCTGCTCTCGGGGATGTGATCCCTCAGCAGGATTTGGGGGACCATATGGGCTGCAGGGGGTCAAATCTGGGTCTCCTTAGAAGGCAAATACCCTTGTAAATTTTTTTTTAGTGAAGCAAGATTGTTTTATTGAGCAAAACTAATATAGAAAGAAGTGAGGGGAGACAAAAAGTGGAATATGTGCTTAAGAGCGAACACAACCTCTCCCAAATGTAAAAAATGAGAGCAAAGAGACATAGAGGTGAGTAAGAGATACATGTTTAGAAGAGAAAAAGGCTTGAAGAGCAAGCCCATTTCTTTTGTTTTATTTATTTTTTGGTTTTTGGGTCACACCTGGCAGCACTCAGGGGTTACTCCTGGCTCTATGCTTAGAAATTACTCCCGGCAGGCTTGGGGGACCATATTGGATGCTGTGATTTGAACCACCGTCCTTCTGCATGAAAGGCAAATGCTTTATCTCCATGCTATCTCTTTGGCCCCAATGAGTCTATTTCTTAAATATAGTAATTAGAAGGTATTGGGGGCACTAACTAGTGTCACAGAGCATATATGTTGCATATACTAGCTCTTGAAATCCATCCCAGGAACACAGTGCTCCAGATGTTGCCCTGGTGGCTTCTGATCACTGCTGGGACAGTCACCTTACCACTGCTAAGCACTCATATCAGGGTAGCACACCCAGCAAGGCAAAGCTTCACTGGGAAAGTTTTGGGGAGCCCTCAACCCGTTCAAAGAACATTAGTATTTCATTCAATTTTATACAAAGAAAATATAGGGACTAAGGATGTGGCTCAGTAGTGAAGTGCGTGCCTTGACCTGGGTTAATCCCTAGCATTGCAAAAGAAAACAATGAAATAAGAGGAAAATCAAAGGAGAAATGTTTGAGTTCAATTTGCTGAGGCTAATTAAATGGGCTTTCAGTAAAATTTGGCTCCAAACAATGGGGCTACAAAAGTGTATGATTTATGCACTAATGAACTGTTAAGCAGGCCTACATGCCTCAAACACTACTTAAGAAGATGCAGGAAGACATTCCACCAAGATATAACTTGACCTCTCAAACCTCCAATTAAAGCTATGACAGTTTTACTTTGATTTATTTTATAGGATAGGGTGCTGTAAGATTTAATTGAATAAAGCATTCTATGCTTTCATAAAGGTTTGAAAACCACTAGTTAAATTAAAGAACAGTGAAAATTGAGATGTTAGTATTATTATACTGAACTGGGTGATCAGAATCTAAGTTTTATTCACTTTGTACACATAGAATGTATGATTATAATTCACACATCTAAAGAAAGATGACTTTTTTTCTAGATCTAGATGAATTTAAAGCCATTTATTCTGAGTGTCTATACAACACTATTTTTCATATGCTCATGCTAAAGAAGTATGAGAGCAGTGACAGAGTAGAGGGCAGAGCCTGAGAGTAACATCAGTGAAGTTTTCCTGGATGGGACAAGCTATGCTTTAGAAACTATGGTAATAATAAAGTTTCATGACAGGAAAATTAAAAAGCGGTACATTACAGATAAAACTTCCCACTTAAAAGTCCAGAATTAATAAAACATAATTACCATTTCTTTTTTTTTTGTTTGTTTTTTTGTTTTTGTTTTGTTTTGTTTTTGGGCCACACCCTGTGACGCTCAGGGGTTACTCCTGGCTATGCGCTCAGAAGTCGCTCCTGGCTTGGGGGACCATATGGGACACCGGGGGATCGAACCGCGGTCCGTCCTAGGCTAGTGCTGGCAAGGCAGACACCTTACCTTTAGCGCCACCGCCCGGCCCCTAATTACCATTTCTATGAATGCTTTTCTGAATGCTTATTTGAATGGATGATGCACAGAATTTTAATCTCTCTGCAACCTATTTGAGGTTGACACACAGGGTTGTACCAAGATCTCTAAACTTTTAAAATGATAGATAGGGCCACATAGGAAGCAAGCCTTGCAGGGTATCAAAACCGAGGCAACTCTGCATTCAAATTGCTCCTTAAACTTAAGAGGTGAGGGATCGATCAATAAGCATAGCAGGTAGGGCATTTGCCTTGCACATGGCCAATCCAGGACTGACCTGCGTTTGATCCCCACATCCCATATGGTCCCTCGAACCTGCCAGGTGCCATTTCTGAGCAATCAGAAGTAATCCCCTGAGCACCACTGGGTGTGGCCCAAAAATATTAATAATAATAATAATAATGAGGTGAGATGCTTTTGGAAGAGAAAAATGATAATCAATGAGGTTTCAGTGTAGGCATCAACTTTTATTCCGTAGAACTAGAATGATTTGTGCAAATTACCACTGAGGTGGAATTGGAGGCATCATTATAAAGACTCTATGCATGTGTTGTGTGTGTGTGAGTGTGTGTGTGTGTGTGTGTGCATCCTTTTTTTTTTTTGATTTTTGGGCCACACCCGGTAATGCTCAGGGGTTACTCCTGGCTATGTGCTCAGAAGTTGCTCCTGGCTTGGGGGACCATATGGGACACGGGGGGATCGAACCGCGGTCCGTCCAAGGCTAGCACAGGCAAGGCAGGCACCTTACCTTTAGCACCACCGCCCGGTCCCGTGTGTGTGCATTCTTTCACCTCTATCCATTGGAAAGTCACAGCCAATGGTCTTGTTTCATGTTGGGTTGGCTAGGATGTTTCATGGTGGGTTGGCTAGGATGACGAATTAGCTCCCACTCTCTCCTCCCAGTGGGATATGTGTGTGTGCATTCTTCCACCTCTGTCCACTGGAAAGTCATGCTCAATGGTCTTGTTTCATGGTGGGTTGGCTAGGATGGCCAATTAGCTCCCACCCTCTCCTTCCAGGGTGTGTGTGTGTGTGTGTGTGTGTGTGTGTGTGTGTGTGTGTGTGTGTGTGTGTGTGTGTATGTGCATTCTTCCACCTCTGTCCATTGCAATAATCTTGTTTCATGGTGAGTTGGCCAGGATGGGCCAATCATCTCCCACCCCTCTCCTCCCAGGGGTCACTTCTCTTGCCCCATCATTCCAAAGCTATCTCGCGGTGGACCAAGCGTCACTCAAGCAGCCCGAGCCTGCTGCAGACGGTAAAGCAGAGCAATCACCATTCATTCCTTCGACATCTTAAAAGAAGAGAAAAAAAAAAAAAAAGCCCCTCATGAGGCTCAGGTCGGCAGCTGCCATCATGAAGCGACCGAGAGACCAGGAGAAACAGACACCAAAGAGGAAGAACCTGCCTGGGCGGTGCCCTGGGAACTAAGGCGAGGAGCGGCGGTTGGGCGGGGCTTGGGTGAAAACTCCGTTTCTGATTGGCTATGAGAGCTGCCAGTCGGCTCCGCGGCGTCCGGACTCCGCCCACATCCACGCAGGCTGTCAGTTAGCGGGGCGGGGCGGGGCGGCGACTTCCGGTCGGGTCTGGGGCGGGAGGAGGAGGAAGAGGAAGGGCCGGGCGGCGGCGGCGGCAGAGGCAGAGGCGGCTGTAGGTTGCTCGGTGGCGGCGGCGGCGGCTACGGCTCTCTTCCGGGCGGACGATGGACAGCCAGGGCAGGAAGGTGGTGGTGTGCGACAACGGCACCGGGGTAAGCCCCCCGACCGGAAGTGGCTGGGTCGGGGCGCGGGCTGCCAAGCTGCCCCAGGTCAAGGCCCGCGCGGGCCCAGGGCTATGGAGGCTCGAGGCGTCCTGGGCGGAATTGGACCCTGGTGGGGCCGAGCCCGCCCGCCCGCCCCGCAGCACCCCTCGAGGCCCTCTCTGAATGGGGGACCCAACCCCCAGGCCTCCTTCCTCTTCCTGTGAGGCTGGAGGAGGCTCGAGCTGAGGCAGGAAACGGGCTCGCGGGCGAAGGGGAAGTGCTGGGCTCGCCTCGCCTCGCCTCGCCTCGCACAGCCTCACCCCTTCCTTCCCAGGCAGCCTGGCTGCTTCTCAGGGTTCTCTGGGGGAAGAAAGAAAGGGGTGGCCCAGGTTACCAGCGCACCCCCACCCCTTTCTCACAGCACAGTCTGGTTCGGGTGCAAATCCGCCTAGAGCTGCGCCTTGTGATCTCCACCCCTCCGCCCTCCCCCCCAAATCGAGCTCAGGAGGTCTGGAACCCCCCACTTGGATGGAGGAGGCCCCTGTGCATCTATCTATCTCCGCCTTGATCTTGGGGGAGTTTCTCTTGACCCAGATCATCCGTTTTTTTTAGGTGCCCAGTACTTATCTTTGGAGAATACAAAATGGAAATCATTGTAAAAAAAAAAAATATATATATATATATATATATATTACAATGATATATATATATGTGTGTATATATATATCCCTGTTTCCCCCTCCCCAGACTCATTTTTATTGAATTATTTGCATGTTATTTCTATCACCACCCTTAAAAAGTAAGAGTACTGGGGCCGGAGAGATAGCATGGAGGTAAGGCGTTTGCCTTTCATGCAGGAGGTCATCGGTTCGAATCCCGGCGCCCCATATGGTCCCCTGTGCCTGCCAGGAGCAATTTCTGAGCCTGGAGCCAGGAATAACCCCTGAGCACTGCCAGGTGTGACCCAAAAACCAAAAAAAAAAAAAAAAAAAGTAAGAGTACTTAGGTTGGCTCTCAGCAAATTAGAAAACTGAATTCAAAAAAAAAAAAAAAAGAAAAGAAAACTGAATTCATCCCCCCCCCCCCAAAAAAAACCCACTTTGGATGAATTCTCCTCATATGTGGATGTCGTATTTTTTTTTCTTCCACATTTACAGTGATAGCTCACCATTTTAGAGATGGGATCGTAGTGGTGTCTGCTCCTGGCCTACCTGTGATATTTGGATGAAAGGAGATTTGATTTGAACTTGAAAACATTTGGCAACGATTGCTGAGATGGAGAGGAAATAGTTTCTATTTGCTGTCATATTGCTGTTGGTGGAATTCGTGGCATACTTTTACAGACAGTAGTTATACTAGTTTCATCTGAAATGGACGAGAAAGATGCTATCATAGCATCAAAGATGCAATTCATATCATAGAATTGGGTATAGAATAGAATCATAGAATGCAAAATGGGTACTTTTTGATTCTTTTTTTTTTTTTTTTTTTTTTTTTTTTTGGTTTTTGGGCCACACCCTGTGACGCTCAGGGGTTACTCCTGGCTATGCGCTCAGAAGTTGCTCCTGGCTTCTTAGGGGACCATATGGGACACCGGGGGATCGAACCGCGGTCCGTCCTAGGTTAGCGCAGGCAAGGCAGGCACCTTACCTCCAGCGCCACCGCCCGGCCCCTACTTTTTGATTCTTTTTTTTTTTTTTTTTTTTTTTGTGGTTTTTGGGTCACACCTGGCAGTGCTCAGGGGTTATTCCTGGCTCCAGGCTCAGAAATTGCTCCTGGCAGGCACGGGGGACCATATGGGACGCCGGGATTCGAACCAATGACCTCCTGCATGAAAGGCAAACACCTTACCTCCATGCTATCTCTCCGGCCCTACTTTTTGATTCTTAAAAAAGATAGAGTGTAGTCCAGAGCATGTGTCTCTGCATCCTGGGGACCTGGGTTCTATCCTGGACACCACCACATAGACCCTTGGACATCACCAGGAGTAATCCCTGAACATTGAACCTAAACAAGAAAAGGAAAAAAAAAAAGGCAGGTTCACTATGGAAAGTTGTACAATTTTTTCAAAAAGGTTTTAGAATGTTTCTGTTTGAACGAGTGCTTTTTTTGGTTTTTTTTTTTTTTTTTTTTTTTTTTTGGGTCACACCCGGCATTGCTCAGGGGTTACTCCTGGCTGTCTGCTCAAAATAGCTCCTGGCAGGCACGGGGGACCATGTGGGATACCGAGATTCGAACCAACCACCTTTGGTCCTGGGTTGGCCATTTGCAAGGCAAATGCCGCTGTGCTATCTCTCCGGGCCCTAAACGAGTGCTTTTTATTAAAGATATATATCTACTAACTCACTTTAGTATGTTCAAGTTTGGAGGAATCGTTTAGAATGCTTATAGTGGTTACTTTTGATAATGAGGGAATGAGACTTAAAGAGGAAGGACTTCAAGACACTTGAATTATTGGGTAATGGTTTTGCTGGTTTGGGGTGCCCACTCCAGGCTCTGTTCTGGGATCGCTCTTGGTGAAGCTTGGGAGATAGTATATGGTGCTGGGGACCAATATGCCTTAACCCTCTATTCTATTTCTTTGTCCCTCAAAAGTGTTGTTTGTGTTTTTTTTAAACTATGGATTGTTAATTTTAATTTACTATAAACATGTAGTACTTTTTTTTTTTTTTTGGTTTTTGGGTCACACCCAGCAGCGCTCAGAGGTTTCTCCTGGCTCTATGCTCAGAATCGCTCCTGGCAGGCTCGGGGACCATATGGGGTGCTGGGATTTGAACCACCGTCGTTCTGCATGTAAGGCAAATGCCCTACCTCCATGCTTTCTCTCTGGCCCCAAACATGTATTACTTTTTGAGTAATACATATAGATGCTTAAAAAAATGGCTCAGTAGTTACTGTAATCTTAATTAATTCCTTAACAAATTAAAAAAATATTTTAGGGTCCCAAGCATGCATATGGTCCACCAAAAATCCTACCAGGAGTGAACCCAAAGCAGAGCAAGAAACAATTCCTGCACACGACTATGTGTGAGCCAGAATTTTCCTCAAAAAAGAAAATGATTTAAAAACAAACATTTTTGTGGCTATATCCCATATTCTTCTTAAAAATCAGAAGCAGTTATATTTTAACAGATCCTTCCTTTTTCTTTTTTTTTTTTGGTTTTTGGGCCACACCCTGTGACGCTCAGGGGTTACTCCTGGCTATGCGCTCAGAAGTTGCTCCTGGCTTCTTGGGGGACCATATGGGACACCGGGGGATCGAACCGCGGTCCATCCTAGGCTAGCGCAGGCAAGGCAGGCACCTTACCTCCAGCGCCACCGCCCGGCCCCAGATCCTTCCTTTTTCTTTCTTTTTTTTTTTTTTGTTTTTGTTTTTGGGCCACACCCATTTGATGCTCAGGGGTTACTCCTGGCTATGCGCTCAGAAATCGTTCCTGGTTTGGGGGGACCATATGGGACCCCGGGGGATTGAACCGCGGTCCATCCTACGCTATTGCTTGCAAGGCAGACACCTTACCTCTAGCGCCACCTTCCGGGCCCTAGATCCTTCCTTTTTCAAGGGTGGTGAACCTCGTTTTTACACTATATTTTAAATTTCTAAATGGAATAGGAATGTTAACCACAGTGTCACTTTTTAAATGATAAGGACCATACCCAGCAGAGTTCAGCCCTGCCTGGCAATGCTCAGGGGTCACCAGGCTGGGATGGGAAGAGGAGAGGAAGGACTGGGGAAATGAGGCACCTGGGATGAGCTCTGGACCTTACTCATACTGAATGAAGTACTAGATTGAGCCATCTACCTGACCCCAGCCATGAAGTCATTATTTTGGTTGTTGTTGGGTTGTTTTTTTTTTGGAGGTGCTGGGGGGTCACACCTGGCAGCGCTGAAAGGTTACTCCTGGCTCTGCACTCAGAAATCGCTCCTGGCAGGCATGGGGGACCATATGGGATTCAAACCACGGTCCATCCTGGGTCAGCTATGTGCAAGGCAAACGCCTACGCTGTGCTCTCAGGCCCCATGAAGTCTTTTTTTTTTTTTTTTTTTTTTTTTGGTTTCTGGGCCACACCTGGCGGTGCTCAGGGGTTACTCCTGGCTGTCTGCTCAGAAATAGCTCCTGGCAGGCACAGGGGACCATATGGGACATCGGGATTCGAGCCAACCACCTTTGGTCCTGGATCGGCTGCTTGCAAGGCAAACGCCGCTGCTGTGCTATCTCTCTGGGCCCCATGAAGTCATTTTTATGGTTACTGTTTCATTTGTTACGTTAGTGTATTACTGATCAGTCTCATGCTTCCCACAATTTAAGAATCTTATTAAGACAAAAGGTTGGTTACTATGACATAAATATGAAATGTAGTTAATTCGAACATTTTATGTTTTTGGTTTAAGGTTTCTAGCATTAAATTTTAATTTAGATTTTCTATACACATGATAGACTACTAATGAGAAAACAGCTGTGGTATATAGTCAAAACTTCTTTTATATATATTTTTTGGTTTTTTGGGGCCACACCCGCTGACACTCAGGGGTTACTCCTGGCTATGTGCTCAGAAATCGTTCCTGACTTGGGGGACCATATGGGACACTGGGAGTGGGGAGAATTGAACTGCGGTCTGTCCTAGGCTAGCGCTGGCAAGGCAGACAGACGCCTTACCACTCTGTGCCACCGCTCTGGCCCCAAAATTTCTTTTATAATTGTGAGATTTTTTTTTTTTTCCAGTTTTTGGACCACACACAGTGGAGTTACTCCTGGCTTTGCACTCAGAAATTACTTCTGGCTAGTGGGACCATATGGGATACCAGGGATCGAACCTGCAGCCGTCCTGAGTCAGATGCGAGCACGGCAAACACCCCACCATTTTGCTACCGCTCCAGCTCCTATTTTTGTGATTTTTGAGAAGCCAGTTTAGTGTCTATATTTCTTGTTACTTATATTTTTAGTACTCCCAAATTTATCTACCTGAAGATACAGTGTGTTTCCTTTACAATTGAATTTTAAGTTCGGGCCGGGCGGTGGCGCTGGAGGTAAGGTGCCTGCCTTACCTGCGCTAGCCTAGGAGACGGACCGCGGTTCGATCCCCCGGCGTCCCATATGGTCCCCCAAGCCAGGAGCGACTTCTGAGCGCATAGCCAGGAGTAACCCCTGAGCGTTACCGGGTGTGGCCCAAAAACCAAAAAAAAAAAAAGAAAAAGAATTTTAAGTTCAAAATTTATTTCAGAAAGCATGTGGAAGTAGTTGCTCCCCTAAAGCATCTTGTCTCTCAACTTTTTAGATTTCAAAATTACAAAATAGCTCTTTAAATCTTCTGGTTGCTCCTAAATTAAATGCTCTGAGATAGGTGGGTTCTCAGGATTTGCCAGGTGTTGGTTTGGATTCTCTCCTTTACCTGGACTAAAAACTAAGGAGGTTTAGAGGAAGAAAACTTAACTTTTCTAGTAATTTGTGTACTTCTTCCTCATAATTGTTCAAACATATTGTCTCAAATACAGCCTCTGGGTCCAGAGAGATAGGACAGGGCTAAGGCATTTACCTTGTACCCAGGTTTTATTCCTGCTACTACATAGTTATCTGAGCCACATAATCAGGAGTAAGACCTGAGTACCACTATGTGTGGCCCTAATACCAGAACCCTTCACATTCTCAACCAAAAAACCCAAAAAACACCCTCACAGAAACATCGATATTAATGGGTGAACTAGATAAGGGAAAGCCCTGGGAGTTCACTCAAGTGGTAGAAACATGTCTAGCATGTGTAAAACCTGGATTTTATTTTGAGTAGAGGCCACTCTGTTTGGGAATATGACCTGGGTCTCCCGTATTCAAAGCTCACATGCTTACCCAGTTAAACTATCTCCCCAGTCCTGAAACCCTATTTTTATCCCCAGCAGTACATTGTTCTCCTCTGCCCAGCACTGGGTGGTATTTCCCTGGAGGTCCCTGAATAAACTGGGGCCGAGCAACTAACCAGAGGACTCACTATGAGGCTGAAAGTTGCTGATTGTAGCTCTGTTAAAAATTAATATAAAGTAAAAAATATAAATTAAGTGAGCACAGAGTGCCTTTATAAATCCCAGTTTATATTTTTGAATGCAGGAAGGTACTTTTAGAGCAAATAAGGATTGTGTTCTTGAAGAGAACATTTTAGGGGTCTGGAAGAATAGCACAGAGTTTTGGGGCGCCTGCCTTGCAAGCACCTGGTCAAAAATGAAAGTCCCTGGTGTTCCACATGTGTCAAGTGAAGTCTGGAGCTCTGCTCTGATCCTGGCATCACAAATTCTATATCTAGTTGCTCCACAGCTAGATGTGAGTACCACAAAAAAGGGTGCAAACCCCCAAACCCAAAACATTTGCATTTGCCATAACAAGGAAGCAAGACCTCTGGCAAGAACACATGTTAGTACTGGGGTGATCTCCTTTGGACATCACATAATTTGTGGGCCTCAATTAAGAGCAAGTACCATACTCAAAGGGTGCAAACCTCAGTGAGCTCTGGGGAGTTTGCAAGCCTCACAGCCAGACATGTATGTAACCCCTTGTGCTCACAAAAAATAACAGCATCAGCCTCAAAGGGAAGGGGGAAGAGCGAAGGTTAAAAAAAAAAAAAAAAAAAAAAAAAAAAAAGGAGAACAGTCTACTGTTCGCATTCTTAGCATTTGATGACTCAGTAGGAAGTAAGGGAGCTAGTTTCAACCACTGTGCTCTGAAGAGGAAACTATATATGGTAAAATCTGCTTTTTAAACACAGCCTTATTGCACATGAGAGAACTAAGTCACTGTGTGGTAAAATGATTGGGGTGGGGGAATAATTTTAACAATTATAATGATACCAAGTGGGTAGTTATATTGGAAGTCATAGGTTAGTTAAAAAAGGAAGAAAAGGTTGTATTTTATCACGTAGTTTAAATTTTATTTTAAAAATACTGGCTCTTTTTTGGCAAAAGTTGCTAGGTTGTCTAATTTTATATTCTTTTTGGTTTGTTTGCTTATTTTGGTGGTCTACCTTGTGCTCACACATTACTTTTGACTGGTTACTCTTGACTTGTGTATTAGATCTTCGGCTTTATTTGATATTCTTGAGAAGTGGGTTATTTTTTGTGAATTCTGTTGTTAATACACTCACATTTGAAATAAGATAATAGTGCAGCTTTTGCCATTTTGACCAGATACCTAGCACTGGGAAGGAATGTTAGTGTTGAGTAACCTTGTCCCAATAAGCCATTGCTGAAACAAATAATTTTATTAGTAAGTTCTGATTGAATTTCAATGTCTTGTTTTCAATTATTTTATAAAGCAGGATTTTTTTCCCCTGGTAATCTCAATTTTACCTTTTTTTTTAGAAAAATTTCTTGTTTCTAGACTATCTTCAAATGGTGCTTTTAAGATACAAACTACTGGGCCCGGGAAGGTGGCGCTAGAGGTAAGGTGTCTGCCTTGCAAGCGCTAGCTTGGGACGGACCACGGTTCGATCCCCCGGTGTCCCATATGGTCCCCCCAAGCCAGGGGCGATTTCTGAGTGCATAGCTAGGAGTAACCCCTGAGCGTCAAATGGGTGTGCCCCCCCCCAAAAAAAAAAGATACAAACTACTGGGGCCGGCGAGGTGGTGCTAGAGGTAAGGTGTCTGCCTTGCAAGCGCTAGCCAAGGAAGGACCGTGGTTTGATCCCCCGCGTCCCATATGGTCCCCCCAAGCCAGGGGCAATTTCTGAGCGCTTAGCCAGGAATAACCCCTGAGCATCAAACGGGTGTGGCCCGAAAACAAAAACAAAAACAAAAAAAAGATACAAACTACTTGGGCTGGAGCAATAGTATATAGCAGGTAGGGTTTATGGCTAACCCGGGTTTGCTCCTAAGCATCCCATACGGTCCTCCAGCATTGCCAGGTGTAATTCTGAGTGCAGAGCCAGGAATAATCAGGTGTGGCCCCAAAAGATACAAACCACTCATCTGTACAATTTTTAATCTAAAGACAACAGTGGATGATGTGATTATTTACAAATTTACTTTGTATGTGTGAGATGGAATGAGAGGAGGCATGTCAGGCTCAATGCCGCTTTCCTAGCTCCAACTCCTGTTAGGTTTTCTCATCTAATTAAATCATTTGTTTACATTTAATAGGTTTCAGATGACTCCTTTCAACTCCTAAATTCTTTTTGTCACTTACTCTTTAATTTTTTTTTTTTTTTTTTTGGTTTTTGGGTCACACCTGGCAGCGCTCATGGGTTACTCCTGGCTCTACACTCAGAAATTGCTCCTGGCAGGCTGGCTCAGGGACCATATGGGATGCTGGGATTCGAACCACCGTCCTTCTGCATGCTAGGCCAACGCCCTGTCTCCATGCTATCTCTCTGGTCCCTTTGTGTTTTTTTTTCTTTTTTTTTAAAAGCCAGTCTAACTGAGCAGTGGGGGAGTTATATACCAACTTTTGTGATACTAACGTTAATAAGTTCTGGTAAACCACTGCCATCAGACCAACCACTCTTTAATTTTTTGTTAGAACATTTTTACCTGTTTGGTAAGCGTTTTTGACCTTGATGCGTGGGCTTTTTTGTTTTGTTTTGTTTTGGGGCCACACCTGGTGACGCTCAGTGGTTACTCCTGGCTATGAGCTCAGAAATTGCTCCTGGCTTGGGGGACCATATGGGACTCCAGGGATCGAACCAAGGTCTGTCCTGGATCAGCCGCGTGCAAGGCGCCCTATTGCTGCGCTATCACTTCGGCTCGATGAGTGGGCTTTATAAAAAAATATTTTGTTTCTTTTGGGGGGCCACACACGGTGCCATTCAGGTTACTCCTGGCAGGATTGGGGGGCCACACGGGATACTGGGGATCAAACCTTAGTCAGGCCATGTGCAAGGCTGACCCTATCCACTGTGCTATCATTCCAGCCCCCTGAATGGGCATTTTCAAACTTCCCTGTAACCATATTTGTTTATTACTTGGAGGTAAACATGCTTTAAAATTTTTGTGTGAGGGGGCCGGGCGGTGGCGCTAAAGGTAAGGTGCCTGCCTTGCCTGCGCTAGACTAGGACGGACCACGGTTCGATCCCCCGGCGTTCCATATGGTCTCCCAAGCCAGGAGCGACTTCTGAGCGCATAGCCAGGAGTAACCCCTGAGCGTCAAATGGGTGTGGCCCAAAAACCAAAAAAAAAAAAAAAAATTTTTGTGTGCATGATACTGTATATGGACAGTGTATGCCTTGCTCATGCATTCCTAGACCTAAACAGAAATGTAACATTCATGTATTTACTTTTCATATTTGACATGTATGTGTGTAAATTGTGACTAATGATAGATACTAAGCTGGTGACCTTCGATTTTTTATGGAATTTGGAGATTGTACAATAATTATAGTGATCCCCAGCTAAACAGTCCCCTAGCATTGCTGGGTATAGTCTTGGTACCCCCATCACCACTGGAGTGGTGCAAGTCATTGCCAGTGCCACATATGCCTAACTACATATGCGGGCCCTAGCATTGAACTGCTGGACCCAGGCCTCCTAAGCGCCACTTGGGAGCACCTTATCCCCCCATATTTATATAGTGATTTTTTTTTTTTGGTTTTTGGGCCACACCCAGTAACGCTCAGGAGTTACTCCTGGCTATGTGCTCAGAAGTTGCTCCTGGCTTGGGGGACCATATGGGACACCGGGGGATCGAACTGTGGTCCGTCCAAGGCTAGCGCAGGCAAGGCAGGCACCTTACCTTTAGCGCCATCGCCCCACCCCCTATATAGTGATTTGATAAGGTTGAAACAACAAGTGATTCTCTACCATATTTTTTTTGTTTCTATCAAGTACATTTTGATTTTGACTTTGAAGAGTGAGAGATATTTTTCTTTATTCTTTTTCTTTTTCTTTAGAACAAGCTACATACAGAGGGGACCAGTTACACTAGCAGTCTGGGGGACAAAGGAGGGAGATATGGGATGCATGCTGGGAACAGGGGTAGAGGGAGGACAACACTGTGGTAGGAATGGCTCTGATTCATTGTCACTATGTACCTTAAATATTACTTGTGAAAGCTTCGTAATTCACTTTGGTCATAATAAAATTATTGAAGAAAAAAGAAGGTGTTTTAGGACCTAAGAAATCCTACAGGGCCCTAGTAAAGCACTTGTCTTATCTGTGGTCTACCTTTTATTGATTCCTGGCACTGCATATGGTCCCCCAAGCACTACCAGGAGTAACCTTTAAATACAGAATTAAGAGTAAGTTCTGGGGCCAGAGAGACAGCATGGAGGTAAGGCGTTTGCCTTTTATGCAGAAGGTCATTGGTTCGAATCCCGGCATCCCATATGGTCCCCCGAGCATGTCAGGAGTGATTTCTGAGTGTGAAGCCAGGAGTAACCCTTGAGCACTGCCGGGTGTGACCCAAAAACCAAGAAAAAAGTAAGTCCTGAGCACCATCAAGTGTGATCCCCCCTCCTTCTCCACCAAGTTAAAGAAAGGTGAGCGTATTAGTTCTTTTTAACATTCTTTCTATGATTGAAAGTATGTTTTGAGGGCCGGAGAGATAGCATAGAAGTAGGGTGTTTGCCTTGCATGCAGGTCAGTGATTCAAATCCGGGCATCCCATGTGGTCCCCCGAGTCAGCCAGGAGCACTGCCAGGTGTGATCCAAAAAACAAACAAAAAAGTGAATATTTCAGTGGGTCAGGGATATAGCTCCAGTGGAAGAGTACATGCCTCTATGGCCATTGACGTCAGTCCCTGACACTACATAGGACCATCCCCTCGCACCTCCTTGAATTGATCTTGGTGACTCCCCTGGAACACTGCTGGGTGTGACCCAAAAACAAACAAAAAAATAATAAAGTATGTTTTGATTTTTCACTGTCAGTATCCAAATGGCAAGTGAAGTGTACCTAAACATGTTATCTTTTGTGCATGCCACACTCTCACACTGACTTCAACCTTGAAAGACAATCTAATGAAAAATCGAAGGGCTAGTGTGCATGCTCTGTATGAAGAAAGATTGGGTTCAGTCTCCAGCACTGAGCACTGCCAGGTGTGGCACCTCCAAGAATAACTACAAAAAATTGTTAGTACATTTTAATTAGTTGATGAGAACATGTTACAAATTTAATGGATTGCTGGAAAATGCCTTGTGGATTAATAGCCAACTAATCAGAATTTAGGTTTCAGAATTTTAAACACAGATTGAGAATACAAGTTCAGATATCATTTTGAATTGAAAAACATCTTAGTTTCAGATAGATTTTTCGCAAGCGTAGTTTTAATCTGCACAACTAACATTTTAAAGTCTATTTATAAAAGACTTGGTGTTCTGGGTGGCAGAATGTTCTAGGCTATTTATAAGTAACTGTGGTTTGTTTCCAAGAAGCTTGTTGTAGAGATCTTTTAAAAATTTTTTTTCATATTTTGGAGGGTTAATAAAAAATATTGAGATAAAGAGTGTTACTCAGTTTGACCACCATTAAACAGAATAGTTGAGGCCATGAGAGAGAGAGAGAGAGAGAGAGAGAGAGAGAGAGAGAGAGAGAGAGAGAGAGAGAGAGAGAGAGAGATTAGAGCACAGGTGTGACATGCAGGAGAGAGAAACAGGCAGGCAGGCAGACAGACAGAGTGAGAGAGATTAGAGCATAGGTGTGACATGTAGGAGGCCCAGATTGAATCTCTAACATCACATTGTCGCACAAGTGCTGCTAGTAGAGACCCCAATCTCAGTGAAAGGAGTAGTACCTGAGCACTGCGTGGTCATGCCCCTCCCAAACAACAACAAACAAACCCTAAACCTATAATAGAGTTTTCTGTTGGGTAAGTTCTGTTCATCTTAATATTATTGTTGTCATTTTCTCCCAAAACTCTTAAAATAGATGATGCCATAGAGTAGACTTTCTCAATACTAAATAGCTTCCTATTAAAATAATCATAGTATCATACTCAAATCAGCAGTAAAACTTCTAATATTTATAGATCGGTTATTAAATGTTATTAAATACTTACAAATGCCAGATACTGTTTTAGGCATTTGCGATTCATTAGCTGAGACAGAAATTCTTGCATTGGTAACTTATTTTTGGATAAAGACTTGTTAAGATAGCCAGAGGCATAGTATAGCAGATCAGGTGTTTGTCTTGCACTCTGCTGACTGCTTCGATCTCCAGCACTGCATTGTGCAGAGCCAGGAGTAAGCCCTGAGCATAGCTGGTGTGACCCCAAATACACAAAAGTGTGTGTGAGAATAAAGGAAAATAAACCTTGACAAGAGATAAGAGATGGTAGAGACTATTCATTTTTCACGTGTAGTTTCCTCTCCCTGAAATAGTTTTTAATTGGCTTTGCCTTGAAGTGTTTGCTTTTGTGCTGGGATGTGGCTTAATAGTAGAGTGCTAGCTACATGTATGAGAGACTGTCTTGAGTAGCTCACATACATGCACACACATATGGGGTAGAGTTGGGGGGGGGGGGAGAGAGAGAGAGAGAGAGAGAGAGAGAGAGAGGAGAGAGAGAGAGAGAGAGAGAGAGGAGAGAGAGAGAGAGAGAGAGAGAGAGGTGAGAGAGAGAGAGAGAGAGAGAGAGAGAGAGAGAGAGAGAGAGAGAGAGAGAGAGAGAGAGAGAGAGAGAGAGAGAGAGAAAGAAAGAAAGAAAGAAATAGTACTTGAAAATAGTACTAAACAGGGCCCGGAGAGATAGCACAGTGGCGTTTGCCTTGCAAGCAGCCGATCCAGGACCAAAGGTGGTTGGTTCGAATCCCGGTGTCCCATATGGTCCCCCGTGCCTGCCAGGAGCTATTTCTGAGCAGACAGCCAGGAGTAACCCCTGAGCAATGCCGGGTGTGGCCCAAAAAAAAAAAATTTAAAAAAAAAAGAAAATAGTACTAAACAACCAGTTTACAGATGTGGCTCAATAGTAAAGTCATATGTACCTGTGCCTTGCATGTATGATGGCCTGGATTTAATACCTAGTGCATTTAAAAAAAAGCATTACATTATTGGTTTGGGGGCCATATCCAGTGACGCTCAAGGGTTATTCCTGGCTATGTGCTCAGAAATCATTTCTGCCTTGGGGGACCATATGGGATGTTGACGATTGAACCAGGGTCCAACCTAGGTCAGCCGTGTGCAAGGCAAACACCTTACGCTGCGCTATCACTCCAGCCCCTAATTTTTTTTTTTGTCTTAAATTTTTTTTTAATTTTTATTTTGATCATAGTGGCTTACATATAGTTTACAATAATATTTTAGGTACATATTTACATAAAATCAGGGGGGATTTTCATCACCAAATTGTCCTCCCTACACCTCCGTTTCTGTCCTACCTCCCATTTCCTTTTCCCTCACCCCAGGGCGGCTAGAATATGTGGTCCTCTCTGTATCCAACCCACTACTTAGTAGTCTTGCACCTGTTTGGTCTTGATGCCTCCCTTATTTCCCCCTCTAACTGGAGGCAGGACTAGCTAGTTCAAGTTGCGTGGTTTTGTTTGAAAAAGAGAAAAGTGATAAACTGGGGTAAGAGTCTAATACCCCAAAAATGGGTGGAGTCCTTCTAAAGGCTCTTATCATCAATTTTCCAGCCCCTAATTTTTAATTTTTGATTTTTATTTTAATTATATTTTAGTTGTTAATTTCATTTGGGGGAAATTGGGGTTGAGCCACACTCATTGATGCTCAAGCTCTATGCTCAGGTCACTTCTGCTAATCCTTAGGGGATTGAACTAGGGTTGACTGCATACATGCAAGACAAGTGCTTTACTAATAAATGCTTTTCTCGCTTTCTTGCTTCAACTGTTATCAGTTTCTTATGCATAATGTGGATGTATTATTAGAATCAGTGATAAATTATTGCATTGCTGTCATTCAGACATAGGCTATCTGAATATAAAATTATATACTTGATATCACTAGATACTTTTATTAAATATAAAATTGTTAGTAGCCAAAAGTGCCTAATAATTACTTGAATCTAATACTGGTTTCCCACTTGAAAAGGGAAAGATTTCAGATGAAAGTTGCAGGGTAGAGAGATAGCTCGAAACTGAGCACCTGCTTTCATGAGGTGGCCTGGGTTCATTCCCCAGCACTTGGTCCTCTGAGAACAAGCTGGGTGTAGGCCTAGAGCACTGCCAGATGTGGTCCCAAAAGCAAAAAATAAGAGAAAAAAGGGATGTTGCATTAGTGACTTGCCAGAAATGATAAATGTTTGCTTTAGAATTTAAGCATTATATCTTTTTGGTTTTCTTTTGCTTTGGGGCCAACCGGCTGTGCTGAGGGGTCACTCTGGAGGGCTTGGGGACATATATATTGGGTGCCACGGATTGAACCCGGGTTGGCTGCATGCAAGACAAACATCCTACCCACTGTACTATTGCACCAGTTGTCCTGAAGCATTATTTGTGTTTATTTTCCAATATTTCTCTTTCACAAATATTCCCCTGCCCCTTTACTACTTGTCTGTGTAGTACTGCTGTGAACCCAGATTTCTCTAAGTCTTGCTCCAGCATAAACTACTCTGCTCCTTACTCTGCTAAAACTTCATAGTGTGGTGACTTAAAGAGCCAGTATAAAGTTGTGAACTCTGATAGAGGTCAGTGCCATAAAGAAGTAAAAAGAGGTGCTTGCTTCGGCAGCACATATACTAAAATTGGAACGATACAGAGAAGATTAGCATGACCCCTGTGCAAGGATGACATGCAAATTCGTGAAGCGTTCCATATTTTTTTAATTAAAAAAAAAGAAGTAAAAGGAGATTACATAATACATTAGGTGATAACTCTGGGAAATTTGTTTGGTGTTCATTTTTGTTGTTTGCCCTTTTTGGTTTTGAGCTATACCCAGCAATGTTCAGTGATTATTCCTGGCTCCGCACTCAGTAATTTCTCCTGGTAGTACCTGGGGGACTACATGGGATACCAAGGATTGAACCTGGGTTGGCTGTAAGCAAGGCAAACTCCTTACCTGCTGTACTATTGCTCTGGTCCCTACTCTGGGAAATTTGAAAGCATCAAAAGTTCCAAATACTTTGTAAATGCAAAATGGTATATTAGAAAATAATTTAAAATGAAAATATTAGGCATTGGGAGAGTATACAACATTGCACACCGCTGACCCAGGTTCAGTCCCTAGGATATCATATGTTCTCCTGAGCACCATCAGGAGTGATACCTGAGCCAGATCACAGAGCCAGGAGTAAACTGCAAACACCACCAAGATCCCCAAAAACAGAAAAAGAGAAAAATTAGTTATCTTTGTACTAACCCACTTTAATTTGTCTTTTCCAGTTTGTGAAGTGTGGATATGCAGGCTCCAACTTTCCAGAACACATCTTTCCAGCTTTGGTTGGAAGACCTATTATCAGATCAACCACCAAAGTGGGAAACATTGAAATCAAGGTAATATTTCATTGGTTGATACATGGGGATCAAAGCCTGTGAAGTAGTCTTTGAATTTAGTGGGTATAAATTAGTGTGATATAATAAGCCAAAGAGTAAGATGGAATTTAAGTATGGCTTGATGCCATAATGTTCTGAATGGATGGAACTATGTTGATAAAAAATATTGTTTTAGTGACTTAAATTCTATTGTATAATTTTTAAAAGAATCTGCTGGACAATTTTTACTTTTAATTTCATATAATTGTCACCAAATGTAGTTGGAACCTTTGGTTTTTTTCTTTCCATGTTTTGTGGCCTTATTCCTTAACTTTTTAATTAGTCAGGAAAATACACAGGAATAAATTAAATTCAATCCTCTTTTCACTAATAGATCTTCTTAAGCAAGAGAAAGCTATTTGGGCCCGGAGAGATAGCACAGTAGTGTTTGCCTTGCAAGCAGCTGATCCAGGACCTAAGGTGGTTGGTTCGAATACCGGTGTCCCATATGGGTCCCCTGTGCCTGCCAGGAGCTATTTCTGAGCAGACAGCCAGGAGTAACCCCTGAGCATCGCCGGGTGTGGCCCAAAAACCAAAAGAAAAAAAAAAAAAAGAAAGCTATTTTAAGTCTTTAACCTTGTATTATTTCTTTATTTTGCCACAGGAGAGAAGGAAAGAGGTATTGCTAATCATGACATCAAAGATTGTTAATAGGGTTTTTTCCTCCCTTATTAAAGGGATTTGGAATCAAATGAAAGTTATGATCTGTTATAATGAAAAATAAAACAATCGAAAGGACAGTGGTTGGAGCCGGAGCCGTGGTGCAGCAGTAGGGCATTTGCCTTGCATGCAGCTGACCTAGGACAGACTGCAGTTCAATCCCACGGCGTTCCATTTGGTCCCCCGAACCAGGAGTGATTTCTGAGCATATAGCCAGGAGTAACTCCTGAGTGTCACAGGGTTTGGCCCAACAATCAAAAACCAAAAAAAAAAAAAAAAAAAAGGACAGTGGTTGAGGCTTGGGGCTGGAGAGAGATAGTCCAGTGGGTAAGGCACTAGCTGGCCCGGATTTGATCCCTGGCATCCTATATGGTTCCTGGAGCACTGTCAGGAGTGATTCCTGAGTACAGAACCTGGAGTAACCTCGAGCATTACTAGGTGTAGCCCAAAAACTGGAAGAAAAAAAAGGTTACTAATTTACTTAAATTCTAGTGGCCTAAGAATTCAGTGATAGAAAATAAAGATAAATTCAGGAGCTACTAAAAGACTAGCTTTTTTAGCCTTATCTTTGATAGCCTTTGGCAAGACTTTAATAAATTGTTATATTATGACTAATTTTAAAGTCATTAGGGTGTGGGATTTTTTTTTTTTTATGGGAAGCATTTTATTGAGATCTCTAGGAAGATAGTAATAGCTGGTAGAGAGTTCGCTGTTGGGATTAGAGACTTAAGTTACACAGAGAATAAAAATAGCAATTGAAAGGTAGCTTCCTTGTTAATTAAAATACTTAAATTAGTGAATTATTTTAGCCTCTGTTTTGTTACAATCAAATCGAAAAACTTGATATGAGAGAAGAAAATGTCATATAAGAGTCAGATAATAGTGATAAAAATAGCCTTTAAAGTCATATTGATATACTCTTATTTAGTGTATCATTTCCTAACAAAGAATGGTTTATGTATTAGGAATAGTAACATGTTGGAGATATAATGAGTGATAACATATTTTTATTTTCCAACCTTATATTCAGTCATTGAATAATTTTTCAGTAACTTTCTTGCCTTTTAAATCCAAGTCCTAGAAATAAAACCATTTAATATTCTAATAAGACATTTTTGCTAAAAAAAAAATCCTTAGTAGATTTGTTCGTTTGGTTTGTTATTGTGTGTTTTGTGGGTCACTTATATTCAATCTTTTTAAATCTTTAAATATGTTTTTTTTCTTCCAATAAAAGACAGGAAGAGACCTATGTCAAATTTAACTTGACTTACTAGCTCTTGGAAATGTAACCCTAAAATTAAACACTACCTACTCATCTAGACCTTTTCTGTGAACTTATTTTCCTTAATTAAGATTAAGTCAAAAATGAATTTTTTAAAACTTTAATTTTAGGAATTCCTAGTGAATTGATACATACTTTTTGTTGTGTTAGCTAAAATGTGGTGGCAAACAAACAAAAAAAAAACCCTGGAAATTTAAATTGTATATAATGAGTGGAGTTTCATTCCAGATAAATAACTGTTCATGTTAATTTGGCCCTAGTTATTCACTCCTTAAAATATATTAGTACTGCATCTGACCTCAACCTAATTTGTCTCTATTGCTTGTATGTTTAAAAGTTTCAGTGAGGATTTTATGTAGGCCTTTTCTGACTCTTACTTCTACCTTCTCTCTCTTCACCTTTCTTGACCTGTTGAAGTAGAATAACAAAAAGATGGTAAGTGAGGTTAAACACATGCTCTGTTTGTTTTCCACTTTTGCTTGGTGGGACAGTAGTTGTTGTTTGTGTCCCGTTAGTATTGGGGAGGGTGGGTAATGCCATATTTCAGTTTTAAGTACTTTGATTTTTAACCTTTTCCATTGCTTTAATTTGGTGCAACTAATTAAGTCTTGTACTTTTTCTGATTGCATTTAGTGGGCCAACCCAGAGCTAATTACTAACATAGTTTTTGAAAATTATTTTCTTTTGTGTTTTTCTTTTGTAGATAAGTATTATTAAAATGGAGTGTGGTGCATAATAATAGAAAGCCTATTTTTTAATAGGGTCTGTATGATGTAGAAATTGGGGTGAAGTTAACTTAGATAAACCCAGTTTATTGACCAGTGTTTAATTAAAATTGTCTATCACTATATATATAATATATATTTTATACATAAATATATCTAGTGTGGTCTATGTGATTTTAACAAAAAGTAAAATTTTGATATGAACAATAAATGTATATTAGGTAATAAAAGAGTAGTAAAGACAAATTAGTGGTTTTCCATTCTATATTTATTAATAGGTAGCTATAACGTGTGGAGATAAATAAGAAGAGATGAAAGTCTTAGGAAAATTTTTCTGTAAACAATAAATTGTCCCCTAAATAAATATCATTATTTGGAGCTTGTTCTTTTGAACTAGTATAGTAGGCACATCTCTATTGACTAATTTTTCTGTGGTAGTCTCTGTGCTATTTTAGATTAGATTTTTTTTTTTGTATTATTTGTAGGTAGTTGGGGAAGACCAGACATTTCTAAGTGAAGTATTTCAGCGAGTAGCTGGAGTTGTTTTTTTAAATAAATAAATAAATTCATTTAAAAATGAAAATTTTCAGGTGGGTCAGGGAGATAGCTCCAGTGGAAGAGTACATGCCTATTTGGCCATTGACGTCAGTTCTTTTTTTTTTTGTTTGTTTTTGTTTTTGGGCCACACCCGGCGGTGCTCAGGGGTACTCCTGGCTGTCTGCTCAGAAATAGCTCCTGGCAGGCACGGGGGACCATATGGGACACCGGGATTCGAACCAACCACCTTTGGTCCTGGATCGGCTGCTTGCAAGGCAAACGCCGCTGTGTCTATCTCCTCCGGGCCCTTGGACGTCAGTTCTTGGCACTACATAGGGACCATCCCCTAGCACCTCCTTGAACTGATCCTGGTGACTCCCTTGGAGCATCAAATTATAACCCTCTCTGCTGGAAGTGGCCCCATATAGTTATGTATTTTGTATGTGTATAAATATATATGTAACTGTATATTTATACTTGAAAAGGAAATGTGGGTTAGGAAATATTGCTCAGTGGTAGAGCACAAACTTCTTTTCCCACAAATGATTCCTTGTATCCCTGCCTATATATGGAAATGTCTGTATTTTCCTATATGAAAAGGTCATGCAGTTTGTCCTAAAATCCTGAGGAGATTAAGAATGTATTTGTGTGCTCGCTTCGGGCAGCACATATACTAAAATTGGAACGATACAGAGAAGATTAAGCATGGCCCCTGCGCAAGGATGACACGCCAAATTCGTGAAGTGTTCCATATTTAAAAAAAAAAAAGAGTGTATTTGTAGGGCCAAAGAGATGGCACAGTGGTAGGGCATTTGCCTTGCATGCAGCTGATCCAGGACAGAGAGTGGTTTGAATCCCGACATCCCATCTGGTCCCCAAGTCTGCCAGGAGCGATTTCTGAGCACAGAGCCAGGAGTAGCCCCTGAGAGCTGCCAGGTGTGAACCAAAAATCAAAACCAAAAAAAAAGAGTGTACTTGCAAAGAATGATGTAGGTTTAACAAGCTTCAAAAAATTCTCTTCTATGGCACCAGAGTGGTCGTGCAAATGCGGACCACGGTTCCATCCCCCATTATCCCATATAGTTTCTTGAGCCAGGAGTGATTTCTGAGGGCATAGCCAGGAGTAATCTCTGAGCATCACTGGGTGTGGCCCAAAAAACAAAACAAACAAACAAAAAAAAATATATCTTTTAGGGGCCGGAGCGGTGGTGCAAGCGGTAGTGTGTTTGCCTGGCATGCACTAACCTAGGATGGACTGCAGTTTGATCCCCCAGCTTTCCAAGTCAGGAGCGATTTTTTTTTTTTTTTTTTGGTTTTCGGGCCACACTCGTTTGATGTTCAGGGGTTACTCCTGGCTAAGCACTCAGAAATTGCCCCTGGCTTGGGGGGACCATATGGGATGCCGGGGATCCAACCGCAGTCGAGAATCTTTCCTTGGCTAGCGCTTGCAAGGCAAAAAACACCTTACCTCTAGCGCCACCTCGCTGGCCCCAGGAGCAATTTCTGAGCGCAAAGCCGGGAGTAACCCCTGAGCATCACCGGATGTGGCCCAAAAACCAAAAAAAAAAAAAAATTCTCTTCTAGGAATTTGTGCTATAAAGTTGTATTTTCTTTATTCCCCCAATTTATATCAATTTTTTCAAAATTATTTTGATTAGTGTTATTTTTTTTTCAAAATTATTGTTGGCAAATAAAATCTATACAGTCTGCTTTTCAAATAATTTAAGTACTTTTGAAATGATATCTTAGATATGGAAATCTTCCCTTTTTTTATTTTATAGTTCTTTTATTTATTTTGGTTTCGGGGGAGCCACACCTGGCAGTGTCGCTCAGAGGTTATTCCTGACTCTGCGCTCAGAAATCATTCCTAGCAGGCTCTGGTCAGCCCTGTGCAAAGCAAACGCCCTACCAAGGTGCTATCTCTCCAGCTCCTGATATGGAAACTTTATTTTCAAGCTAATGGGTTATATTTTAGGCTTAAGGTCCAGACATGAGGTAGGTGAAAAAAAAAAATCTAAGGTCTCATATGATCACTTATAACATGATTCTGAGATACAAAGACAAGCTACAAAATGTATTTATAGTGTTTCACTTTTGGAAAATTTAAATGTTCTATGGAAGATGCTATGTTTTTTGGATCTTTAAATGATATTGATACTTTTTTAATTAAGTAGCTTAGGTTATTTATGAAATTTACACTACTCTAAGAAGCTAATTTCCTTCTATTCCTTCTCTTTGTTTAGGGAATTGGTAGGATATATAATGCCAGATGTTTCTTTCAGTTAATCCTTAATAGTGTGTATGTCCTAGCAGTATGTGGCTTTTATTTTGAGTTGGCATTGGGTCAGATGTATGTGTGCATGGAATAAAAAAATAAACATTTGATGGGGCCGGAGAGATAACATGGAGGTAAGGCGTTTGCCTTGAATGCAGAAGGACGGTGGTTGGAATCCCGGCATCCCATATGGTCCCCCGAGCCTGCCAGGAGTGATTTCTGAGCGTAGAGCTATGAGTAACCAACCCCTGAGCGCTGCCGGGTGTGACCCAAAAACCAAAAAAAAAAAAACACCCACAAAATTGAAACCAGACAATGCTTTAAATCTGTTAAAATGTGGTTGTCATTGAACTAATTGAACTAATACCTGTTTAATAAAAAGGAATATATTCTGAGGTAACAAAATTGCACATGAAAATGTATTTGTTAACAGCCCAAAGTAAATAGTAATAAATGAACTTACTGGTAGAAATTTTCTCCCAAACATTTTGTTTTTGTTTGGGGACTATACCTTAAGTTCTCAGGAGCTATTCCTAGTTAGGTTCTTGGAGGGGGAGGTGGGGGATGTGGACCCTCTGGTGCTGAGGCTCAAATATGGGCCTGCTGAGGCAGAGCATGCACACTGTACCTTTGAGTAATCATAACTCTTTCTTCTTTAACATCTTGTTAAGCATGGTTGTGAAAATGTTAGTGAAACCATGTATCTACTACCTAGATTCTGGCCATAATATTTATTATACTGATTTATCATATAACTATTCATTATATATTTAAAGTATCATCAGGATACTGCTCCCTAATTAACTCAGAATATGTATCTTGAACCAGAGTTCACAGATAAAGACTTTTGTTTTGCATTTTCCTGTTAGAAGACTCTAAACAGTATTTTAGAAATGTGAGTATTAAGTATCGTAAAGTGACTTTGTAAGAAATTAGTTGTACAGAGATGTTTTAGTGAATGTTTCTAGCATCTCCTTTAACCTTATTTTTCTTTTTTGTTGTTGCTTTCAGTGGATTTTCCAGAAACTTGTTGTTGTTGTTTTATTTTTAAAATAGAGTCATCACCCTAGTTTTACCTCTGACCTGTTTTTATTGAAAGTTTTAATGTGGGGCCGGAGAGATAGCATGGAGGTAAGGCGTTTGCCTTTCATGCAGGAGGTCATCGGTTCGAATCCCGGCATCCCATATGGCCCCCCCGTGCCTGCCAGGAACAATTTCTGAGCCTGGAGCCAGGAATAATCTCTGAGCACTGCCGGGTGTGACCCAAAAACCACAAAAAAAAAAAGAAAAAAAAAAAAAAGAAAGTTTTAATGTGAAGATTTGGTTGCTCATGTGCCTCAGTGGTTGAGCACTACTTTCATGTATAAAGCCCTGAGTTTAATCCCTGGCATCACAAACAAGAAAATATGTATTTATATATTTAAAACTTTTTAAATATTGGTATTTTTTCTTTTTCATTTCTCCATATTTATTTTTAATGGTTTTCTATTTCCTTTGTTACTGCAATAACCAGACCACATACCTTAATTGTGGTGCTTGTATACTCTTGATTGCAGTGTGTCAGAACTAGATTGCAGATTTGTGGCACCAGGGATTTCAAAATGTGATGCTGCTGGGATCAAATTCAGTGTGTTGGATGGTGCCTGGGATCAGACCTTCAATCCCACAGTGCATGGCAGGCCCACCACTGAGCTGTACCAGGCCTGTATCTTACATTTAAGGGATTATAGCAAATTGTAGGTATTTCTGGTACTTAAAAAGAAAAATTGAACTCCTTAGTGCATACGGAAAATAAGGTTATTTAATATCTTGAGTAGTTGATTCCTAGAATAAATTTAAATTCTAGGACATCGGTAACCTTATTTTACATTAAAAAATATCTGACTTTTCAAATGTGGCTCATGTTAAGTGTTCTTTCATTGGAAACAAGACCTGTGAGTATTCTGTTTTGTGTGTGATGGCATAACTTTCCAGTAATATACTTTAAGATGAGAAAGGTTATTCGTGGAATAATTTTCTAAAAGGTATTTTCTTGTATCACATGTTTTAGTAATTCAAATTCTTATTCATCAGTGGTAAGGCATATAAAAAATTTTTTACTTCAGTTTTAGTGTGGGCATATGTACATAGAAGTTTGTGAAATTTACCAAGGGGTGGCATTATTATATTTATATAATATATTATTATAAATAATAAATATTTATAGCATAAAGATTAATCATTTCGATTTTTGCTTCTTTTATTATGCCTCTAATCTTTATACTTATTTTGACATTTAGTACATAGAAATATGCTGCATGTATCAAGCATTTTTCTACACATTTCCTCCCTTTCCCTGCCATGCTGTTTCACCTAACAGACCATATTTTTTAAGCAAATATTTAAGCAAAAGAAATAGATGGAAAAAAAAAATCATACAAAACCCATTAAAATAAGAAAATGTAGGGTTTATCTGTACTAATACGCTTTTCTTTCGGAAACATTTAATAAAGGTAAGGTCAGTTTGTTGACTTAAACCACATTGTGTGTAAACATTGTTATTTATTATCACAAATAAACTTTGTTCTTGAAAGCGAAGATTTATGGTTTACATTTAATGGAATAAAGAAATTTATCAGAAGTGCTAGAAAGATTAAAATTAGTTATTATAAGACTTGAGAATATTATAAACATAATTTTATGGAGTTATTTTTATATAAAAAAAGTCTAAAGCTTTAATATTATAATTTTTTAGGATCTTATGGTTGGTGATGAGGCAAGTGAATTACGCTCAATGTTAGAAGTTAACTACCCTATGGAAAATGGTATAGTACGAAATTGGGATGACATGAAACACCTGTGGGACTATACATTTGGACCAGAAAAACTTAACATAGATACCAGAAATTGTAAAATATTACTCACAGAACCTCCTATGAACCCAACCAAAAACAGAGAGAAGATTGTAGAGGTAAGTTTCTACATTGAATATAATTACTTGTATTTCTGTAATACAATGTGAAAGCAGCATTTTCTACTAATCATTGATATTAAGATAAAGAGAAGAAAATGCCATGCACACCCCCTTCCTATTTATAATCCTCTAATTATATTTAGTTTTTTTTTATTTTGAGTAGGACTTACTGGTAAAGAAAAATCTGCATCTAGTTGGGATATATAGCTGCTCCTCCCCACTTCCTCTACTCTCCCTCTTCTCCCATGAGTTAATTGGAATGGTTTTTGGAATATAGTAGGTGCTAAAAGTGGGGAAAGTGGAGGTTAAGGGATGTGGGGAATGGAGAAGGTTGTATGTTTTACATAGGGTGTGATGTCTGTAGAAGGTGATATTTAAACAAAGATTGTAAAGGAGTTAGCCAGAGTCTATAAGAGATGGTGAGGGGCCGGGCGGTGGCGCTGGAGGTAAGGTGCCTGCCTTGCCTGCTCTAGCCTAGGACGGACCACGGTTCGATCCCCCGGCGTCCCATATGGTCCCCCAAGAAGCCAGGAGCAACTTCTGAGCGCATAGCCAGGAGTAACCCCTGAGCGTCACAGGGTGTGGCCCAAAAACCAAAAAAAAAAAAAAAAAAAGAGATGGTGAACATCCAGGCAAAGGAAAAGCTAATAGCTAATGTCAAGTTCTTATGATGGGAATATGATTGGCATTATTAGTTGTAAAGGAATCCAATGAAAGGAGAGCAACAATAAATGAGGTCAGAGGAATACTACATAAAGAATAATGTTCACAAGGAGGACAGTACTGAGAAGGCAAGGACCAGGGAGAGAGGAAGTGCTACTAAAAGATTTAAAAGGCCTAAAGATAAACAGTTACACACAACAGAAATTCACATAGTTAATAATGTTTCCCAAAGTAGGTGATACTGACCTCCGGTTTGGAGTGCTGAAATGGTCCAGGGGGCTATGGTAGACTCAAAGAAGGTAGATTTCCCTGGGTGGTCAGTCTCAGTATTTTATTTCTTTTGTTTGGGGCCACACTCAGTGGTCCTTAGGGCTTACTCCTGACTGCACTCAGGGATCACTCCTGGCAGGCCTTAAGGGGACTATTGTGGTTGTCTATATTAGAAACCCGGTTGACTGTGTGCAAGACAAGAACCCTACCATTGCTCTTACCCTGGCAGTCAGCCAAATACGTGTGGAAACTGCCGAGTTTAACTGTCAAGGCTATTTTTTACATTTATATACAAGGTAGAGAAACTATTTTGAATGTTCTGCTTGTCTTTTACTACTTTGTGTAAATTTTTTTTAATATTATGGATAAATATTGATGGAAACTTTGGGAGGAGCTTGTTTAAAATCTACATTGAAACTCAGTTTCTAGAGGTTTTTAGAGTTTTTAGATTTTCTAGAGTGTCTGAGGCTTTTATTAGAGACTGGGCCAGGCTTGGCAGTGCTCAAGGGCTGCCTCTAGTGGTGGTCAGGGGATTGAATTTCGACCTGCCTTAGAGACAAAGCTTTTGGGCCAGAAAGATAGCATGTAGGTAAGGCGTTTGCCTTGCACGCAGAAGATCAGTGGTTTGAATTCCGGTTTTGAATTCCGGCCTCCCATATGGTCCACTGAGCCTGCCAGGAGTGATTTCTGAGCATAGAGCTAGGAGTAACCCCTGAGCGCTGCCGGGTGTGACCCAAAAACAAAAACAAAAACAAAAAAAAAAGAAAAAGAAACAAAGTTTTGCTCCAGTTTTCTGTCTGGAGCTAATTACCCAGCTCTATAAGAATTCTAGTTCAGGGGGCCGGGCGGTGGCGCTAAAGGTAAGGTGCCTGCCTTGCCTGCGCTAGCCTTGGACGGACCGCGGTTCGATCCCCCGGTGTCCCATATGGTCCCCCAAGCCAGGAGCAACTTCTGAGCACATAGCCAGGAGTAACCCCTGAGCGTTACCGGGTGTGGCCCAAAAACACCAAAAAAAAAAAAAAAAAAAAGAATTCTAGTTCAGGATTTTAGTTTCAGAAACCTATATGACTTTTTATACTTCATATTTTAATGTCCTTTTCTGTTACCCCTATAACAGAAGATGGTATTTTATTACATTAATTTAAGTTGCACTTTATTTTTTTAAAATGATTTACAGCTATTTACTTATATTTTGTGATAAACAGGTAATCATTTGTAACTACTATTACTTTTTAACAACAATACATTATCACAGTGTATAAATAATTTTATTTTGAATCTAAAGGTATCTGGATACATGTTTAGGAAAGCAACAAGATTTCAGAATGACTATAAGATTTCTTTCAGATAAAATGTTAGGGAGATGTTATTTAGTCTGGATGCTTCTTCTAATTAGCAGTTTGGGTAGACAATATAATTTTTAATCTGTTTTAAAAAAGACAAGAATTGGGACCCGGAGAGATAGCACAGTGGCGTTTGCCTTGCAAGCAGCCGATCCAGGACCAAAGGTGGTGCCTGCCAGGAGCTATTTCTGAGCAGACAGCCAGGAGTAACCCCTGAGCACTGCTGGGTGTGGCCCAAAAACAAAAAACAAAACAAAACAAAACAAAAAAGACAAGAATTGGTCTCATAGCTCTCTTAAGAGTTACCTTATTTTATACTCTTAATTGCTTGTGAGTGCTAACTTGGCAGTGATTGTTAAGGCACTACTTTGATATCATCTAGAATTGTCTTATTTCTTAAGTGATCTTCTCTTTCTTCACCCCCAAATTCTCTGGATTAGCTATTTGATGTCTAGATTAGACTATTTGAAAATGGTACGAAAGGACAGAGAGATAGCACAGCAGTTTGGTGTTTGCCAAACCTGGGAGAGACCCGATTTGATTTCTTGATTCCTGACATCCCATATGGTTCTCTGAACCTGTCAGGAGTGACTTCTGAGGGCAGAGCCAGGAGTAATACCTGAGTGCCACTGTGTCCCAAAAACCAACCAATCAATAAATAAATAAAGTTAAAAAAAAAAAAAAAGAAAATGGTACCGAATTTTCCCTGTGCAGGGGTCAGTGAGATATTTAGGCATACAAAATTTATTGTAACTTTATCCCTGCATCCCAACTTACAACTGAATTTCCTTTTTTTTTTTTTTTGGTTTTTGGTTTTTGGGTCACACCCGGTGGTGCTCAGGGGTTACTCCTGGCTGTCTGCTCAGAAATAGCTCCTGGCAGGAAAGGGGGACCATATGGGACACCGGGATTCGAACCAACCACTTTTGGTCCTGGATTGGCTGCTTGCAAGGCAAACGCCGCTGTGCTATCTCTCCGGGCCCACAACTGAATTTCCTAATCTTAAATTTTCATTTGCTCTTATTTCTTTAACGTTCTCCTTTTTCCTTTTGCTATGCAAAAGAAGCTAGGAAGAATTCAATTATTAGGTGAAGATTTAGCTTCTTTTGTGCCCAGTGTGTCCTACCTTCAGGCTGGCAACTAACTGTAAAAGGGAAAGCCTATACTCTACTGCTTCCTCTTCCAAGTTGCCTTCCTCTCAAAATCTACCAGCATTTCTCTTAATGCCAGTGGTTTCAGATAGTTGTAGTTTTTGTTTTTATTTTGTATAGTTTCTAATTGAACTTAGTGGCATTGTCAATTAAATTACTTATTCCTTATTATAATGTATAAGGATTATCAGGCTCTAATATAATATTGCCTTCCCATTTTGTTCCATTCACCTGCCTGCTCATAACTCAACCAATCACAGTAATCTTCCAAGTTCTTTTAGGTTGGACTATGGGGCTGAGACCCTGGGTTCTATCCCTAGAGTATTAAAGGACACAAATTCTCTTGGCACTTTTTTTTGGAGGCGGGGAGTCACATCTGGTAGTGTTGGAAGAGGAGGTGGGGGACTATTCTCGGTTTATTGCTCAGAGATGGCTCCTGACAGTGTTCAGAGATCCATGGGATTCTGGAGTCAACCCTGAGGTTTTCACACCTTTGTGCTATCTCCCTGGTCCCACCTCTGGGGTCTTTTTGTTTACTTTTTTTTTTACAGAGGATGTTCCTGTTTACTGTCTTCCAGCACTAAGTATGGACTAATTATGGTGCCTGAGTACATTTGTAACCAGGAAGGGCACAAGGAAAATCTCACAGGTAGTTCAGTGTGTGGCTAAGGGTGGAGCAGCAGCCAGGTTCAGGCATGAAGTCAGGCTCTGCAGCTTAAGCATTGTTTTTGCCAACAATTAGGAATTAACTGTTAATTTTATTACCATCTTATTTTACAACTGCTTTGTAAGCTACTAAAAGTAGAGCCACTGGCTTAGGTTAAGGAAAAGGAATAAGGAGAGGGATCAATACTTAGCATTTCTATAGTTTGTTTTTTAATTAAAGAATATTTTCCTTCTGGAATATTAGAAGAACTTCTATCAAGTGTATAAAGTTTTATTTTAATATAATTAGTCATTGACTAAACACTCAAATCTTAATACCACTTATGAAACATTTTGGGACTCAATTGTGTATCCAAAAATTTGCAGGACTTTTAACAGAGAAAAGAATAGGTAAAAGAAATAAAGGCTTTGACTGGCATCTCTTTGAGAGAGAAAGCATGTATACTGTATATAACTTCCAATACCAATGTTTTTTTTTCTTTTCTTCTGTGTATTCAGGTAATGTTTGAAACTTACCAGTTTTCTGGTGTGTATGTAGCCATCCAGGCAGTTCTGACTTTGTATGCTCAAGGTAGGTCAAGATTATTCTTAGAAAAATAAATTCAGGAAATGTTTATGAAGTATAGTTTATGTTGGTGTAATTGATTTTCCAATAAGTTATGCATTTAAAATTTGCCCATCTATCATTGTATGTGCATGTGTCACACCTGGTAATGCTCAGGGTTATTCCTGGCTCTGCATTCTGGAATTGTTCCGGAGCTGTTCACTGGGAATCTATAGGATGCCAGAAATCAAGCCCAGTTGGGGCATGTAAGACAAAAACCTTACTCTTTGTACTGTCTCTCTAGCCCCTACATTTTAACTTCATTTATTTATTTTTCATGGGGAAAGGCGAGCTTGGGTCACACACTCTGGTGCTCAGAGGTCATTCTTGGTGTGCTGGGGATCAAACTGGTTGACTGCATGTAAACCAGGTGCTTTACCCCTATACTATCTGGCCCTATGTCCATTTATTTTTTTTTTAATCGAGGCACCCTGATTTATAATGTTATTCTAATTGAGTTAGGCATGCAATGTTTCAACACCAATTCCTTCACTGGTATTTTCCTGTTTTCCTCCACCAATTTCCCCTTTTCTTTCCAACTACCCACTCTTATTCTGCCTCTGGAAAGCACCTCTTTTTTTTTTTTTCTTTAGGTGCAGTGGGTTACATTAGTGTTACTGATATGGTTGTATAAGTGACATTTTACTGTCTTCCAGCACCCCTTTCTTCCTCCTCTACCGTGACCCCTAATTTCCACCATGGTAGTCGTGCTCTCCTTCCCCTACCCTTTCCCAGTGGCATGCATCTTTATGTTCTTCATTTCTGTTGGCTCTGGGCATTTATTATCCCCTTACTGTGTTTCTTTATATCTCCATGTGAGAGAGATCAAATTGGGGTTGGCTTTGTGCAAGTTAAGTGTCTTACGCCTATACTATATCTCTGGCCCTGTTTCTCTTTTTTTTTTGGGGGGGGCCACACCCATTTGATGCTCAGGGGTTACTCCTGGCTAAGCACTCAGAAATTGCCCCTGGCTTGGGGGGACCATATGGGACGTCGGGGGATCGAACCACAGTCCTTCCTTGGCTGGCGCTTGCAAGGCAGACACCTTACCTCTAGCACCACCTCAGCTGCCCCCTGTTTCTCTTTTTTTTAGCAGATAAGAATTTAAGGCAAAAAGAAAGTTTCCAATTTTTAAAAATAAAGAAGTTTATTTACTCTTTCTTTCCATAAACTTAAACTTTTGTTGTTGTTGTTGTTGTTGAATTTGGGATGTTTTCTTTTTTTTAATATATTTTTATTTAAGTAACATGATCATATTTGGGTTACAGTCATAACCAGAACACCTCCCTTCACCAGTGTAACATTACCCCCTCCCCCTTCCCATCCCCTGCCTGTATTCGAGACAGGCATTCTACTACAGTTATTTGTTTTTAAGTTCAGTAAGTTGTATTTTTTTTTCTTAAAGGATAAGAGTAAAAAAATATATTAAAGGTGTGATAGTGGGAATCGCCATTGTTTGCATAGGTCCAGAAAAATGGGAAAATGGAGAAAAACTCCTTGACCTGATTACAAAAAGGCCTCACCCTAGAAGTTTATTGGCATAAGAGAATTTGGGATGTTTTCTAGATGGTGCTCCGATAACTCTAGAGCTTGATGATATTTGTATAGATCAAACTAAGTCTATCAGCTATCCTTTTGCTCTGGTCCAGAAAAGACTGCTTTGAAATCCCTATCCCTGCCCTCATTTTGGCTCTACCTGGCAGTGCTTCAGGGCCACTCCTGGCATTGGAGGCTAGAGTAGGGGGATCCTGTGGTTGGTTCCAGGGCTCTAACATCTGGCTTCTGCATACAAACACATGTGCTATATACCATGAAGCCACCTCCACAGCCCTTGTTTTAACTGTATTTGGGTAAAATTGACCTTCACAGGTTTTAATCAGTATTTATAAGTTTATTTCTGTCTCATGAGAAGATAGCTTATCTCAATTCTTTGTGTGTGTGTGTGTGTGTGTGTGTGTGTGTGTGTGTGTGTGTGTGTGTGTGTGTGTGTGTGTGTGTGTGTGTGTGTGGTTTCTGGGTCACACCCAGCAGTGCTCAGGGGTTACTCCTGGCTCCATGCTCAGAAATTGCTCCTGGCAGGCACGGGGGACCATATGGGACACTGGGATTCGAACCAATGACCTCCTGCATGAAAGGCAAACGCCTTACCTCCATGCTATCTCTCCAGCCCCAAGCTTATCTCAATTCTTGATGTTTAGGTGTCTTTTGTTGAGAGCCAACTAAGAACAAAACACTTGAAACTAAAAATATTGAAATGAGATAATGGAGTTCATGCATGTCTATGTTAATAAAGAGAAAGGAAGGAATGTTTGGTTTGTTTGATTTGGGGTCACACCAGGTGGTACTTTGGAGCTGCTCTTGACGCAGTACACAGGGGTCACTCCCAAGGTTGCTCCTGATGGTACTAATTTTTATTTATTTATTTTCCCTTTTTGTTACTAGGGAAATAAATCAGAAGTTTCTTTTCCTGAATTTAGGAGAGCTGGTATATCTATCTAAAAGTGGATATCTAACTCTTGCAGCCATTTTACTTTTAAATAGTATATAATAAAAGTAAGACAGCCCCTTTGCTGCTCTTTCCTATAAAGGCATATTGCTCCTGGTTTCAGTTAAATAATTGAAGTGATCTTTTCACTAGCCAAGATGAATTGTACTCAGGTTTCTAGGTATCTTTTACTGGCAGATACTGTTCCAGAACAACATGGCTTTGAATCTACAATATGGCAAAAATAATAACTAGATTATTTTATTAAGTTTATTACCAATTTTTGTGATATTTACCTTTCACACTAATTCCCATAAGTAACTATGATGTACAGAAAATTTTAGGAGATTGGGGGGGGGAATTGGCCACATCAGGTGGTGCTCAGGGTTACTCCTATTTTCATGGTCAAGAATTCTTCCTGGCAGTGCGTGGGGGATCATATAGGATGCTGGGGACCTAACCCGGGGACCTTACCTGCTGTAATTGCTCTCTGGCCCCATAAAATTTTTGGAGATTTTATTTTATTTATTTATTTTATTTTTTGGTTTTTGGGTCACACCCGGCAGTGCTCAGGGGTTACTCCTGGCTGTCTGCTCAGAAATAGCTCCTGGCAGGCACAGGGGACCATATGGGACACCGGGATTCGAACCAACCACCTTTGGTCCTGGATCGGCTGCTTGCAAGGCAAATGCCGCTGTGCTATCTCTCCGGGCCCCGGAGATTTTATATTGGAAAGACATATAGTCTTGAGCTTCAAGAACAGGTTCTGATTTGTTGTTGTTGTTGTTGTTGTTGTTGTTGTTGTTCTACCTCTTAGAATCTTTCTCTTCTGGACTAGCACATGATTAGGTTACAAAGTTTCTCACAAGAGACATGTACTTGATGCTAGTGTTGATATAGTAGAAAAACCACCAAATAAGAAAATAGTAAAGAAAACACTTTTCATCCTCCTAGTTGTTGGAGTTCTAGACTGGTTAAAAATGTTGGTATTTGAAATTTGCTAGCTTCTCCCTTTCTGAGTTGGTTTTGACTCATCCCTTCATGTTTCCTCCACAGGTTTATTGACCGGAGTGGTGGTAGACTCTGGAGATGGTGTCACTCATATCTGCCCGGTATATGAAGGCTTTTCTCTCCCTCACCTTACCAGGAGACTGGATATTGCTGGGAGAGATATTACCCGGTATCTTATCAAGGTAAGCAAACGAAAATAGAAATTGGGTTTTTGTTGGACCGAAGAGAGAACCCAGTGGACTGAGCACTTGCTCTGTATCCAGTTCTAGTCTCAGCACTTCATGGTCTTCTAAGCACAGAGCACAAAACTGACAAAAATTTAAAAGAAAAATTTTTTTTGTATCATTTGTTTGGGTGCTGGAGATAAATGTCAGGTTTCATACATAGGAAGCTTGTGTTCTAATACCAAACTACATTCCTGACCCCGTTAATATTAAAAAAAAAATGTTCAGGGGCCAGAGAGATAGCATGGAGGCAAGGCGTTTGCCTTGCATGCAGAAGGATGGTGGTTCTAATCCTGGCATCCCATATGGTCCCCTAAGCCTGCCGGCGCCGATTTCTGAGCTTAGAGCCAGGAGTAACCCCTGAGCGCTGCCGAGTGTGACCCAGAAACCAAAAATTAATATATACAATTTTATATCTTTTTTTGGGGGGGGGGCCACACCCTGCAGCACTCAGGAGTTACTCCTGGCTCTCTGCTCAGAAATGTATATATTAATTTTAAGTATATTAGCATGATTCAATATTTATATATATTACAAAGTTTTGTAAGTCTGTTTCACCAACCAATAAGCAATATTTTTCCTGATTTTTGTGATGAAAACTTAGTAATAGACTTTTGATTATCAAAACTGCCTTGATATTAGCATTCAATCACCACTTTTTAAAAAAAAACTAACTTTTTTCAAGCTTTTTTTACTTTTTACACATTTATTCATAAGCTATTCTATTACTTTCATTTCTGAAATATTCAAGAACAGCTAAAGATTTTGGTTTTTAGGTATTTAGTGGGTAATGATTGTGAACTTACTGCTGTTTTATTTATTTTTTTAACATCAGCTGCTTTTATTGCGGGGATACGCCTTCAATCATTCTGCTGATTTTGAAACAGTTCGCATGATTAAAGAAAAATTGTGTTATGTGGGATATAATATTGAACAAGAGCAGAAACTGGCCTTAGAAACCACAGTATTAGTTGAATCTTACACAGTAAGTATTTCCAGTGTATAATTTATGTTAAAGTACAATGATTCTTAGTTTCCTTAGGAAATATTTTTGGAGTTCATTTATTCGTGTTGAATTGTTATAGTATGTGTGATCTTTAACATATTTGTATATTAAGATACTGTGGTTTGGGACTGAAGCGATAGATAGCACAATGAGCAGGATATTTGTTTTGTATGCAGCTGACCCGGGTTCAATCCCTGGCAGCCCATATGGTCCTCCAAGCCTACCAAGAGTAATTTCTGAGCACAAAGCCAGGAGTAACCCCTGCGTGCTGCCATGTGTGGCCCAACCCTCCCCCCCCCAAAAAAAAAATTCTGTGTTTTATTTAGCCACCATATAATATTAAATAAGTCAAGGATTATTAATTGGTTTTCTGCTTTAGACATAATTAGATATTGATGTGATAATGGACTCCAGTATCTGAAGTAACATCTTTAAACATGTATAGATCGTTATTTTTATTGGCATTTTACAAAAATTAAAAACAGGTTGCAGGGGCCGGAGCAGTAGCATAGTAGTAGGGCGTTTGCCTTGCACGTGGCTGACCCAGAACGATTTCTGAGCGCATAGCCAGGAGAAACCCCTGGCTAAGGCTAAGGTGCTGGCCTTGTGTGTAGCTGTCTCTGGTTTGATCCCTGGTACCTAGAGTCTCCTGAGCAGCTCCAGAAGTGACCTTGTTAAGCACAAATCCAGAAGTAGCCAGAGAGCACCATTGAATGTGTCCCAAAACCAAAATTTAGACCAAAATGTTCTGCCTTATTGTGGCAATCGTATGAAACAAAAGCATAGGTAATTATAAATTAACAGGTATTTTATTTATTTCTTCCCTTTTTATCAAAAAGTTTGAGTAGCTTACAAAATATATACACAAAACTTACAAAGACAAACTAATAAGTGAATGGAGAGATAAAGAGTAAGATAAGATTTGGTATAACAAATTGGGAACCAGAAAAGAAAGGAAAAGAAATTTAAGCCATATTGTGTATTGCTGTTTTTGTTTTTATTTGTGGTGACTGTGTTTGAACTCTGGGCCACACATATGAAAATGAAGTGCTTAACCACTAAGTTGTATTCCAAGCCCAAAACTACATAGTCTTTAACAGTTCACAAGGCAGGTAGAAAACTTGTCCCCCACTAGCCAGACAGATCATTGAGATAAGCTGTACCATCAAGTCAGAAGTGCAAGTTTCAAGAGGTTTTACTTGTAATAGAATCTGTCATGTAAAGTTTTACCACGTATTTTGGATGATTTTATGTGATTATCATCTAGTGTTTATGTTAATTTTCTTTAAACAAGTATTTGTGAGCCAGAGTGATAGCACAGTGGGTAAGGCACTTACCTTATATGCGGCTGACCCATATTCGACCCCCAGCATCCATATGATCCCCCGAACGTGCCCGCACTGATTTCTGAGCACAGCCGGAAGTAACCCTAAGCACCTACAGATGTGGCCTAATCCCCCCCCCAAAACAAATATTTAGAAATTTAATATGATTTATAAAAAGATAATTAAAGGGGGTCGGTGAGGTGGCGCTAGAGGTAAGGTGTCTGCCATTGCAAGAGTTAGCCAAGGAAGGACCACGGTTCAATCCCCCAGCGTCCCATATGGTCCCCCCAAGCCAGGGGCAATTTCTGAGCGCTTAGCCAGGAGTAACCCCTGGGCATCAAATGGGTGTAGCCCCAAAAAACAAAAAACAAAAACAAAAAAAAAAGATAAGTAAGGAGTTTTGGAAAATGTGATTGCTTTGCACTATGTATATATAACAAACTGAGTAGCTTAAAAACTTGCTTTGTGGCCTTTTCTTATATAGGAAAGTATAATTTAAATATAATTACTATTAATGATGCTATAAATGTCAGTGCAAAACTATATATGTTATCTCGTGTCAAATGCCACATATTTAATGATCTAAATCAGAGATCTTAGTGTCTTTAAATCTCATAATTTCAGTGAATTGTGAGATCATTAAAGCAAGGAAATTGCTACCTAACATTTCTCATTTAAAAATAAATGTGGGGCTGGCGAGGTGGCACTAGAGGTAAGGTGTCTGCCTTGAGAGTGCTAGCCAAGGAAGGACCGCAGTTTGATCCCCTGGCATCCCATATGGTCCCCCCAAGCCAGGGACAATTTCTGAATGCTTAGCCAGGAGTAACCCCTGAGCAGCAAACGGGTGTGGCCCGAAAAAAAACAACAAAAAAAAAACATGTGATTTGTGTCTTCTGCACAAGATCAGAAGACAGTTGTAATAGTACTTGACCTGTTTTAAGTTTTACTTGCTTAAATTAAAATTATATCAGGTAGGGCTGGAGTAATAGCACAGTGGGTAGGGCATTTGCCTTGCATGCAGCCAACCCACATTCAATCCCTGGCATACCATATGGTTCCCCAAGCCTGCCAGGAGTAGCTTCTGAGCGCAGAGTGAGGTGTAACCCCTGAATGCCATAACCAAAAAATTAAAACAAAAAATTATATTAGGTAAAATTTAATAGTGCCCACAAAGGAAGACTGTTGCAGTTGCCTAATAAAAAAGTAGTCTGCATCAATGTTTTCTTAAATTGTTTTGATCATGAAACAATTTTTGGATTAAATAATTTCACATAAGTAGCAGATGTAATAAAGTGTTTAAAGATCTGATTTGTCATGGTACATGGTAAAATGCCTAGTCAACTAGTGAGACAGCACCATCAACATGAGCAGTGATCTGAGTTCAGTGGTTGGTGGGTGAGTGCTGCCTGCTCTTGCTTTGCTGCATACACTAATGGACACTCAGCATTGGGGTCTCTAAAGACTGTTCCTGATGCTGAAGTGGAGGGCACCATTTTACAGCAGAATAGTGTGAGAAGTCATTATCTAGATGTACTTCATTTTTCCCTTTGTCCTCTTTTCAAAAATGTAATTTAGGGGACCAGAGCGATAGCACAGTGGTAAGGCTTTTACCTTGCACGCAGCCAATACAGGACAAATCCCAACATCCCATTTGGTCCCCTGAGCCTACCAGGAGTAACTTCTGAGCACCGCCAGGTGTGACACAAAAGCAAAAATGAAAACAAATACTTTAGGACAACTATCTTGAAAATAATTTTGATCTTTGAACAGATGTTTCTAAGAGTACTGTTGGAGTAGAGAACATTGAGACGTTTTTTCAGTCTTTGCTGACCAATAACATGGTTGTTCTTGGTTTCTAGCTCCCAGATGGCCGCATTATCAAAGTTGGGGGAGAGAGATTCGAAGCCCCAGAAGCTTTATTCCAGCCTCACTTGATCAATGTAGAGGGAGTAGGTGTTGCTGAATTGCTTTTTAACACAATACAGGCAGCTGACATTGATACCAGGTAAAGTAGAAAGGGTCATTTTAAGGTTATTTATCATGAATACCATGAATAGAATTTATTTAATATCTCATATTTTTGAATAAAGATTACAAAATATTCTTTTAATAGTTGACAATGTAATTTATTTTGGTTTGGGACCACAACTGGTAGTGATCAGTTTGGGTCTGTCCTTAAGGATCACTTCTGGCAATGCTGGCAAGGGGTACTATAAGTGGTGCTAGAATCAAACCAAGTCAAGCACCTTAAGCCCTGTTATGGTCCAGCTGTGGATATGTTACTAATGGGGCTATCATCAGTGGTGCTTAGTTGGGTGGAAGGTGGCATGCAGGGTCTGGAATTAAACTTAGGGGCGACATGCTGGGCATTTGCTTTACTCTGTGTTAAGCTAGTTCTCAGACCCAGAATTTTTTTTTAATCATTTAAAATTTAAAGTTGCAGAGCCCGGAGTAACCCTTGAGCATTGGCCGGGTGTGGCCCCAAATCAGACCAAAACAAAACAGAAAAAATAAAGTTGTGAAAGGCAAAGACTTCAGGGGCCAGAGCGGTGGCGCAAGTGGTAAGGCGCCTACCTTGCCCGTGCTAGCCTAGGACAGACCATGGGTCATTCCCTTGGCGTCCTATATGATTCCCCAAGCCAGGAGCAATTTTTGAGCACATAGCCAGCCAGGAGTAACTCTGAGTGTCACAGGGTATAGCCCCAACCCCCCCCCCCCCCAAAAAAAAAAGACTTCATCTGCACTCTGTTCAGATTTTTTTTTTTTTTTTTTTTTTTTTTGGTTTTTGGGCCACACCCAGCGGTGCTCAGGGGTTACTCCTGGCTGTCTGCTCAGAAATAGCTCCTGGCAGGCACGGGGGACCATATGGGACACCGGGATTCGAACCAACCACTTTTGGTCCTGAATAGGCTGCTTGCAAGGCAAACACCGCTGTGCTATCTCTCCGGGCCCTCTGTTCAGATTTTTGTTTTATTAATTTTATTTTATGCATATTTGCTTTATCTTGCTGTTTCTTGAGCTCCTTGCCATAGAGTGAATGCATATATTCTCCCTGTTTCCTTTTCTTTCCCCTTTGTTGTTGCTGTGATGACTAGGTTGTGGTGCTTACTTGGGGTCACATACTTAGACAAAATGCTCATACATCTTTAGTTCTGGCACTTGCTAGAGGTTGCACACTTTAGTTGTTGCTATTAGCTTCAGTGTTGAACATACCTCTCTGTACCAGACTTTGTCACATAATCTGTGACATGCAGGGATTAGGTATATGCATTTGTCTTTTGATGATCATTAATAGCAAAATTGTACTTAAAAGCAGATTCCTATTGTTGATGAAACTGTTGGCATTCCTGAAGTAGTTAGGCTCTTCTCCACAGAGTGAACTTTGGAAAGGAGTACAACTCAGGCCTGGAGGAATAACTTAGGGACCCTGCTTTGCCAGTGCTAATCCAATCCCCAGTGCTACCATATTGCACTGAGCTCCGTCCTGCAGCTCTGTTGACCATGGTTCCCAGCACCACAGAAGCTTCCTGCTGTTTTGTAGCCAAGTGTGTGTGAGCACCAAAACTGACCAAGAGGGACCTAACCCCTGGCAAGCACCATATGGTCCCCCCAAGCCAGGGACAATTTCTGAGCGCTTAGCCAGGAGTAACCCCTGAGCATCAAAAAACCAAAAAAAAAAAAAAAGATGTACAACCACTATAGCCAGGAATTATATTTCTGGTGACCACCAGTGTGTGTGAGCACTATAATGAGCCCCAACAAGCACAGCAGCTAGAGTACCACCCCCAATACATGTGTGTGCAAGTACCACCACAAAGGATTGCAGTTGGGTCCTGAAGCCAAGTGTGTCATCACTGCAAGACACATAGGCAAGACACATAGACTGATAGGCAAGACACAGTTCACCTCTGGTTATCACAACAAAAGGTTTTCCAGGGTTTGTTTGTTTGTTTGTTTTTATGTTTGTTTGTTTTGGTTTTGGGGCCACACCTGGCGGTGCTCAGGGGTTACTCCTGGCTATCTGCTCAGAAATCGCTCCTGGCAGGCATGGGGGACCATATGGGACGCCGGGATTCAAACCAACCACCTTAGGTCCTGGGCCCAGCCCCCCCCCTTTTTTTTTTTTATGAAATGTCTTTATTTTAAACAGTGTGGTTTATGGAGTTGTTCATAGTACAGTTTTTTCTGGCATTCAATATTGCACTACCAAGTGTAATATTCTCTTGACCCTGGTCATCAGTTTCCCCACTTCCCTGAAGCTTGCCCCTTGGTAGGTAGGAATAATTTATTTAATATTTTGTATATTCCTGAGAAATCAGAATTAAAATCATGGGGTTTCACACAGTCACAAGCAACTAAGCAGTCCACAAATTTTAGGGTCTGTAGCTTTAGACTGATGAGCTTATATAGTAACAGGAGTGGTTCATAGTGGTTTTTCAGGGGGCTTCAGTGCAATTGTTGATACAAATACACATAGGCCTCATCTCACCCTGTGTAGCACAGTGATAGAGTGCCTGCCTCACAAGTCAAATGTAAAGTCAAATTGCCCCTGGCACTACTAAATAAATTACACATATGGATATAAAAACACTGCTCTTCTGGAACTGAGAATTAGAGTAGCTTACATTGAAATAAGTAACAATCTGGAAGCCAGTCTGAATGAGCCTAAAATGAATGTGATTTTTTTTTTTGAGCTTTATCAGTTTTCTTTGGTTTTTTGTTTGTTTTGGGGCCATACCCAGTGACACTTAGGGGTTATTCCTGGCTATGCACTCAGAAATCACTCCTGGTTGGGGGGAACCATATGGAACGCCAGGGGATTGAACCATGGTCTGTCCTAGGTCAGCAGCTTACAAGGCAAACACCCAACCAGTGCACCACCGCTCCGGCCCCTGAGCTTTACTATTTTTACTGCTCTTCAGACCTTCATTTCTCACTTCACACAGTCTTTCAACCACTGACTAATATATGATGGTGTTAAAAGGCTCAAACAGCTGGATTATTTTTACTACATAGCAGTTATTTTAGATTTGATTTTCATATCTAACAGCTTATTTAAGATAGAGGAAGCTATAAGAAGCAGACTCACTGATATAAAAGAGAGGACAATCTCAAGCAAAAAAAAAAAAAGAGAGAAATTAAAAAGTAGGATCCCAGTGAAAATTGTTAATTATAGTAAACCATTGATTTCATTGGCTTCAGAGGCATCCTGTGTTAACACAGTCAAAATACTGGCATTTGTTTTATGATTTATGGCTCTAAGTGGCAAACTCATTCATTACCTTTATGTGAGAAAGCTTACTGAGTGCTCCAGAAGGTTTTTTCAGGGCCAGAAAGATAGTATAGGTAAGGTATAGGCTTCTTGCCTGCATCCCACCCATCTAGTTCCAATTTCTGGCACCACAGGTCCCCTGGCATCATCAGTTATCAGTCCTGAGCATAGAGCTGGGAATTGAGCACTGCTAGGTGTAGCCCAATGTCATCCCCGAATTATTTTTTTTTTAAATTATGACAAATTTGACATGAAAGAGGATTTAGGACAAGGGATAGAGTGTAGCAGTAGAGTATTGAACCCCTTGTTTAAACCATGGATCCATTCTCAGCACCAAAAAGCACACACAAAGAATTTGTTATCTAACAACAATAAGAATAGCAAACATTAAGTTCTGTGATTTATGTGTCAAATTTTATTTCTCTCAGCAAATTCCTCAAGCTGATAGAAATATTGTTTTCCCAATCTGAAGATTCCTCAAAAAAACTGGAGCTCCCATATGATCCAGCTATACCACTCCTAGGGATATGCCTTAGGAGCACAAAAACACTACACAAAAATGCCTTCTGCACACCTATATTCATTGCTAGCTACAGTAGCCAGAATCTAGAAGCAACCCAGATGCCCGACAACAGCTGTGGTACATATACACAAAGGAATATTATGCAGCCTTCAGGAAAAATGAAGTTATGAAATTTTCCTATCATGGATGGACATGGAAATTCTTATGCTGTGTGGAATAAGCCAGGGAGAGAGATAGACACAGTCTCACTCATCTATGGGTTTTAAGAAAAATAAAAGACACTGTAATAATACACAGAGACAATAGAGATGAGGGCTGGAGGGACCGGCCCACAATATGAAGCTTACCACAAAGAGTGGTGAGTGCAGTTAGAGAAATAACTACACTGACAACTATCAAGACAATGGTAGTGAGTAAGAGAAATAGAATGCTTGTCTTAAATATAGGGAGGGGGTGGGGAGAAGAGGGAGACAGGAGGCATTAGTAGTGGGAATGTTGCACCTGTGAAGGGGAGAACTAAGACCCAAGTACAGACATGTTGTAATCATGATGCTTAAATAAAGATATTGGGAAAAAAATACAGTTTTCCTAATCTGAAACCCCAGTAAATACCAATTTTGTCTTTCTAGATCTGAATTCTACAAACATATTGTGCTTTCTGGAGGATCTACTATGTACCCTGGGCTGCCATCCAGGTTGGAACGAGAACTTAAACAGCTTTACTTAGAACGAGTTTTGAAGGGTGATGTGGAAAAACTTTCTGTAAGTATTAATAATCCAACCTAACGTTAAATACCCTGTAAGATAGCTTGTGACTCTAGACAACCACCAGAGGGAGCCAGAAGTCTTTCTAAGCCTAATGCTGTCTCAGTCACCTGTGGCCTTGGAATAATTAGAAGCAAGTATGAGCTTGCTTCTGGTCCCTAGTCAATGGATGGAGGGCAGCAAGCAGGCTGGAAAGCTCTGGTTCTTCTGTAAAATATAGCCTGCAGTCCCAGTGAATTCAGCATGGGAAGAGCTCACTGTGCTACTGAGGAGATGTAAATGCCTTCTTGTGTTTTGAATGAAAATTATTTTCTGTTTGCCACCTGGCTGTGCTCAAGGCTTACTCTTGTCTCTGCACTCAGGGATCACTCCTGGCAGGGGTCAGGGAACCCAGACCATATTGGGTGTTAAGGATCTGCTGAATGCAAGGCAGGCACCTTATTCACTGTCCTATTGCTCCAGCCTCTGTTTTGAATTATTTCCTGAATATGTAATTAGCCTTCAGCAAAATTTTTGGATTTTTCGCTCGCTCTCTTTTTTTTTTTTTTTTTTTTAGTTTCTGTTTGTTTTTAGCCACACCTGACAGCTCTCAAGTGTTGCTTCTGGCTCTGCACTTAGAAATCCCTCCTGGCAAAAACAAAAAAACAAAAAAACTTGAATTTGGGGCCAGAGAGATATCATGGAGGTAAGGCATTTGCCTTGTATGCAGAAGGTCAGTGGTTCGAATCCTGGCATCCCATATGGTCCCCTGAGCCTTCCAGGAGCGATTTCTGAGCATAGAGCCAGGAATAACCCCTGAGTACTGCCGGGTATGACTCAAAAACAAAAGGAAGGGAGGGAGGGAGGGAGGGAGGGAGGGAGGAGAGGAAGAGAGAGAGAGAGAGAGAGAGAGAGAGAGAGAGAGAGAGAGAGAGAGAGAGAGAGAGAGAGAGAGAGAGAAGAGAAAGAGAAAGAGAAAGAAAAAGGCTATTTTCTATTTGTTGCATGTTTTGTTTCTCCAGTAAAAATATAAAATAGGGTTGGGGAAAATATATAAAATAAATTTGTTTCTAATAATTTTGCAAGCTCATCAACTATAGTTCTCGAAATACTTTGATAGTCTTTTAATAATACATGAAATAAAAATATATAACTAATATGCAAAAGTTGATGGTTCTTTAGTTAATTGTTTTCTGAGTGTAAAGCCAGGGGCAACACCTGGACACTGCTCAGTCTATTTTCATTTTAGGATTTTAGTGAATAATACAAATACTTTAAAATTACTCGTGTGGGGCCAGAGCGATAGCACAGCGCTAGGATGTTTGCCTTGCATGCGCCCAACATAGGATGGACCATGGACCCTTGTTCGATTCCCAGCATCCCATATGGTCTCCCGAGTCTGCCAGGAGTGATGTATGAGTAAAAAGCCAGGAGTAACCTCTGAGCGCCGTTGGGTATGATCCAAAAAAACACAAAAAATCGCTCCTGTATTTGTGTATTCATTCCCTCTGAGTGCTAAATATTGATGCTAAATATTGGGGGAACAGAACAAAGTTGAGCAAGATAAAAACTCTGTTTTTAATCTGTTTGGTAGTATAGCTGTGATGGAAAGTAAGGTAAGGCTCTGTTTGCCACAGTAGTAATAGAGAAGATACCTTCCTTCTGGTGGCGAGAACAGGGAATGCCTCTCTAATGAGTAGCTTTGAGGCCTTTGTGGCATGAGGGATTGAGCAGTTTCTGAAAGATGAGACCTGCACATGCCTTGAGCAGGGCTGTGTGTGGATGAAGGTATCTGGGGCAGAATAAATGAGAGGATTGGGGTATCCGGTCATAAAGGTGACAGCTTAACAGGTCTCTGTGCAACCACTGAAGAATCTGATTTTGTTCCTGGTGAGATTAAAGTATCAGGAGGGTTTTTCACAAAATCAGGTATCTGACTAATTTTAAGGGATCCTTAAGTCTGGTGTGGTAACTTTTGACAAAGGGAGGAAAAACAGTATTATAGACAGACTGGTTTGGAGGTCTCAGATAGCAGCAGAGGACTGAAGTGGCTGACCTGGAGATTGGCAGAGAGATACAAGTCTGGATTGCTGAAGAGCCTTAAAGGGCTGGATTGGGAAGAGGGATACATTACTTAAGATAATGAGTTTCTCTGCTGTTAGTTGCTTGAGACCAAATGCAAAGTAGAGAGTTGGTCACATGATTTGGTGCTTTGCCTTTGGAGCCTGAAAGGGAGAGAAAGGCAGAGTCACTGAGGATTATTCCGGCAAGAGGTGGGGAGAGTACTTGCATGCAGTTTTGTCTAGGGACGAAAATAACCAGGAAATCTATAGATAACTTTGACGAGGAGGTACGTCCAGAATAGTCTGACAGCCTAAGTTTTCAGGGGACTGCAGAGTGTTATGGAGGGGGAGAGAGATGCTTCTATGAGAATAAGAAGCCTTCTTGTCCTCAGGCCTCCTGTTCTGTGAACCTATTCCAAAGGCAGAGAGAGCACCCATGTCTGTAGGTGCTGTCTCGGTTTCTTTTCACTGCAGTGGGAGCAGGTTGAGCGTTGCGCAGACTGACTGGTTTGGTTTTTAAAAATATTACCCAGGGATAAGCCAGGCCTCTTCCTTTATACAGTGTTACCCGATGTCTCACATTATTTGTGTGCACTGTCTCACAGTAGCACTGCATTGTTGCTAGAAGAGATCTGAAAGGCCCCAGCCTTTTGCTTTCCTGTTGATTCCAGACAAAAAGATAACCAATTAAAATGGTAGATTAGCAGCAGAACTTATCTATATGGTAAACTGGTGTTTTTTTATGTCACAAATCTGAACTCTACAATTGCATATGATATGTGAAGATCTATTATTTAGAATGATTTTTATTTGAGTTTTTTTGTACAGTTAAAACACTGTAAAACTGCTATGCCTTTTCTTTGTTTTTGTTTTTGAGTCACTCCCCTTCATGTTTAGCATTTACTCTAGCCTTGTGTTTAGGAACCATTCTCAGTAGATTTAGGGGGCTGTATGGGATCCTGGGGATTAAACCTATGTTGGCCTCATGCAAGGCAAGTGTCTTACCCTTTTTACCATGCAGCTCAACTCTTATGTCATTAAAAATTTCTCTGTCAAAAGTTAACTGAGGGAGAGGGGTGAGTGATAGCACAGCGGTAAGACATTTGACTTGCACGCTGCCAACCCGGCATAGACCCTGGTTTGATCCCCAGCATCCCATATGGTCCATGAGCCTGCCAGGAGTGATTCCTGAATGCAGAGCCAGAAGTGATTCCTGAGTGTCACTGAGTGTGGCCCAAAAACAAACAAAAAATGTTAACTGAGGAGCCTGAGCAATAGAACAGTGGGTAATGCTTTCGGCCTTGCTTTCAGTCGACCTAGGTTTGATCCCTAACATCCCATTTGGTCCCGCAAGCATACTAGGAATGAGTTTTGGGTGCAGAACCAGGAGTAACCCCAGAGCGCAACCAGATATGGGCCCCCAGAAAGGAAAAAAGAAAAGTTAACTGAGGTTTAGTGTATCCTTTTAGACAGTAATGATTAAAGATCCCAGATTTTATCCCAGTTGTCTTTAATTTTAGGCGCAGTGTTCATTGTCTCCCAGGACCCCCATGTTTAGTTTGACTAAATTTGGTCTTGTTTATTTTTAGAACTTTTCATTTTAATTTGAAACAATAGAAAATGACCTTTGCTTGTAAGGAAAGACTTTAAATTTTATTTCGTTGTAAAGGATTTAGTCTCATAGCAGGATTAGACCTTGAAGACAAAAGTTTCTTCAAGGGACCTGAGCGATAGCACAATGGGTAGAGCACTTGCCTTGCTCAAGATCAACCAGGGTTCATTCCCCATTGGGTCCCACAAACCCACTGAGTAATTTCTCTCTCTCTCTCTCTCTCTCTCTCTCTCTCTCTCTCTCTCTCTCTCTCTCTCTCTCTCTCTCTCTCTCCCCCTTTCCTTCCTTCCTTCCTTTTCTTCCTTCCTTCCTTCCTTTTCTTCCTTCCTTCCTTCCTTTTCTTCCTTCCTTCCTTCCTTTTCTTCCTTTTCTTTTTCTTTCTTTCTTTCTTTCTCTTTCTCTCTTTTTTCTTTCTTTCTCTCTTTCTTTCTTCTCTTCTTTCTTTCTTTCTTTCTTCTTTCTCTTTCTCTCTTTCTTCTTTCGTTCTTTCTTTCTCTTTCTTTCTTTCTTTCTTTTTCTTTCTTTTTCTTTCTTTCTTTCTTTCTTTTTCTTTCTTTCTTCTTTCTTTCTTTTCTTCTTTCTTCTTCTCTTCTTTCTTCTTCCTTCCTTCTTTCTTTCTTTCTTCTTCTTTCTTCTTTCTTTCTTCTTTCTCTTTCTTTCTTCCTTCCTTCTTTCTTTCTTTGTTTTTTCTTTCTCTTTCTTTCGTTCATTCTCTTTCTTTCTTCTCTTTCTTTCTTGTTTTCTTTTTCTTTCTTTCATTCTTTCTTTCTTTCTTTCTTTCTTCTTTCTCTTCTTCTTTCTTTCTTTCTTCTTCCTTTTTCTTTCTTTCTTTCTTTCTTTCTTTTCTCTTTTCTTTCCTTTCTTTCTTTCTTTCTTCTTCTTTCTTTCTTTCCGTTTTCTTTCTTCTCTTCTTCTTCCCCTCCTCCTTTCCTCCCCCCTCCCCATCTCTCCTTCCCTTCTCTCTCCACCCCACCCCATATCCAGTGGCACTCAAGGATTACTCCTGGCTCTGCTCAGGAATCATTCCTGGTGGGTTTGAGGGACCATGTGGGATGCCAGGGATCGAACCTGGGTCAGCTGCATGCAAGATAAATGCTCTACTCACTGTGCTAACTCTCACAAAAAGTAATTTCTGAGTGAAATTACTCAGAGCCTGAAGTAACCGCTGAGCACCACTGGTGTGGCTCCAAAATTTAAAAAGTTTCTTTAAGTCATACTAAGTTAAAGAAGTTACAAGGAGAAGAACACAACCAGCTGACTTCACTCATCAGCAACATATAAAAAAACCAAAGCAGGAAAATCCACAGTAATAGTGATAACAAACCCTTGGGAAGTAACTACTGACTGAGGTTGCCAAGTAGTAGAACGAGTCGGGGGCCAAAAGGCAGACTGGAAGTACATCAGGATAGTGGTAGAAGATCTTGAGCACTTTGGTAGTGGTGGAGGTGCAGTGACTTTGTACATCAAAAATATAAATGTCAACACTGTTGGGGCTGGAGAGATAGCTTGGAGGTAAGGCATTTGCCTTTCATGCAGAAGGACGGTGGTTAGAATCCCAGCATCCCATATGGTCCCATGTACCTGCCAGAGGCAATTTCTGAACATAGAGTCAGGAGTAACCCCTGAGCGCTGCCAGGTGTTACCCAAAAAACCAAAAATGAAAAGAAAAAAAGGAAAAAGTCAACACTGTTACCTGAACTACAATTAAGAAAAAGAAACCCCTTAACAGATACTTCATGTGATAGCTGAGTGATTTGCTCTTGTGGATATCCAATAATTGATGAGAAGCTTGCTGCACTCAGGGCACTTGTCCTTGTAATCATGTAGTTTGTCATTTGAATCAAGTCACTTTTGTTTTTATTGTTTTGGGGCTACACCTGGTGATGCTCAGGGGTTACTCCCGGCTCTGCACTCAGAAATCACTCCTGGCTTGGGGGATCATATGGGACGCCAGGGGATTGAATTGCGGTTTCATTGGTCAGTGCTGCAAGGCAAACACCCTATGCTGCTCCACTGCTCCAAACCTCCATGAATCAAGTCACTTTGAGAATATCCAGTAGTGTTGTTAAAATGATGCGACTTGGGGTAAATTTGGATCATTGCAGGCTCACTGGGAGGGGCCTTTAGTCCCTTAGCATGGAGCACAGGCCACATGGAATCCTGCTGTCCTGTTTGTCAGAGAGCGTCACAAGAGACTGCAGGGGAAAAATAATTTCTCTTCAGCGGAAAACATTATGTCCATGTAACAGCTTACCTCCTCTTCCTCCTTTAGAAATTCAAGATCCGCATTGAAGACCCACCCCGCAGAAAGCACATGGTATTCCTGGGAGGTGCTGTTCTTGCGGACATCATGAAAGACAAAGACAACTTTTGGATGACCCGGCAAGAATACCAAGAAAAGGGTGTTCGTGTGCTGGAGAAACTTGGTGTGACTGTTCGATAAACTCCAAAGCTTGTTTCCATCACAACCCTTGCGCATTCTTTTTTCTTTATTGCCAATCTTTGAACTCATTCAACTCCAGGATATGGAGGAGGCCTCTCTGTGCCCTTTGACTGGAAAGGTCAGGTTTTTTCCTGGTGTCTTGGGGATGCTTTGTTAAATTTTTGTTAATGTGGATAAATCTGACTGTTCCCTGAAAACAACATGAGGGCAAAGGGTCCTGTCTGCTGCTTTGTTTCTTCTAAGTAGGCATTTAGATCATTCCTGTCTGCTTCCTATGTTCACTTTATTGCTCTAATGCTGCTAGTTTTAGTCTGTAGCACACTAGGTGGTATGACTTGACTAGCATAAGAAAAACCCTTTAATAGGAGCTTTTACATATTATTGGGGTGGGGGGTGGTTAGGGATGAGGGGGCAGCTGAATCTTTTATGGCATTTCCTCTGTAGTGTGGTGATTTCAACAGTTACTGCTACAGCTTTTTAAGTGCGTAAAAGCTTCTCTTATTAACATCTTGAGAAATGTCAGGCTCAGAACTAAAGAGTTTTGGGTGGGCTTTAGGAGAGGAATAGTCTCTTTTTCTTTCTCTCTTTTCCTTTTTTTTTTTCTCTTCTGCTCTGGGGTACGTAAGATGAATTTTATTTACAATACTTTGATTTGCAGACTTTACTTTGGTCTGCCTGGAATTTTTTCATATGATAAAAAGGCAAGTGTGCTATTCTATTACAGTGTAGCTTAGGGATTTGTTTTTTAAAAATCAACCTGTTAACTGCAGCTATACTTCTTCGTCTCCATCAAAGGAAATGTAACATTTAAAAATGCTTTTGGATATTTAAATTACAGAGTAAAATAGTGCTAGAGAGCTGGTATTTTCTAAATGTTTCTGTTTGTTCTCGAAGCATTCAGGTAACCCAGTGCCAAGTACCAATCCTGCAAATCCTTTTATAAACTGGCAGTGCTTATTTAATAAAAATAAATAGATACATATAATTACTGGCAGTAAATTATACTTGTTCATTTAAAAATAACATTGAAATATGGGACTTGTTGCCAGTTGGTTATTTTTCATTCTATTGTTTTTTTATTTGAAACCTGAAAGTGGAGTAAATTTGACTGACATATTGACCCCACAAAATCAAGATTGGTATCTGTGTTTGTATTGAAAAACAAATCATAGCTACAAAAATCTCAGCCATCTTATGCTTTGCTGAAGAATTGTTGGTATTTGAACGTGTTACAAACTTTCTTGCCTGTGTGAAGAAATTACATGTATGAATTCTTGTTGGAATTGCTTGATATCTGAAAAAATATGGATACTATGGGTTTGGACTCTGCATTTGAAAGGGAAGATAATAAGAAATTGTATTATGCTGAATAAAAGCACAGATTCTGAGAAAAAAGACTTTATTTCAAAATACTCTTTACCAATAATGACTTTGAAAGAAGCCTCTTTTTGACATATTAAATTGGAGGAGCAAATTACTGGCATTAGCATCTCTTGTGAGAAAACATAAAATACATTTCTATGAAATAACAAAAGATTAGTTTTAATTACGCAGCTTTTGTTAATGTTTTTTTTTTTTTTTTTTTTGGTTTTTGGTTTTTGGGCCACACCCGGCAATGCTCAGGGGTTACTCCTGGCTGTCTGCTCAGAAATAGCTCCTGGCAGGCACGGGGGACCATATGGGACACCGGGATTCGAACCAACCACCTTAGGTCCTGGATCGGCTGTTTGCAAGGCCAACACCGCTGTGTTATCTCTCCAGGCCCTAATGTTAATTTTTTTTGTCTGTTTTACCTCAATTTGAACAAGTAACATTTGCCTGCATGCTGGACATGCTTCAGTACATGATAACTAGCTCTGAGCACTGTCTCCTAAACTGTAGGGACTTGAGTGAGGTCAGAAGCACTTTGGAATTTTAAAGTGTCCTAAATCATGTTCTTTTAAAACCCCCAATTTTGGAGTACTGGATTTGTTAAAGGAAACGGGTAGGACCAGTACAACTAGCTGTTCATTTCCAGTAAATGAAGTGACTCCTGGCTTGGGTCATGCTTTTAAAATATGGGTATAAAACCCAAAAATTGGTAGGCTCTTTAGTAAACAAGGAGCAACATTTGTCATTTGTCCCTGGTGGTAAAATTTGGTTTTAATTTCATGATTCTGCTAGCAAACATGACGGTTAAAATGGTGTGTTAACAAATTGATATAGAGTATAACTTTTAAGTTCCATTTTATAAATTTCCTTTTTTAAAATGAACTAATGCATTTAATAATTTAGCAGGCGGAAATCTGTTTAATTGAACTACTGTCAGGTATGCCCCTCAGAAATTTTTTGTTTTTGTTTTAGAAATCTTATTATTCTTGAAAATCACTGTCACTTAAATTTCCAATAATGATTAAAATTCTTTTCTTTTAAAATTAGAATTGCCAATGCCTTGACCTTTGAGAAAGTTTTCTAAAAATAGAGCCTGCATTGAAATGCTTTTCTTTAAATATGGTATTGGATGTTAACTTTTACACAGTTCTGAGCACTGTTAACAATATCTGGAAAGTATTTTGAGAGATCAATGGAAAGTTTAACATTCTGAATTTAACACGATATACTTCTTTTTGATTCAGAAAATAAAATCAGATTTTTCAAAGTAAATTTGTGCTTTGTCTTTGTTATACTAATTTTAGTTGTTTTTCTTTTAAATACTTTACATGAAACAGTATTTTACGTGATGTATTTATAACTTCATGCTTATTGTTAGACCAAGTTCAACTCAGTATGACGAAGAAACCTTTATTTCTGGTATGATCTTAAATATAAGAAAAAATTAGGCCGAGCGATAGCACAGCGAGTGCCTTGCACTCGGCCAACACAGGACAGACCCCAGTTCGAATCCCAGCATCTCGTATGGTCCCCCAAGCCTGCCGGGAGTGACTATTGAGTGCAGAGCTAGAAGTAACCCCTGAGAGCACCACTGGGTATGACCCCAAAACAAAAAAGAACAAAGAAAAAAATAGAAATAAGAGTAATTGTAGTGTGTTTTTGCTTTGTTTTTGTTATTTTGTTTTTGTTTTTTAATAATTGCCATTATGTTGGAGTTTTCCTTAAGCAGGCTGCTCTTCTACTTTTTTTTCCCTCACACATGGCTCATATAGATTCCCCAGTCTAAGAAAGAATAAACAGTAATATGCATAGCATGCTTCTCTTTCTTTCTTTCTTTCTTTCTTCTTTCTTTTTCTTTCTTTCTTTCTTTCTTTCTTTCTTTCTTTCTTTTTCTTTCTTTCTTTCTTCTTTCTTTCTTTCTTTCTTTCTTTTCTTTCTTCTTTCTTTTATAATTTATTTAAGCACTGGAGTTTCAAAAATATTCGTAGTTGGATGTTAGTCATCAAATGTATACCACCCCTTCACCAATATAACTTTCCAGTGTGGCATGCTTCTTGTCACAGACATCATGTCACCTGTAGGCTTTCTGACATGGAATTGTTTAATAAAGCAAAGAAAGAAAAAAAAAAAGAGAGAGAGAGGAAGGAAGGAAGGAAGGAAGGAAGGAAGGGAGGGAGGGAGGGAAGGAAGGAAGGAAGGAAGGAAGGAAGGAAGGAAGGAAGGAAGGAAGGAAGGAAGGAAGGAAGGAAGAAAAAGAAAGAAGAAAATATATTAAACTGACCCTTTCTTGGATTTATACAAGCCTTTGAGAGGAAGGGGGTGGGAAATAGACTCAAGCTTTCTCTATATTTTTGTTTTTGAGCCATTCCTGACAGTCCTCAGGGCTCACTCTTGGCCCTGCACTCAGATCATTTCTGGTGGTGCCTGCAGGACCATTTGGGAAACTAGGATCAAGCCATGTCCGCAGCTTACAAGGCACAAGCACTACCCACTATACTCTTTAGCCCAGAGCAAGTATTTTTTTTATTTCTTCATGAATATGTTTGAACCTCATTGCTCCCTTTCGCTCACAGCCAAAGTTACTGAGGTTTGCCTCTGGTGGCATTCATCTAGTCTTTACCTTGATTGTCAGAAGAATTGGGTGAGAGCTCATGCTCTGTGTGCACAGGAGGAAAATACTCAGCAGTGCAGCAAGTACCATTGATAGAGTCAAAGTGGTGCTCTTTGTCATTTTCTCTAGCTGCAAACTGCCCACAGTGCAACTGAGCTTATGAACTGCTTCTTTTAGTATTTGTCATCAAAGTGGGTATCTGACAAGTGAATCAAAATTCTGGCTTGATTCAGTTCATTATACTAATCACAGTTAAACTGGCTAATGTCCCACTGTACCTGGGCTATTTATAGGGCCAGTTTTTCTTCAGCTCAAATTCACCTTTAGTTTGAAAACATTCCATGGGCTGGAGCAACAGATAATGCTTTTTCCTTGCATGCGGCTGACCTGTATTCAATCCCCAGCATCCCAATCCTGCCAGAAGTTGACACATGCCCAAGAAATAAGAGAGGACACACGGAAATGGAAACACATACCGTGCTCATGGATTGGCAGGATTAACATCATTAAAATGGCAATACTCCCCAAAGCATTGTACAGATTTAATGTGATCCCTCTAAAGATACCCATGACATTCTTCAAAGAAGTGGATCAAACACTTATGAAGTTCATCTGGAACAATAAACACCCTCGAATAGCTAAAGCACTCCAGGGAAAAGGAGGATGGGAGGCATTACTTTCCTCGACTTTAAACTGTACTACAAAGCAATAGTTATCAAAACAGCATGGTATTGGAATAAAGACAGACCCTCAGATCAGTGGAATAGGCTTGAGTTCTCAGACAATGTTCCCCAGACATACAATCCCCTAATTTTTGACAAAGGAGCAAGAAATCCTAAGTGGAGCAGGGAAAACCTCTTCAACAAGTGGTGCTAGCAGAACTGGTTAGCCACTTGCAAAAAAGTGAACATAGACCCCCAGTTAACATCATGTACGAAGGTAAAATCCAAATGGATTAAAGACCTTGATATCAGACCTGATACCATAAGGTATATAGAACAACATGTAGGTAAAACACTCTGTGACATTGAGACTAAAGGCATCTTAAAGGAGGAAACTGCACTTTCCAAACAAGTGGAAGCAGAGATCAATAGATGGGAATACATTAAGCTGAGAAGCTTCTGCACCTCTAAAGAAACAGTGTCCAGGATACAAGAGCCTCCCACCGTGTGGGAGAAACTATTCACCCAATATCCATCAGATAAAAGGCTAATATCCAAAATATACAGGGCACTGCAGAACTTTACAAGAAAAAAACATCTAATCCCATCAAAAAATGGGGAGAAGAAATGAACAGATACTGATAAAAAAGAAATACAAATGGCCAAAAGGCACATGAAAAAAAGCTCATCACTGATCATCAGGGAGATGCAAATCAAAACAACAATGAGATACCATCTCACACCACAGAGATTGGTACACATCACAAAGAATGAGAACAGTTGGTGCTGGCGGGGATGTGGAGAGAAAGGAACTCTTATCCACTGCTGGTGGGAATGCTGTCTAGTCCAACCTCTGTGGAAAGTGATATGGAGATTCCTCCAAAAACTAGAAATTGAGCTCCTGTATGATCCAGCTATACCACTCCTAGGAATATACCCTAGGAACACAAGAATACAATACAAAAACCCCTTCCTCACACCTATGTTTATTGCAGCACTATTCACAAGAGCCAGGCTTTGGAAACAACCAAGATGCCCTTCATCAGATGAATGGCTAAAGAAACTGTGGTACATATACACAATGGAATATTATGCAGCTGTCAGGAGAGATAAAGTCATGAAATTTTCCTACACATGGATGTACATGGAGTCTATTATGCTGAGTGAAATAAGTCAGAGGGAGAGAGAGACACACACACAGAATAGTCTCATCTATGGGTTTTAAAAAAAAATAAAAGTCATCTTTGCAACAATCCTGAGACAATGAGAGGAGGGCTGGAACTTCCAGCTCACTTCATGAAGCTCACCACAAAGAGTGGTGATGCAGTTATAGAAATAACTACACTGAGAACTACCATAATCATGTGAATGAATGAGGGAACTGGAAAGCCTGTCTGGAGTACAGGTGGGGGTGGGGTGGGATGGAGGGAGATTTGGGACATTGGTGGTGGGAATGTTGCACTGGTGAAGGGGGGTGTTCTTTACATGACTGAAACCTAATCACAATCATATTTGTAATCAAGATGTTTAAATAAACTTAAAAATACTTAAAAAAATAAAAAGAAGTTAACACATGCTCACAGATCCATAAATGAGCCCTGAGCACAGTTGGGTGTGGCTTAAAAACAAGCAAACAAATAAATGAAAATACTTCAGTAGAGGTAAGCCTGGGAGGTATGGGTGGAGAAAGGGTTTCTGTAAGTGCAAACACTTGAAAAGTCAAGTGACTAACTTCAGCCATCATTTTAAAAGTAATGTTAATCACAGAAGTAAGCATGAGTTTGGAGAACTGTTATATGAATTCTAGTAACTCACATACAACATTTTACATTGGCTTGGAGAGAGAGGCACCAGGCTTAAAGGACTTGCCCAATGTGGCCAACCCTAGTTTGATAATCCTCAGAGCACTGTCAGTAGTGACCCTGAGTGTAGATCCAAGAGAAAGCCCTGAGCCTAGTATGTGTGCACGTGAAAGTGCATGCACGCACACCCAGACACACACATGCCTTCCCCCACTTCATACAAACAAGGTGGTTTTTGATGTGATCATGTGCTTGGGCTCAAACACAGCAAGGCATGTGCTCTTCCACACAGTCACATCCCTGGCTTCATAAGCAACTATTGTAAAAGTGCTCCGCACTGTTTAAATAACAAATGTAATTATGGAGAAACTTAAAGCTTGTGCCTTGCATTTAAATTACGTTTTGGCAGTGACTTCCAAATCAACGCCTGTGTTTTAGGTATTCCCCTTTGTGTTGTATGCCACTACTATAGAATATCTTATGTAGGGCCTGGGATGGGGGCTGGGGAAAATATCTTAAGTAGATGGGGGGTCCCAAGTGCTTTCTTCCTCTCTTTTGACAGTTCTCTCCTGTCTTCCCATATCTGTACTTGGTTCCTCAGGAAAGACTGCAAAGGACACTGTAAATAATTTTCTATGGAATATGGAATAACTGATATTGGAGAATTAGTATTTTTGACTGCTTACCTAGACTAATGGAAAGGTTTGGCTTTGGGAAGTACAGAAACTAGTCGATTGACCCAATGTAGATTGGTGCCATCAGTCAGTGAGCTGGAACTGAATTTTTGTCTGCTGAATGTTGGGGTTTTTTAGGTTTTGTTTTTGTTTTTGTTTTTTTGGGGGTCACACCTGGAAGCGCTCAGGGGTTACTCCTGGCCCCACGCTCAGAAATTGCTCCTGGCAGGCTCGGGGGACCATATGGGATGCCGGGATTCGAACCAGTGACCTTCTACATGAAAGGCAAACGCCTTACCTCCATGTTATCTCTCCAACCCCCTGAATGTTGGGTTTTTATTTTTCCCCCAGAGGACTGGAACACTAGCCTGGTATGCAAGAAGCCCTGAGTTTGACCCCCTGTGCTATACTGCATTAAAGCCACCATTCCCATCCCACAACTAGCATAGCAGCTATAGCTCTGGGAGCCCCTAGCACAATTAGGCCTGAGAATTGCTGTGTCTGGGCCTCATCATGGAAATATCCAGCCCGCACAGCCCATATCTCCAGAGTGCCCCAAGGCCTGCAATGTATTGCTTGAAAGTCCAATAAAAGGAAAAGTGATTAAAAGAAAAATGTAGGGCTGAGTTCAGACCTGAGTAGGGGAGTATATAAACCTTACATTCATAAAACCTTGGGTTTTACCCCTGATATCTCAAAACCTCAACTCTCATTCTTTCTTCCCCCCACCCAATAGCAAATAACAAGAAAAGTAATATGGGAAAAAAAAAAAAATAAGGGCCAGATAGTATAGCAGGCTATATAAAAGTTGGCTAACACATTTGATCTCTGACACCACAGATGGTCTCAATCCCTAACAGGAGACATCTGAGAGTACGACAGGCAGGAGAAAGCTCTAATTACTGTGGTCCTAAAACAGAAAAGCAAAAATATGTTGGAGGGGGGATGACAAAAAATAAGAATTAGTGATTCTCTTCTTTAAATCAAGGTTTGAAAAGGAGGGTCTTAATTATTATTTTTCTCCTTAGTTTTCAGGGTGAGATAGTACAGCAGGTAGGGTGTTTGTCAAGAGTGATCCTGATCACAGAACCAGAAGAAAGCTATGAGCACCACCGAGAGTGACCCAACACCCTATACCCCTAACCCCCAAAACGAATAAGAATTCTTAGGTCTGAGATACAGTACAGCGGGAAGGACACTTGTCTTAAATGCAGCCTACCCGGGTTCAACCCCCAGCACCTCATCCAGTTTCCTGAGTACTGCTGGATGTGCTTCCCCACCTCACTCCCAAATTCTCTGCATTAAACAGTAATTATAAATAGGAAGCCAAACTTAAGTATCAATTTAGAACTTGTATTTTTAACTGCTTAGACTTCTATATTTTATGCCAACTTAAGCGTTTGATGCATAAAAAATTTAAGGCTTAACTGAAGCAGAAATGTCAAAAATAAGTTGATAGGATCTGGAAATAGCTCAGTGGTAGGGCCTTGCAGGATGAGGCCGAGTTGGAATTCTGGCATCACCACACAGTTCAAGTGCAATGCTGCCAGAACATTTGTGGTTGTGGTTCCCGACATCACAACCAAATGTGCAACTCCCAGTTACCCGACAAAAGGGAGGGGAGGAAAGGAGAAAATAGCAATAGAATGAATTTGACCCTGATTTGAAACAACCTACTGTGTGTGTCTGTGTGTGTGTGTGTTTCTTATATCTATATTTGATGATGGTGCTAAATTGAAGAACTACTGAAAAGGAACAAAGTTCTGAACCTCAAACCATGGCCCAAATTCAAATGTCTTTGATGATCATGACATTTTTTTTTTTTCTATCAAGGAAGATATTTTTCTTTCTTTGTTTTTAGTTAGAGTCAAGTGAAATGTATTTCTGAATATACTATAGGGTTCTGGGAGATTGTTCAAAGGGCTTGTGCATGCTAGAAGTCTGTACTCAGATTCCCCAGTACCATTAGAATTTTAGCTCCTGAGCACTACTGGGTGTACCCTTCAGAAAAAAAAAAACCACAAAACAAATAAATACACCCCAGGAAATTATTTCATTGGACTATAATTACTTGAGTTTAAAGGAAAAAGTGGGGGAAGAAAGATAATACAGGGATTCAGGCACATTCCAGCATGCAGCTGACTCAATTCTGAGCACCACATGTTCCCCTGGGTCCTAGAGGTCTTTGAGCTGTGTCACACGTGGCCCTGGTAACCCTGGCACTGCCCAAGCAGCACCACATCCTCAGGCCCTCACCTTGAACCATTGGCCTGGTTGACCAAAAGTTGTTGGGAGGGCCCTGGCTCTCCCTGAGGACTACTTTAGAGCGCTCCCCAGTAATAAAGATAAAAACTGCATATCTGGTGGCTGGAGCGATAATGTGGTGGGTAAAGTACTTGCCATGCGGGGCCGACGAGGTGGTGCTAGAGGTCCCCCGAGCCTGCCAGGAGCAATTTCTGAGTGCAGAGCCAGAAGTAATCCCTGAGCATCAAACGGGTGTAGCCCAAAAAAACCAAAAAAAAAAAAAAAAAAAAAAAAAAAGTACTTGCCATGCACAAGGCCAACCCAGGTTTAATCCTCAGCATCTCATATGGTCCTCAACCACCCTCAGGAGTGATTCCTGAGCAATGCAGGGTGTTCTCCAAAAAAACCCCACAAAAACTGTGCATTTGATGAGATTCAGCACCTCAAAATACAGTCAAATAATTTGTCCCTCAATGTCTTCAAATAAGTAAAAACAAATCTTTCGATCCTCCATGTTCTTTTTTTTTTTGGGGGGGGGGTCACTCCTAGTGGTGCTCAGGAGTTACTCCTGGCTCTGCGCTCAGAAATTGCTCCTGGCAGGCTCGGGGAACCATATGAGATGCCAGGAATTGAACCAGAATCCATCTGGGGTTGGCTACATGCAAGGCAAATGCCCTACCTCTGTGCTATCTCTCCGGCCCTCAACCTTCCATATTCATGTGCACGCTCTAAGGGATTTGACTTGAAGAATTATGTGGAGTGTTGAAATGTGCAGTCTCCTGGGCCAAGATGTAACTCATTTGCCTTACAGATAGGAGTTCTTAAGTAGGACCCCAGGAGCACACAAAATCAAAAAGCACCAGGAGTAGGGGTGGGTGACATTTCTAACCCTCACTCTTGACCTACTGGCCATGGCTTTGTGAGCCAAAGGATTCTTGTTTTTAAGCTAGTGATCTTGAGTCAACAGAGCTATCCTCTCTGTCGTCTGTGGGAGTAGGGAAGTCTGTTCTGCTATGAGACCTCTCCCCTGAACCCATGCCGCTGTCCTGGCTGCCAGAAAGTGTGAAACTTGGTAGTTTGGAAGTAAAATGCCACACCCGGCAGTGTTCAGGGGCTCTTCTACCAGAATTCCTTATTGAACAGATCACAAAGAAAAGAACAAAACAAAACAGTGGGGGAACTTGTCACTCTGTAAGAGAATATTCAGTAAGGGTTATAGCTGTTAAGGGAATACATATAAAATATTCAAAGGATATATGCATGTCCTCTTTAGTCTTTTGAAGTAGTTGGGGGGATGTTAAGTCCGGTGCACCACTTTGGTCTATGATTTGGTCTGCCTGTGCAGCCTGATAAACGGGTCATAATAGTCCCATATTAGGAAAAATTCTTGAGGCAAGACTTCTCAAAAACCAAGTCTCTTAGCAAGCAAAGGTCCACAATGAAGGAAGGAGGAGGAAAGGAGGCCTTTGAGAGTAGATCAATAGCAACAGTGTACTTGGATCTTCTCAGCCTGAAAGTCTATCTTATCACTTAGGGTGCTGTTTGGCAGCTAATTTTGTGTGGGGATAATGATCTGCTTCTTGAGGAGCCAAGAACTGAGGGTAAAAAGGGTTAAATGTGGGGTATTGGTGGTTGGGGGTGAGGGAGTAAAGGACTAGAAATGAGATTGTAGGACCGTGGGCCAAGAGGAGAAGGACAGAATACAACATGGACATTCTGCATTTTGCAAGCATACATTAATCCCTAGGAAATCCAACTAACTATCTATGGAAAATGGTGAGAAAAAATGTTGCCAGTGACTGTTCCTATCCCACCCCTCTTCTGCTGGGTGGGGGTTGGGAAGACCTGGGTCCCCTTTAGAATCCTCCCTGCTGCACCCACTTCGCTGGCCTCCTGGGTAGGCATCCAGGGAAGGCCCTGGAGTCTGGGAGGAAGGACAAGGAAGATGGCTAAGGGTCACCCGAGACCCCCAGCACCCCCTAAGCTTGGGAAGAGGCCTTCTGCATGGGGCCTCCTCACACCCCATGCCGGTGAAAACTAGCTTCTAGAACAAAAGAGGGCTCAGTATTGGACCGAAAGCCAGAAATTCGCCAGCCTCCTCCCCCCATCCTGCTTCTCTTGTACTGGGGGTGGGGTGGGGAAGGCCTGGGGTCCCCTCTAGACAAAACTTGAAGTGTTTTTAGAGGGGCTAGAGTGAGTAGAACAATGGCTAGGGCAATTGCCTTGCATGCATCAAGTAACCTCTGAGCACCAGTTAGTGTGCCCCCCCCCCAAATAAGTATTTTTAGAGATATATTTTCATTTCTTTCTTGCTGCCCGAACTCAGGCCAGTTTAGCTTACACTACAGTGCAGCTAAATCAAAGTGTAGTTTGTACAAGCAATCTATTAGGTAACTACTTCTGGGGAAAAAAGAGCTATTGTAAGACCCAGGTTTTATAAGAAACTGTTTTGGGGGCCATAGAGATAGCACAGCAGTGTTTGCCTTGCAAGCAGCCTATCCAGGACCTAAGGTGGTTGGTTCGAATCCCGGCATCCCATATGGTCCCCCATGCCTACCAGGAGCTATTTCTGAGCAGATAACCGGGTATGGCCCAAAAACCAAAACCCCCCCCCAAAAAAAAAAAAAGAAACTGTTTTGGATCTGACTGGCGATTACTTTATATGCAACCCAGATTTTTATTTTATCTTAAATATAAATCGAGTTGTTTCCAAAACTAAGAAGTTTGTGGAATGATGTTAGTTGATAGTTGCTAAAGAGAGAAAGCTTACCCCTACTTTGACTCTTTTAGAGGAAGAATCATCCGGAGAATAGGAAAGAAGGGAGTGAAGCATATTGATATTATAGATTAAAATTAACTAACCAGGGGCAGGGAGAGGGCAGAATCACTGTGTGATCCCTAGGCTCAGTTCCTCTGTATGTGTGTGTGTGTGTGTGTGTGTGTGTGTGTGTGTGTGTGTGTGTGTGTGTGTACTCTGGACAATGCCCATTGTCTCTGGGGTCACTCCTAGCTCTGCACTCAGGAATCACTCCTGGTGGTGCTTTGGGGGAATTCTGAGGATAAACCATGTCTGCTGCATGCAAAGCAAGCATGCCCCTGCTATATTATATCACTGGTCCCCGAAATTTGTTTTGTAAGTATTTAATAACTGCTGTGAAGTTTGTCTGACATCAAAATTAAGTGAAAAGTTACAAGGTCCTGAAAGCAGAATGCTGTTTCTAACATGCATTTGAAAAGTTATCAGTGCTGTGCTGTTCGTTTTTTCTGATGAAGTGGCCTAATTCTGCCAATTTCTAAAAAGTTAGTTAGATGACAAGGATCTGCTCTTTTCTGTTTCCAATTTGTAGCTTTCTTTTTCCTTTCTGGTTTGGGGGCCACACTTGTTGTGCTCTGGGAATGATGTGGTTTCAGGGATCAAATCTGGGCCTCCTGCTTGTGAAGCACTCTCAGCAATCTGCCATCTGCCAGGCCCTTCGTAGCTCTCTTATACTCTAAACTCTTACACTCTCTTATACCCTAAACATGCATGTTTATACATGAACATGAATGTTCAGACTCTTCAGAAGAAGCTAAAACTTGTGGGAGCCAATATGAATTCTTTTGGGTGCTTTAAAAACAATAAGGAAGACTTTCTAAAACATTCTTCATGAAGGTTTTGTGTTATAGGTCTTTTAGACAATTATTCTAGGGGACAATTTTACGTAATGAAATCCCCACATTTTCAGAGAGTTACGGGTCTCTTACCCAACAACCACCATCACATCATGGAGAGTAGAAAACTGAGATCATAAAAACCAGCGCAGTTTCTGAGGTTCCACCAATGACAGGATAAAATAAAATGTTTTCAAACCTTTCTAAAAGCAAGAGCTACTCACTGGCCAACGAAACCAAATGGTTGCTTACTGGCTGATTTTATTCAGAACCTAGGACCTAAGAAGAGAATTGTTTCAATAAATTTCACTCCCGTTTCAATTTCAAGAATATGCCATTTGTCAAAATTAATAACACAAAATGCTCAGCCAGCAACAGACATCTTAGTAAACTTAGTAAACTTCAGGCAATTCAGACTTAATGACCCTGTCGTGAGATATAACAATTTTCCAAATTTTCTTTTGCTGGAGGTTTTATTCCCACTTAGTTGTAACAAGTAATATCAAGTAAATTATTTTTACTTTATTTAATTTAATTTAGCATTTTAATGATTTTAAATGTATTTTGTGCCTGCCAAGGGACATGCTTGGAAGTGGGTGGCAAACTGGGGACAATGGTCGAGGGAATCTTACATGGGTGGTGGAATTAGTGTTGGAACATTTAGTGCCAGAAATAATTGTATTAGGAGCAATTTTGTAAACCACAGTGTTAAAGGAGAAACATAAAAATTTAAAGTATTTATATATATGGCTTGCTCCATACTCTGTGCTTGTCTGCTAAATCTATTAGCCAGGAGGCAGCTGGTAAAGAGCTGCTTGTGCAGAAGGCAGGGAAGGTCCAAAACAGATGAGCAATCCAGGCTGAGCCGGCCCCTGACACAGGGTAAAGCCGCCAAGTGTATCCCGACTGATGAGGGAGGGAGCGAGAATGAGGAAACCATTCACCGGCTCTCTTGGAGAGGGACAATCTCAGCGCAAACCATCTCCTTTCACCAGGAGAATTCCCAGTCTCCCGTGTTCCTCTCCCGCCCACGCCTTCATCCCAGCGTTTTCAGAGGGCCAGAGAGATAGCACAGCGGTAGGGCGTTTGCCTGGCAGGCAGCGGATTCAGAACCAACGGTGGTTTGAATCCTGGCATCCCATATGGTTCCCGGAGCCTGCCAGGAGTGATTGATTTCTGAGCGCAGAGCCAGAAGTAACTCCGGAGCACCACCGGGTGTGACCCAAAAAACAAAACAAAACAAATAAACAAAGGAAAAAAAAAACCAGCGTTTGCAAAGGTCTTCAGGCCAGGAGCTCTCAAGCGTGAGGTGATTGAAGGTTAGATTGAGGAGGGTGAGTGAAGGTGATTGTGGGTGAGAATTTCTGTGGGGCTTGCTAAGGGTAATGTAGGTGCCTATTTCCAGAAATTGAGGCTACCCTCTTCAAAGGGTTTCTTTGTACTTGGAAAAAAATGAATCTGCAATCAGGAGAATTCAGGTCAGAATTAGTCATCTGTGTAAATGATAACAATCTGGATCAGTATTGCTGAATGGGAAGTTTTCTCAGGTGGAAAACAAGTGTTTTTTCTGCCTAGAGCTTAGGCACTGGGGACTCTGGAATGCCCAGCTTCTTTTCATAGCTCACCTGCACAGCTGTATGACAGACAAGAAGCAGGATGAGGCCATCACATGAGCCACTAAGGTCCAGGTATCAAGTTCCTGGGCCAGCAGGCCTTTCTATAGCAGCCCACTTGGCAAGGCAATGCCTTGAGTTCCTGCCTTTGAGAGGACAGACCACATTTGAAGTGTTCAGTAAACTTT